>NW_028181859.1:185825-547018 GCF_056956725.1 Heliconius melpomene rosina
AAGGATTTATTAAAAATAATTTGAAAGTTTATATTATTAATCTGTGTCACTTTACTCTTTTCATAAATGTATATCGCTATTTAAATTTTAGAATAACATTTTTTAAAGTTTTATTTTATTTTTATTATATAAACAAGTTGGGATTTAATGCACCCTTAACACACATCACTCTCACATACACTTATTACATTAACTCGCACACTTATACACTTTTTACTTGCTTATATATAATTTTTAATAAAGCAATTATTTTCTTACTGCTAATTTATCAAACACATCTGCCATCCCATAAAATTGACTATGTTTCCCCCACTATAATTTCCTATATATATTTAAAGTATGTAATCAAACTATTTAAAAATATTATTATAAATGATTAATTCAATTAAATTATATTACCAAAATGTTCGTGGTCTCCGTACTAAGGTTAATGATATTTATCAAAGCGTATTGTCTAATGATTTCGATTTAATATTTATAACAGAGACATGGTTAAATAATAGTTTCCTAAACAGTGAGGTAAGTGATGCACGCTATGATATTTTTAGATGTGATCGAGACACCAAATCCTCCCATAAAAGTATAGGTGGTGGAGTTATGATATACGCTAAGCAGGTGTACCATGCAAAACTGAGGAGCGAGTTCTCACGGGTGGGTGTTGAATTAGTTTGGATAACAATAGGTGCGCGCGGTTTTGGTATTACTCAGCGACGAGCTGTCCACTTAGGAGTAGTTTATGTACCTGGAGACATGCAGCATTCTCAGAGATTAGCTTTAGTGTTGGATTCTTTGAATGCCGTAATGCAAGCTCATCCTGATGATCATGTCATATTATTGGGCGACTTCAATATGCCCAGTATACAATGGGATTCACGAGGAGGGCCAACTTGTGCAAAAGAAGGCACCAATGAAACATTTAATACTGCTGTTACTTTCCTGAATGCATTACAGTTTCATGGACTCCTGCAACTCAATAAATATTCCAATTTCAGTGGAAATATTTTAGATTTAGTTATAGCTAATACTAACTTAAATATATCAATTTCAACCGATCCTTTACTAAGTGAAGATAAATATCACCCGGCATTAGAAATTGACAGTATTGAGATTTTTACAGCCGAGGTTCGTCTTGGAAAGTTTATAAAATATTTATTTCAGAAAGCAGACTATGATCGTATAAAGAAGGAACTTTCTTTAATTAATTGGAATATTATTTTTCAAAATAAATCAGTAGATGAATCTTTAAATTGTTTTTACGAAATTTTATATAAATTAATTAATGATTTCGTGCCTAAGCATGCCGTGGGAGGTAGACACAATTAACCTGTTTGGTACTCTAGGGCTTTAATAAATGTTATTAGGGAAAAATATAAAATACACCATAAATGGAAAGTATATGGTAATTTATTGGACTATGATGAATTTAAACTTTTGAGGGATAGGCAAAAGCAGATGCAAAAAACATGCTTTAAGCGTTACATACTTTACATTCAGGATCATATATTGAAATCACCGGAAGTTTTGCACACGTATGTTAGGTCGAAACGTAAGAAAGCATCGAATTATCCCAGCATCTTGTATTACGACAACGAAATCTATGACGACGAACTAAAAATCTGTCAAGGTTTCAATAAATATTTTAAAAGTGTCTTTATTGATTCCACGCTAAATTATACCGAACAAAGTTATAATGTTTCCTCCTTTTCAGACGAAAATTTATATATGATTAGGCTTACAGAGACAGAAATTCTGAAGGTATTTGAATCGCTTAATATACGAAAAGGTCCTGGTAGTGATAATATACCTTCAGTATTTTTCAAAAACTGTGCTAAAGAGGTTGCTTTTCCTTTAATGCTTTTATATAATAAATCACTGAGTGAAGGTATTTTCCCATCTAAATGGAAAGAAGCACACATCATACCTATACATAAAAAAGGATCCGAAACTCTAATTATAAACTATCGTCCTATATCTATTTTGAATATATTGGGTAAAGTGCTAGAAAAACTAATATATACTAAATTGTATTCTGTTCTCAGCAGAGCCATACCTAATAATCAACATGGATTTATGAAAAGGCGATCAACTAATTCTAATCTGATTGGGTTTACAAGTGACATTTTGAAATACATGGACGAGGGATATCAAGTTGACGTAATTTATACAGATTTCGAGAAAGCGTTTGACCGCGTGGACCATGTTATCCTTATGAAAAAACTATATGCCTTAGGTATACGAGGAGATTTATTTCGTTGGATGAAGTCTTATATATCTAATAGAAAGCAAGCTGTTAGATTGGGGGGGTCTCGATCTGATTACGTCTGTATCACTTCTGGAGTACCCCAAGGCTCACATCTAGGACCACTGCTATATAATATATATCTTTTTGATATAAGAGATTGCTTTAAACATTCTAAGTTTTCAATGTTTGCAGACGATAAGAAGGTGTACATGAAAGTGAACAGCATTACAGACTGCTTATTGATCCAAAGCGACTTAGATAGGTTAAGTCAATATTATAGAAACAATAGGATTACTGTCAATGTCGAAAAATGCAGTCAAATTACTTTTACACGAAAAAACACTTTAATCGATCATGCCTATATTATTAATAACTCTCCGATTAACAAAACTCATTTGGTTCGTGATTTAGGTATTTTATTGGATAGCAAATTGCAAATGAATGAACATATTAATTACATTACGAATAAAGCTTACAAATATTTAGGTTTTGTTATTCGTTCATGTAAACCCTTCAAAAACATTAATTGTATAAAGAGTGTTTATTTTGCGCTTGTAAGAAGCATATTAGAGTATGGTGGTTGTATCTGGAATCCTCAGTTTGCTAAATATATAAATGCTATTGAAGCTATACAAGTAAAGTTTATTAAACACCTGAACTTTAAAATATATAGGAATTTTGGGACCTATGAGGAAAGCTGTAAACACTTTCATATTGCTTCGCTAAGTGATCGTCGTGAATTATTGGACTTGATGATAATTTATAATCTTCTGTCAGGCAGCATTGATTCACCCGAATTGCTTTCATGTCTAAATATCAACGTACCTATAAAAAGAACTAGAATAGCCCAGTCTAATCTATTTTATGTACCTACATCACATACTAAATACGCGGATAACTCTTTTTTCTCTCGTGTACCATTATTATACAATAAAAAGTATGCTCATATTGATCTCTTCCATTTATCTGCAGATTCTTTTAGAAACCAAATTAAACGGTTTCAATCTACATAATTGCTTATTGTTATACACACACACACATATACATACACACACATACATACACACATAGATACACACACAACACACACACACTAATGGGGCATTTTATCTTATTATTATTATTTTTGGTATATATTATTACTTTTTGTTTGGTTTTGTTTGGTTATTTCTTTTTTTATTTAAATATTTAAATATGTATCTTTTTTTTTTCTAATAATATGTTTAAATTTGTGTAGCTCTGTACTGTACTTAGATAATATTTATAAGTAGAAAACTATAATTGGCTTTATTTTTTTGTATAAGTTTTTTTTTTTTTATAAGTAGTTATTAATATGCTGTTGTTTTCTGTAAAATAAAATAAAAAAAAATAAAAAAAATAAATAATACCAAGGTTCTTAATAGATGGACTCAGACTCAAATCGACGCCGCCAAACTGTATAGCAGGGAGGCTATTCTGGTCAAGTTTTTTTAGTTGCTTAGAGCCACCAATAATACTGACTTGTGACTTGGCAGGATTGACAGTTAAGCCAAAAGATTTGCTCCACCTACTAACATTCCGCAAATCTTCGTTAAGCTTATGAATAGCCTCACTAACATCATCAAACGGGGCGGCTAAGTAAATTTGAAGGTCGTCAGCATATAGATGAAAGGAAGAGCGAGAGATTTTGGGAAACTGAATTAATAAAAATGGAGAAAAGGAGAGGATAGAGGACACCACCTTGGGGAACACCGGCAGAAAGAGAGCAAAGGGAAGATGACTTGTCATTGGCTTGAACGTACTGTTGCCGATCACATAAATAGCTTCTGAACCACTCAGTGGCTTCAGGAGAGATATTTATTGAACGCAGAACAGCAACCAAGAGATCAGTATCAACAGAATTAAAGGCGTTGCTAAAGTCCAGCAAAGCAATGACTGTAAGATTTTGTTTGTCCATGCTAAGTCTGATATCGTCACAAACTTTAATCAAAGTAGTGACTGTGCTATGCCCGTTACGGAATCCAGACTGGAACTCGGATAATATATGGTTGTCAAATAGATATTGATTTAGTTGCTGAAAAACAATACGTTCCAAGACCTTTGACAAGAAAGGAAGGATGGAGATAGGACGGTAGTGAGAGAAGGATTTTGGATCTTTGGTTTTGGGTATGGGGATAACGCGGGCAATGCGCCACAAACTGGGAAAAGTGTTATGGGAAATAGAAAAATTTAAAATATGGGTAATGACTGGAACTAAGACTTCCAAGGGCAAAATAATCATTTTGCGGTTGATGCCATCATAACCAGAAGCATCAGATTTGATGGCTAGGATACTGTTTCTTACCTGGGATGAGGTTATAGAAGCAAAGTTAAAAGGAACGATTGTGGGAGACGGCAAGGAGTTGATATAATTCAATGTATTTGCTTCAATTGTGTTGTCCATAGATGTTATCGAGGCAAAGTGTTTATTCAAGGCATCAACGTCTAGATTGCAATTCAAATCCTTACGTTGCCGGCCAATGCCTAGCGATTCCAGAAATTTCCACAACTTACGTGGGCTTAAGTTTTTCATTCATTCATTTTATTTATTATTTCTGAAATCTTTTTCTTCATTTCTTTTTTCTGAGCATTTTTTCATAGTTTCATGATATAAAATTATCTGGGTAATCAGAATAACGACGGGGTATACCAGCTAATCCTAAAAAATGTTGAGGAAAAAATGTTAAATTAACACCAATAAATATGGAAATAAATAGAATTTTTAATAAATAAGGATTTAATAATAATCCAGTAAATAGAGAATATCAATGAACAAAACCCCCTAAAATAGCAAATACAGCTCCTATCACATCACTGCACCTGCGTGGCGGTAGGGTGAGTACACACCACGCCCTCCGGTTCCTCACACTGTGACCTCTGCATGACAGAGAACACACACGACAGTGAGACACACACGAGACAAAAATTATTGTGCATTTTACACTAAAATATAATTTTTTTATCATGAATTTAAATTCATCTTTAGAATATTTTATTCTTATTTTTTATTTTATTAATTAATAATTCCAATAAAATATTTTTCTTATTTATTTTATTTTTCAGAACTATAATTTCTATTTCATCAAATTCATGATTAGGATGCTGAATTGGCTTAGAAATTAATTTACTTAGATTTATCCCCTTAATCTCTTCCCCCAATAATCTATTAAATTCAGAAGCTTCCTTAAAATATTTTTTAACTCAATCTATTGCATCAATTAATTTTTTATTTTCTATCCTATTGAATTTATTTCTTATAAAAATATTTATTAATGATTTATTATCAATTATTATAAATTCTGCAATATTAATAAAAATAGGTTCTGTTCCTTTTCATTTTTGATTTCCTAATATTATAGAAGGATTATCATGATTTAATAGATTTATTTTAATAACATGACAAAAAATTTCACCAATAATTTTATTATCTTATAATATAAATTTTATTTTTTTAATTTTTATTATAATTTTTAATGTAATAATTGGAGCTGTAGGAAGATTTAATCAAACTTCTTTACGTAAATTAATAGCTTTTTCTTCAATTAATAACATTGGTTGATTAATTTCAGCTTTATTAATTAGAGAAAATTTATGATTAATATATTTTCTATTCAATTCAGTTAAATTCAGTTGAAACTGGTGTCGATCGTTCGGGCTTCGAGGGGCCTTCAAGGTGGTATACAACCCGCGGGAATGCGCGGGAAGGTGCGGGCGGTTAGTGGCGAAAACCGATTTTTTCAGTTTTCCCCGCTCGGATTCAGTTGAAACTGGTGTCGATCGTTCGGGCTCCGAGGGGCCTTCAAGGTGGTATACAACCCGCGGGAATGCGCGGGAAGGTGCGGGCGGTAAGTGGCGAAAACCGATTTTTTCAGTTTTCCCCGCTCGGATTCAGTTGAAACTGGTGTCGATCGTTCGGGCTCCGAGGGGCCTTCAAGGTGGTATACAACCCGCGGGAATGCGCGGGAAGGTGCGGGCGGTAAGTGGCGTAAACCGATTTTTTTAGTTTTCCCCGCTCGGATTCAGTTGAAACTGGTGTCGATGGCGGTAAGTGGCGAAAACCGATTTTTTCAGTTTTCCCCGCTCGGATTCAGTTGAAACTGGTGTCGATCGTTTGGGCTCCGAGAGGCCTTCAAGGTGGTATACAACCCGAGGGAATGCGCGGGAAGGTGCGGGCGGTATGTGGAAAAAACCGATTTTTTCAGTTTTCCCCGCTCGGATTCAGTTGAAACTGGTGTCGATCGTTCGGGCTTCGAGGGGCCTTCAAGGTGGTATACAACCCGCGGGAATGCGCGGGAAGGTGAACACATGCAATCGCTATAAATTCAGAAAAGGATTTATTAAAAATAATTTGAAAGTTTATATTATTAATCTGTGTCACTTTACTCTTTTCATAAATGTATATCGCTATTTAAATTTTAGAATAACATTTTTTAAAGTTTTATTTTATTTTTATTATATAAACAAGTTGGGATTTAATGCACCCTTAACACACATCACTCTCACATACACTTATTACATTAACTCGCACACTTATACACTTTTTACTTGCTTATATATAATTTTTAATAAAGCAATTATTTTCTTACTGCTAATTTATCAAACACATCTGCCATCCCATAAAATTGACTATGTTTCCCCCACTATAATTTCCTATATATATTTAAAGTATGTAATCAAACTATTTAAAAATATTATTATAAATGATTAATTCAATTAAATTATATTACCAAAATGTTCGTGGTCTCCGTACTAAGGTTAATGATATTTATCAAAGCGTATTGTCTAATGATTTCGATTTAATATTTATAACAGAGACATGGTTAAATAATAGTTTCCTAAACAGTGAGGTAAGTGATGCACGCTATGATATTTTTAGATGTGATCGAGACACCAAATCCTCCCATAAAAGTATAGGTGGTGGAGTTATGATATACGCTAAGCAGGTGTACCATGCAAAACTGAGGAGCGAGTTCTCACGGGTGGGTGTTGAATTAGTTTGGATAACAATAGGTGCGCGCGGTTTTGGTATTACTCAGCGACGAGCTGTCCACTTAGGAGTAGTTTATGTACCTGGAGACATGCAGCATTCTCAGAGATTAGCTTTAGTGTTGGATTCTTTGAATGCCGTAATGCAAGCTCATCCTGATGATCATGTCATATTATTGGGCGACTTCAATATGCCCAGTATACAATGGGATTCACGAGGAGGGCCAACTTGTGCAAAAGAAGGCACCAATGAAACATTTAATACTGCTGTTACTTTCCTGAATGCATTACAGTTTCATGGACTCCTGCAACTCAATAAATATTCCAATTTCAGTGGAAATATTTTAGATTTAGTTATAGCTAATACTAACTTAAATATATCAATTTCAACCGATCCTTTACTAAGTGAAGATAAATATCACCCGGCATTAGAAATTGACAGTATTGAGATTTTTACAGCCGAGGTTCGTCTTGGAAAGTTTATAAAATATTTATTTCAGAAAGCAGACTATGATCGTATAAAGAAGGAACTTTCTTTAATTAATTGGAATATTATTTTTCAAAATAAATCAGTAGATGAATCTTTAAATTGTTTTTACGAAATTTTATATAAATTAATTAATGATTTCGTGCCTAAGCATGCCGTGGGAGGTAGACACAATTAACCTGTTTGGTACTCTAGGGCTTTAATAAATGTTATTAGGGAAAAATATAAAATACACCATAAATGGAAAGTATATGGTAATTTATTGGACTATGATGAATTTAAACTTTTGAGGGATAGGCAAAAGCAGATGCAAAAAACATGCTTTAAGCGTTACATACTTTACATTCAGGATCATATATTGAAATCACCGGAAGTTTTGCACACGTATGTTAGGTCGAAACGTAAGAAAGCATCGAATTATCCCAGCATCTTGTATTACGACAACGAAATCTATGACGACGAACTAAAAATCTGTCAAGGTTTCAATAAATATTTTAAAAGTGTCTTTATTGATTCCACGCTAAATTATACCGAACAAAGTTATAATGTTTCCTCCTTTTCAGACGAAAATTTATATATGATTAGGCTTACAGAGACAGAAATTCTGAAGGTATTTGAATCGCTTAATATACGAAAAGGTCCTGGTAGTGATAATATACCTTCAGTATTTTTCAAAAACTGTGCTAAAGAGGTTGCTTTTCCTTTAATGCTTTTATATAATAAATCACTGAGTGAAGGTATTTTCCCATCTAAATGGAAAGAAGCACACATCATACCTATACATAAAAAAGGATCCGAAACTCTAATTATAAACTATCGTCCTATATCTATTTTGAATATATTGGGTAAAGTGCTAGAAAAACTAATATATACTAAATTGTATTCTGTTCTCAGCAGAGCCATACCTAATAATCAACATGGATTTATGAAAAGGCGATCAACTAATTCTAATCTGATTGGGTTTACAAGTGACATTTTGAAATACATGGACGAGGGATATCAAGTTGACGTAATTTATACAGATTTCGAGAAAGCGTTTGACCGCGTGGACCATGTTATCCTTATGAAAAAACTATATGCCTTAGGTATACGAGGAGATTTATTTCGTTGGATGAAGTCTTATATATCTAATAGAAAGCAAGCTGTTAGATTGGGGGGGTCTCGATCTGATTACGTCTGTATCACTTCTGGAGTACCCCAAGGCTCACATCTAGGACCACTGCTATATAATATATATCTTTTTGATATAAGAGATTGCTTTAAACATTCTAAGTTTTCAATGTTTGCAGACGATAAGAAGGTGTACATGAAAGTGAACAGCATTACAGACTGCTTATTGATCCAAAGCGACTTAGATAGGTTAAGTCAATATTATAGAAACAATAGGATTACTGTCAATGTCGAAAAATGCAGTCAAATTACTTTTACACGAAAAAACACTTTAATCGATCATGCCTATATTATTAATAACTCTCCGATTAACAAAACTCATTTGGTTCGTGATTTAGGTATTTTATTGGATAGCAAATTGCAAATGAATGAACATATTAATTACATTACGAATAAAGCTTACAAATATTTAGGTTTTGTTATTCGTTCATGTAAACCCTTCAAAAACATTAATTGTATAAAGAGTGTTTATTTTGCGCTTGTAAGAAGCATATTAGAGTATGGTGGTTGTATCTGGAATCCTCAGTTTGCTAAATATATAAATGCTATTGAAGCTATACAAGTAAAGTTTATTAAACACCTGAACTTTAAAATATATAGGAATTTTGGGACCTATGAGGAAAGCTGTAAACACTTTCATATTGCTTCGCTAAGTGATCGTCGTGAATTATTGGACTTGATGATAATTTATAATCTTCTGTCAGGCAGCATTGATTCACCCGAATTGCTTTCATGTCTAAATATCAACGTACCTATAAAAAGAACTAGAATAGCCCAGTCTAATCTATTTTATGTACCTACATCACATACTAAATACGCGGATAACTCTTTTTTCTCTCGTGTACCATTATTATACAATAAAAAGTATGCTCATATTGATCTCTTCCATTTATCTGCAGATTCTTTTAGAAACCAAATTAAACGGTTTCAATCTACATAATTGCTTATTGTTATACACACACACACATATACATACACACACATACATACACACATAGATACACACACAACACACACACACTAATGGGGCATTTTATCTTATTATTATTATTTTTGGTATATATTATTACTTTTTGTTTGGTTTTGTTTGGTTATTTCTTTTTTTATTTAAATATTTAAATATGTATCTTTTTTTTTTCTAATAATATGTTTAAATTTGTGTAGCTCTGTACTGTACTTAGATAATATTTATAAGTAGAAAACTATAATTGGCTTTATTTTTTTGTATAAGTTTTTTTTTTTTTATAAGTAGTTATTAATATGCTGTTGTTTTCTGTAAAATAAAATAAAAAAAAATAAAAAAAATAAATAATACCAAGGTTCTTAATAGATGGACTCAGACTCAAATCGACGCCGCCAAACTGTATAGCAGGGAGGCTATTCTGGTCAAGTTTTTTTAGTTGCTTAGAGCCACCAATAATACTGACTTGTGACTTGGCAGGATTGACAGTTAAGCCAAAAGATTTGCTCCACCTACTAACATTCCGCAAATCTTCGTTAAGCTTATGAATAGCCTCACTAACATCATCAAACGGGGCGGCTAAGTAAATTTGAAGGTCGTCAGCATATAGATGAAAGGAAGAGCGAGAGATTTTGGGAAACTGAATTAATAAAAATGGAGAAAAGGAGAGGATAGAGGACACCACCTTGGGGAACACCGGCAGAAAGAGAGCAAAGGGAAGATGACTTGTCATTGGCTTGAACGTACTGTTGCCGATCACATAAATAGCTTCTGAACCACTCAGTGGCTTCAGGAGAGATATTTATTGAACGCAGAACAGCAACCAAGAGATCAGTATCAACAGAATTAAAGGCGTTGCTAAAGTCCAGCAAAGCAATGACTGTAAGATTTTGTTTGTCCATGCTAAGTCTGATATCGTCACAAACTTTAATCAAAGTAGTGACTGTGCTATGCCCGTTACGGAATCCAGACTGGAACTCGGATAATATATGGTTGTCAAATAGATATTGATTTAGTTGCTGAAAAACAATACGTTCCAAGACCTTTGACAAGAAAGGAAGGATGGAGATAGGACGGTAGTGAGAGAAGGATTTTGGATCTTTGGTTTTGGGTATGGGGATAACGCGGGCAATGCGCCACAAACTGGGAAAAGTGTTATGGGAAATAGAAAAATTTAAAATATGGGTAATGACTGGAACTAAGACTTCCAAGGGCAAAATAATCATTTTGCGGTTGATGCCATCATAACCAGAAGCATCAGATTTGATGGCTAGGATACTGTTTCTTACCTGGGATGAGGTTATAGAAGCAAAGTTAAAAGGAACGATTGTGGGAGACGGCAAGGAGTTGATATAATTCAATGTATTTGCTTCAATTGTGTTGTCCATAGATGTTATCGAGGCAAAGTGTTTATTCAAGGCATCAACGTCTAGATTGCAATTCAAATCCTTACGTTGCCGGCCAATGCCTAGCGATTCCAGAAATTTCCACAACTTACGTGGGCTTAAGTTTTTCATTCATTCATTTTATTTATTATTTCTGAAATCTTTTTCTTCATTTCTTTTTTCTGAGCATTTTTTCATAGTTTCATGATATAAAATTATCTGGGTAATCAGAATAACGACGGGGTATACCAGCTAATCCTAAAAAATGTTGAGGAAAAAATGTTAAATTAACACCAATAAATATGGAAATAAATAGAATTTTTAATAAATAAGGATTTAATAATAATCCAGTAAATAGAGAATATCAATGAACAAAACCCCCTAAAATAGCAAATACAGCTCCTATCACATCACTGCACCTGCGTGGCGGTAGGGTGAGTACACACCACGCCCTCCGGTTCCTCACACTGTGACCTCTGCATGACAGAGAACACACACGACAGTGAGACACACACGAGACAAAAATTATTGTGCATTTTACACTAAAATATAATTTTTTTATCATGAATTTAAATTCATCTTTAGAATATTTTATTCTTATTTTTTATTTTATTAATTAATAATTCCAATAAAATATTTTTCTTATTTATTTTATTTTTCAGAACTATAATTTCTATTTCATCAAATTCATGATTAGGATGCTGAATTGGCTTAGAAATTAATTTACTTAGATTTATCCCCTTAATCTCTTCCCCCAATAATCTATTAAATTCAGAAGCTTCCTTAAAATATTTTTTAACTCAATCTATTGCATCAATTAATTTTTTATTTTCTATCCTATTGAATTTATTTCTTATAAAAATATTTATTAATGATTTATTATCAATTATTATAAATTCTGCAATATTAATAAAAATAGGTTCTGTTCCTTTTCATTTTTGATTTCCTAATATTATAGAAGGATTATCATGATTTAATAGATTTATTTTAATAACATGACAAAAAATTTCACCAATAATTTTATTATCTTATAATATAAATTTTATTTTTTTAATTTTTATTATAATTTTTAATGTAATAATTGGAGCTGTAGGAAGATTTAATCAAACTTCTTTACGTAAATTAATAGCTTTTTCTTCAATTAATAACATTGGTTGATTAATTTCAGCTTTATTAATTAGAGAAAATTTATGATTAATATATTTTCTATTCAATTCAGTTAAATTCAGTTGAAACTGGTGTCGATCGTTCGGGCTTCGAGGGGCCTTCAAGGTGGTATACAACCCGCGGGAATGCGCGGGAAGGTGCGGGCGGTTAGTGGCGAAAACCGATTTTTTCAGTTTTCCCCGCTCGGATTCAGTTGAAACTGGTGTCGATCGTTCGGGCTCCGAGGGGCCTTCAAGGTGGTATACAACCCGCGGGAATGCGCGGGAAGGTGCGGGCGGTAAGTGGCGAAAACCGATTTTTTCAGTTTTCCCCGCTCGGATTCAGTTGAAACTGGTGTCGATCGTTCGGGCTCCGAGGGGCCTTCAAGGTGGTATACAACCCGCGGGAATGCGCGGGAAGGTGCGGGCGGTAAGTGGCGTAAACCGATTTTTTTAGTTTTCCCCGCTCGGATTCAGTTGAAACTGGTGTCGATGGCGGTAAGTGGCGAAAACCGATTTTTTCAGTTTTCCCCGCTCGGATTCAGTTGAAACTGGTGTCGATCGTTTGGGCTCCGAGAGGCCTTCAAGGTGGTATACAACCCGAGGGAATGCGCGGGAAGGTGCGGGCGGTATGTGGAAAAAACCGATTTTTTCAGTTTTCCCCGCTCGGATTCAGTTGAAACTGGTGTCGATCGTTCGGGCTTCGAGGGGCCTTCAAGGTGGTATACAACCCGCGGGAATGCGCGGGAAGGTGCCGGCGGTTAGTGGCGAAAACCGATTTTTTCAGTTTTCCCCGCTCGGATTCAGTTGAAACTGGTGTCGATCGTTCGGGCTCCGAGGGGCCTTCAAGGTGGTATACAACCCGCGGGAATGCGCGGGAAGGTGCGGGCGGTAAGTGGCAAAAACCGATTTTTTCAGTTTTCCCCGCTCGGATTCAGTTGAAACTGGTGTCGATCGTTCGGGCTCCGAGGGGCCTTCAAGGTGGTATACAACCCGCGGGAATGCGCGGGAAGGTGCGGGCGGTTAGTGGCGAAAACCGATTTTTTCAGTTTTCCCCGCTCGGATTCAGTTGAAACTGGTGTCGATCGTTCGGGCTCCGAGGGGCCTTCAAGGTGGTATACAACCCGAAGTTGGAAGGTGAAGGTGCGGGCGGTAAGTGGCGAAAACCGATTTTTTCACTTTTCTCCGCTCGGATTCAGTTGAAACTGGTGTCGATCGTTCGGGCTCCGAGGGGCCTTCAAGGTGGTATACAACCCGCGGGAATGTGCGGGAAGGTGCCGGCGGTAAGTGACGAAAACCTATTTTTTCAGTTTTCCCCGCTCGGATTCAGTTGAAACTGGTGTTGATCGTTCGGGCTCCGAGGGGCCTTCAAGGTGGTATACAACCCGCGGGAATGCGCGGAAAGGTGCCGGCGGTTAGTGGCGAAAACCGATTTTTTCAGTTTTCCCCGCTCGGATTCAGTTGAAACTGGTGTCGATCACGAAACGTGAATGATATAAATCAATGATACATACCAATGATACACATCAAAGATACACATCAATGACACATCAATGATACACACCACCGATACACATCAATGATAACGGTATCGTTATTTTATGAATTAAAATCTACCGGTTCATCGTACAATTTATCTCGAGTTGTACCCTCCTACAGATTCTTGCCACAACTTATTACCACCGCTAGTCTCAAACGTTGTCGACATGGACTTTAACACACTTCTGACGCGCTTTACCTGCCTGTTAGCACTGGGTAAGCCCGCCGCCGTAAGATGCCAACCTAAGTCTACTAGTGAAAACTACCACCAGTAAAACAATCTTCCCTGGTCAGCTATGATGCGAGTTGGAGCCCCAAACAAAGCCACAAGTCACCTCGTGAACACTCCAAGAGTCAATGCCTGCCGCACGAAACAAAAGAACACACTTCGCGAACGCGTCTGTCAGAATGAAAATGTACTCCTTATCGTTTCACCGCTGAGCCTATTCGCCACGTCTACACGAACCGTATTTCACGGCATCATTACCTTAGGGATTTGATGCAGGCTAGTTTGAACTCTTCCTGAGTGAGATTTCGCGACCCTACAAGTAACGCAGACATCCACAAATCCTCCAGCACACCATGACCGGAAACCAGCAAAAGTCAAAATGCTGTTCAATAGTCCCCTCAGCCTCGAGACGAACAACAGATTCAAAACTGACGGAAAATAAACGGAAAATAAATAGACGGAAATAGGAAGCTAATCCGACGAACTGCTACTACTTAATCACAGTCTCTGGAGGCGATAGAGACCTGACTAGCCTCCACTTCAAAAGGAACACTTCACTAGGTTCAAAGAGAAACCAGCCCTTGTCACAGCTTCCAACACTGCATTAAGTCCTCCCATACTGGACCGCTAAATCGGTTGAGACAATGTCAATGTCAAAATGTCCTCAAAATACACCACCACGCAATCACGAACCAAATCACCCAACACGATCACAATTGTCTTCTGAAAAATCGAAATTGAATTCTTCAGACCAAAAGGCACAGTCAAGAATTCAAACTGCCCTTCAGCTGTTATGAAAGCAGTACTGTCTACAGAATTTTCGTTTACTGTGATCAAATGAAAACCGCTTGCGCTATAGAGTTTCAAAAAATAATTAGCACCCTGAAAACGTGAAGTTTGATCAGTAATTAATGGAAGCGGATAACTGTCAGGGTTGGTATTATTGTTAAGCTCACTATAGTCAATACAGATACGGTCTGAACCGTCATACTTCTTTACTAATAAAGCCGGACTTTCAAAAGGAGGACAGCTCGACCTAATGATATTCACGTGTAAACCTTCCTTTACTCTGTTGCGTATAACGCTACGTTCGTCCGGCGACATCCTATATGGACGCCGCTGTACTGTGCGATTCGAACCAACCCGGTCACTACCACCGGTCACTACCAGTAATATCAGCTGAGATATCAGTCAAAGTCAACTCACTCACACTATCGTTATTCACTGAATTTACATAAAGATTCCCGTCAAACAAAATGTCAGTCAGTTATGTTTACTGTACAACCCTGATTTAAAATCTCGCGACAATAATATCCTAAGAGGGCAATCGTTAATACTACAAAACACAGAATTTGTTCGGTACTGTATACTCGTGTTTGACTAATACCGGTCATAGTAACAACATTACTAAACCGTCGACCACTAAATGTAACAGAAAAACTTTCAACTAACGAGAATTTAGCACCAGAATCGTAAACAAAACAAAACAGTTCACCTTTTGTCTTGTACCCTACCCTTTGGAAATTGGACACTGCATACGTCCACACGCCGCTCCGTGGGAGTGGGTCGCAAGTCCGATGCTCTAGACCGCTCCAACTCCGCTCTCAAAAGGGCAAACTCCTTCCGCAACTCCACCAACTCCGACTGCAGTCGCGAGTTTGTTGCCTTGAGGATATCCACTTCCTCTGATGCCGTCCTCTTTGCCAGAGTATTAACGGCAGAAGAGATAACTCCGGCAGCGTCTTTAAGGGCCCTAGTAAATGTGCCCTTCAGATTCCCCGACTTGCAGGCGACTCTATTGATTATAGCCAAGCTATCAGATACTTGGCTACGCAAGTCGGAGACCATGTGCTCCTCACCGCAAAGTTCCAGGGGCACATCCGAGAGCCTAGAACTTGCTCTAGTTTGTATCGCCGCGGAGATTTCAGCAACTTCCTCCTCCGCCCTCAGCCGGCGCTCCTCGCGCTTGGCATCGTTTAGCGCCTTCTTTCCAGCAGCTAGCCCTATATTCTCATCAGGAATATTTGGTACGACCACGACTCCCTCTGGCCGAAGCAACCTTCGCTTTCGGCTTGTCTCTGTCTCCCCATCCGCATCCGAGGATTCAGAGTTACTCTTCCTGTGATGGCGCCTCTTTCTGTCCTTTCGGAACTGCGCTTTAGCCCCCTCGATAGCATTGGAGCCGTTCGACCCAACAGACATCACGCCATCGGCGTCTGACTCGGAAGCCGCACAGAAACGGCCTCGCGACGAAAGTGACGACCTGGACCTATCTCTTATAATAGAGGCAACCTCCTCATGGTCCAGACGCTCTAACACGACTCGCGCATCCTTCAACCCCCCTCATATTGGCACAAGTGCCGGACTTTTGCCCCTTTCGAGCAAAGTACTCCCTACGCCTTTCTCGGGCACAACTACTACTCCGCCCATCTCGGGCAACAACAGATCACCGCCCTCCTCGGGCCTCCCTACGTCATCATTTTGGGTTTTTAAGTTAACATTTTCCATTTTGTTCCCACGAGTGTGGGGGAAAAACGGTCCATCCGAGCAGTGCCCCCTGTACTCGGATAAGCCTATTACGCCAGGGTGTCGGCCGGTACCCTGGCGGGACCAGCAGTAGCGACTGATCTCCCCATCAGCCATGAACCCCTCGCGCTGCTTCGCCGCTTGGGTTGGGGTAATTTTTTATAGAGGTTTTCTTCCTCGCAGCCCGGCCGGTAAAGACAAGGCCCTCAGTTCCATTCCTGATTACGAGACATGACCGCAACCAAGAGTGGAGTTCCGACATTACCCAAGGACGAATCCTGTAGGCACCAAGTACTCGCCGCCCAGGGTGCACCGGTCCGCAACACTGTTCGTCCCCCCCGAACGACAAGCATTCGAGAAAGGGCCAACAGCGGGTGAACACACGAGGAGGTCATCCGACCAAGCACCCCAACCTAACCTGACATTTTTTTTTTTTTTTTTTAACGTGAGGAAATCCTTTTACGGATACCGGCCCGAGTGGGGACTCGAGCGGGTTATGTGGGACTCATGGACCGGCTGAAGGCCAATCCCAATACCCACTAAAACCTCACGGTGCTCCTCCTCGACCGCCACTGACCGCGAGACGCGGGGACTATAATCGTCCACGAAACGCGGCGGCGGGAGCCTGCTAGGCACGTCGCGGAGTCAAGTGTGTGTGGGCACCCTCGACGGCCTGCTCGGAGTAGCGCGCGGGAGCAACCTGCGCGCGCCTACTCGGGCCAGGTTGGTAGGCGGCCAGCTTCCCCAAGCTGACCGCCCTCTGGCACATTAGGGCGGAAGGCGGCGATCGTGTGCCGCCCTCCGGCGACCCGGTCTCTTACGGCGGATGGCGACTTCGGCAAAAGCCTCCCTCGCCCGTTCCGCCGACTCCTTCTCGAGCACCACTGCCTCGCAGAAGGATGAGACCGCATCCCACGACGTCTCGCTGCCGGCCATAGCCTTGACCACGGCCGGCAGGGAAAGGTCGTCCCCTATGACGTCGCGCAAAGCGCGACGTTGAGACGCCCAGGCTGAGCACACCTCCAACGTGTGCTGGGCCGTCTCATCGAGGCAGTCGTCGCAGTGGTGGCAGCGAGCGTCGGGCTCCCTCCCGGCGATCCGACACAAGTAACCCCCGAAGCAGCCATGCCCCGAGAGCACCTGTGTCATGCGGAAGGTTAGGACGCCGTGACGCCGCGCTAACCACTGGCGGAACACTGGACGAACAGCCTCGATCGTCCTCAGGCCGGCAGTTGGTGTTGCCAGCCGAGTTTCCCACAACTCCATTGCGGCTACCCGCACCTCCTCAGTGCGTGCCTGGCTTGCCGGTTCCCCGGACACTAGGCCTATTATTTCTTCATTTGGTTCATATATTTCATTATTTTCCATAATTTTAATTATTATTATTATTTGAGAATCAATAATTAATCAACGAATAATCCTATTTTCATTAAATATACCATCCTCTATAGAATGATATCAAAATTTACCTCCTTCTGAACATTCTTATAATGAACTTCCTATTTTAAGAAATTTCTAATATGGCAGATTATATGTAATGGATTTAAACCCCATTTATAAAGGAATATCCTTTTTTTAGAAATGGCAACCTGATCTAATTTAAATTACCAAAATAGAGCTTCTCCATTAATAGAACAAATTATTTGAAAAAAAAGATTTCAGAAATAATAAATAAAATTATTCCTCACCGTAAACCTTTTGATACTATAATAGTATGTTTTCCTTGGAATGTTCTTTCTCGACAAATATCTCGTCATCATTGAAATATAGTTAATAATACGATAATATATCCAATAAATAATAAGTTTATATTAAAATTATGAAATCTTTTTACTAAACCAGTTACTAAGGTTATTACTCCAATAGCTCCTGTTAAGGGTCAAGGTCTATAGTCAACTAAGTGATAAGGATGATTATGATTAGACATTAATTTACTTCTCTAGAATAAAGAGTTCTTAAAATAGAAATTACATAAGATTGAATAATTGCTACGGCAGATTCAAGAATTAATAATAAAATTTGAACAATAATTAAAATAATTAATAAATAATTAAGTATTTTAATACCTGTATTACTTAATAAAGTTAAAAGTAAATGACCTGCAATTATATTAGCTGTTAATCGAACTGCTAAAGTTCCAGGTCGAATAATATTACTAATAGTTTCAATTAGTACTATAAAAGGTATTAAAATAGTTGGTGTTCCCTGAGGAATTATATGAATAAATATATGTTGTGTATTATTTAATCATTATAAATCTTAATCATAATGTTAAAGATAATGAAAGGGATATATTAAGATGACTTGTTCTAGTAAAAATATATGGGAATAAACCTAAAAAAATATTAAATAAAATAAAAAAGAATAATGAAATAAAAATAAAAGTTGATCCATTAATTCTATTTGGTCCTAATAAAGTTTTAAATTCATTATGAAGTTTATTAGAAATAAAATTTCATAATAAATAATGACGATTAGGAAAAAATCAGAAAGATAAAGGAATAAATAATAATCCAATAAATGTTCTAATTCAATTAAATGGGAAATTAAATAAATTTGTTGAAGGATCAAAAATTGAAAAAAGATTATTTATCATTTTCAAAAAAATTTTTTGAAATTATTTTTCTTATTTTTTTTTAAATTAAAATTATTTTTATAATTAAAAATAAAATAATTTATAATTATTAAACTAATAAAAATAGAAATAAAAAATAATAATGAAATTATTCAATTGATAGGTATTATTTGAGGAATGTGGTGTGAGTGGTGATGGTGGTGGTAGTGGTTGTCAACGAGTGGTTATGATTGTTCTATGTAAAACTTCATTTAATTAGCTATTATTTTTGTGCAAAGTTACATTTTGGTATATTGACAAGAACAAACATAAAAAGTATTCGGGTGAATTCGGAATCTCCCTTTTTTGAAGTTGGTTGAAAATGAGAACATCCTCTTTTTTGAGATTGGTTGAAAAGAAATGCAACGATCAGGAATCTCACTTCTGACATCAATTTAAAAAGTTTTTGCTTGTAACTATTACAGTATAATTAATTTTTGACCAACAAAAACAAACTTTCTCAATTTTCTCCGGATTCCATAATCGAAACCTAACCAAACTTTCACCAAATTATCCTTGAAGTGTATCCTTTCAAATAAAAAAAGAATCATCAAAATCGGTTGGCGCGACATTGAGTTATTCGGCTATTAGTCGCGCACATGCATAATGCAAATTTAAGACTTATGTGATTTTCTCATGGATACCATTGTCAGACATGGACAAAAAAAAAATATGACCATTCGGGAAGCTATACCTTTTAAATAAAAAAAAAAATATTAAAATTGGTTCACCCAGTTAAAAGTTATGAGGTAACAAACATAAAAAAAAAAAAAAAAATACAGTCGAATTGATAACCTCCTTTTCTTACAGAAGTCGGTTAAAAAAGGATTATTATTCATTATAAGAATGTTCAGAAGGAGGTAAATTTTGATATCATTCTATAGAGGATGGTATATTTAATGAAAATAGGATTATTCGTTGATTAATTATTGATTCTCAAATAATAATAATAATTAAAATTATGGAAAATAATGAAATATATGAACCAAATGAAGAAATAATAGGCCTAGTGTCCGGGGAACCGGCAAGCCAGGCACGCACTGAGGAGGTGCGGGTAGCCGCAATGGAGTTGTGGGAAACTCGGCTGGCAACACCAACTGCCGGCCTGAGGACGATCGAGGCTGTTCGTCCAGTGTTCCGCCAGTGGTTAGCGCGGCGTCACGGCGTCCTAACCTTCCGCATGACACAGGTGCTCTCGGGGCATGGCTGCTTCGGGGGTTACTTGTGTCGGATCGCCGGGAGGGAGCCCGACGCTCGCTGCCACCACTGCGACGACTGCCTCGATGAGACGGCCCAGCACACGTTGGAGGTGTGCTCAGCCTGGGCGTCTCAACGTCGCGCTTTGCGCGACGTCATAGGGGACGACCTTTCCCTGCCGGCCGTGGTCAAGGCTATGGCCGGCAGCGAGACGTCGTGGGATGCGGTCTCATCCTTCTGCGAGGCAGTGGTGCTCGAGAAGGAGTCGGCGGAACGGGCGAGGGAGGCTTTTGCCGAAGTCGCCATCCGCCGTAAGAGACCGGGTCGCCGGAGGGCGGCACACGATCGCCGCCTTCCGCCCTAATGTGCCAGAGGGCGGTCAGCTTGGGGAAGCTGGCCGCCTACCAACCTAGCCCGAGTAGGCGCGCGCAGGTTGCTCCCGCGCGCTACTCCGAGCAGGCCGTCGAGGGTGCCCACACACACTTGACTCCGCGACGTGCCTAGCAGGCTCCCGCCGCCGCGTTTCGTGGACGATTCTAGTCCCCGCGTCTCGCGGTCAGTGGCGGTCGAGGAGGAGCACCGTGAGGTTTTAGTGGGTATTGGGATTGGCCTTCAGCCGGTCCATGAGTCCCACATAACCCGCTCGAGTCCCCACTCGGGCCGGTATCCGTAAAAGGATTTCCTCACGTTAAAAAAAAAAAAAAAAAAATGTCAGGTTAGGTTGGGGTGCTTGGTCGGATGACCTCCTCGTGTGTTCACCCGCTGTTGGCCCTTTCTCGAATGCTTGTCGTTCGGGGGGGACGAACAGTGTTGCGGACCGGTGCACCCTGGGCGGCGAGTAATTGGTGCCTACAGGATTCGTCCTTGGGTAATGATTGCTCGCTGGCTAATAATCCGGCGTGGTTCTTCGCGTGTCCTCTGTCATGCAGAGGTCACAGTGTGAGGAACCGGAGGGCGTGCGTGGTGTGTACTCACCCTACCGCCACGCAGGTGCAGTGATGTGCCAGCGCCGAAAATATCGGAACTCCACTCTTGGTTGCGGTCATGTCTCGTAATCAGGAATGGAACTGAGGGCCTTGCCTTTACCGGCCGGGCTGCGAGGAAGAAAACCTCTATAAAAAATTACCCCAACCCAAGCGCCGAAGCAGCGCGAGGGGTTCATGGCTGATGGGGAGATCAGTCGCTACTGCTGGTCCCGCCAGGGTACCGGCCGACACCCTGGCGTAATAGGCTTATCCGAGTACAGGGGGCACTGCTCGGATGGACCGTTTTTCCCCCACACTCGTGGGAACAAAATGGAAAATGTTAAATTAAAAACCCAAAATGATGACGTAGGGAGGCCCGAGGAGGGCGGTGATCTGTTGTTGCCCGAGATGGGCGGAGTAGTAGTTGTGCCCGAGAAAGGCGTAGGGAGTACTTTGCTCGAAAGGGGCAAAAGTCCGGCACTTGTGCCAATATGAGGGGGGTTGAAGGATGCGCGAGTCGTGTTAGAGCGTCTGGACCATGAGGAGGTTGCCTCTATTATAAGAGATAGGTCCAGGTCGTCACTTTCGTCGCGAGGCCGTTTCTGTGCGGCTTCCGAGTCAGACGCCGATGGCGTGATGTCTGTTGGGTCGAACGGCTCCAATGCTATCGAGGGGGCTAAAGCGCAGTTCCGAAAGGACAGAAAGAGGCGCCATCACAGGAAGAGTAACTCTGAATCCTCGGATGCGGATGGGGAGACAGAGACAAGCCGAAAGCGAAGGTTGCTTCGGCCAGAGGGAGTCGTGGTCGTACCAAATATTCCTGATGAGAATATAGGGCTAGCTGCTGGAAAGAAGGCGCTAAACGATGCCAAGCGCGAGGAGCGCCGGCTGAGGGCGGAGGAGGAAGTTGCTGAAATCTCCGCGGCGATACAAACTAGAGCAAGTTCTAGGCTCTCGGATGTGCCCCTGGAACTTTGCGGTGAGGAGCACATGGTCTCCGACTTGCGTAGCCAAGTATCTGATAGCTTGGCTATAATCAATAGAGTCGCCTGCAAGTCGGGGAATCTGAAGGCCACATTTACTAGGGCCCTTAAAGACGCTGCCGGAGTTATCTCTTCTGCCGTTAATACTCTGGCAAAGAGGACGGCATCAGAGGAAGTGGATATCCTCAAGGCAACAAACTCGCGACTGCAGTCGGAGTTGGTGGAGTTGCGGAAGGAGTTTGCCCTTTTGAGAGCGGAGTTGGAGCGGTCTAGAGCATCGGACTTGCGACCCACTCCCACGGAGTCTATTGCTGTGGAGGACATAGTGGGCACTATGGTCTCCACCAGGCTGGAAGCCTTTAAAGATCGGCTACCACCGGAGAGAAATCTGCGACCTCCGCTAGCGGCGGACAAGCGCAAGGTGGATAGCCCAAAGCAGGCGCAAGTGGACCCTGTCGCATCCACTTTGATGGCGCCGGCTAATCCGGCACCAAAGGAGCAAAGGTCTAAAAAGGCCAAGAAGAAGAAAGGCCCGGTAAAGACCGCATCTACTGAGCCTCGACCTCTGCCACCCGCTCCGGCTGATATGTCCGAGGGCTGGACTGTAGTAGCCCGGAAGGGGGCCAAGAAGAGAAAGCCAGCTCCTAAGCCGAAAGCGCAAAAGGCTAAAGCGCAAAAGGAGCCAAAGTTGCGTCGTCCTAGATCGCAAGTTGTGACGATTAAGTTGCAGCCAGCCGTCGCCGACAAGATGTCGTATAGCGATGTCCTTACCCGGGTCAAGGAAAGTATAAAGTTGGAAGACCTGGGTATAGAGGACCTGAGATTCCGTGTTGCGTCTACTGGCGCTAGAATGCTAGAGTTGCCTGGCGCCAACACTGCTGAGAAGGCGGATGCGCTAGCTGAGAAGTTGCGTGGGGTTCTCAGCCCCGAAGAGGTCCAGGTGTCGAGGCCAGTGAAATGTGCGGAATTGAGGGTGTTTGGCCTCGATGACTCCGCCACTGCTGAGGACATGACGGCGGCAATAAGCCGAGTTTCCGGCTGTGCTGCGGGTAATATAAAAGTCGGAGAGATCCGACAGGACCGGGCCGGTCTAGGAACAGTATGGGTCCGATGTCCTGTCGGCGCAGCGCAGAAGATTAGCGGGGCGAGACTACTTGTTGGCTTCGTCTCTGCTGGAGTGAGGCTGTTGATGCCCCGTGCGCAACGTTGTTTCCGTTGCCACGAAGTGGGCCACATGGCTGCGAAGTGCAGTAGCCAGGTGGACCGCAGCAAACAGTGTTTCCAGTGTGGCCAGACCGGGCATCAGCAGAGATCGTGTTCGGCAGAGCCTCATTGTCCGGTGTGTGAGGCGGCGCAAACGCCCGCTAATCACATGTTGGGGAATGCTGCCTGTGGAAAGGCTAGCACCAATAACGGTGGAAAGCGCAGACGAGTGCCGGCAATATCGGCCAGGTCTAATATCCCAGCTGGGCCTGAGGAGGTGCAACACATGGAAGACCAATAATGGCTCTCCGCGTGTTGCATGCGAACATTAACCACTGTGCTAGGGCCCAGGACTTATTGGTCCAAAGCCTGGCGCAGTGGTCTATCCAGGTGGCGGTTGTTTCGGAGCCCTACAGCGTTCCCGACAGAGACAACTGGGTAGCCGACAACACCGGGGTGGTGACTATTATCACCCAGGTCGCCGCGGGCTCCCCGCCTTTCTCACGTGTAGAGAGAGGTGTGGGATGCGTCGCCGCACTTGTCGGCAACCTAGTTGTCGTAGAGGTCTACTTTTCCCCCAATCGAACTCTCGCGGAGTTTGAAGAGTTCCTTATACGATTGGGGGAAATGGTAGAGCGATTTCGTCCGGCGGAGATGTTGGTGGCCGGCGATCTCAACGCGAAGTCCAGCGTGTGGGGCTTCGCAACGACGGATGTGCGTGGTGTGACGCTGTCGGAGTGGGTTGTTGCCACCGGTTTGTCTGTGCTCAACCGAGCGACCAAGAACACGTGTGTGCGAAGGCTGGGCGGATCCGTCGTGGACGTTTCGGTCGCGAGCCCGGCCCTAGCATGTCGTGTTCGGGGCTGGCGAGTGCTGGATGATGTGGAGACTCTCTCGGATCACCTCTACATCTTGTACGAGATCTCCATACATCCTGCGGTGCCACCAGCCCCCAGTCCAAACTCGCGAGAGTACGGACCGCGGTGGCAACTGGGTCGTCTCGACAGGGAGTTGTTGGAGGAGGCCGCGATAGTGAAATCCTGGCGGCCCCAGAGCTTGGCGTCTGCAGAAGACGCCGCATCCTGGGCGCAGGGGGCGCTGACGCGTATCTGTGACGCGTCAATGCCCCGTTCCGGGCGCCGCCCTCAACGGCGGCAAGTGTACTGGTGGTCGTGGGAGATCGCGCAACTGCGTAACACCTGCGTTGCGGCGAGACGCCAGTACAGCCACTATCGCAGACGGGTACAGAAGGTGCAGGAGGAGGAAGACCGACTGTACCGCGTCTATGTCGAGGCGAGAACGCAGCTGCAGGAGGAGATCGGTCGTGTGAAAGGCGAGTCGCACGACCGGTTGATCGCGGGGATAGACTTAGACCCGTACGGCACACCTTACCGAATGGTGCTCGGTAGGTTACGGGCTTGGGCACCACCACTGACGCAGACACTCCAACCGGACGTACTCTGAGGGGTTCTGTCGTCGCTATTCCCGCAGCGGGCCAGTTTTGCACCACCCAGTATGGCCCGCCCTGCAGCGCGTGAGGAGGAATAGGAGGACGACGAGGACAGCGTCACACCACCGGTGGAGGAGGAGGAGCTCGAAGAAGCTGTTCGCCGATCTCGGCTCAAGAGCACCGCCCCGGGCTTCGATGGCATTCCCGGCCGGGCGCTAACTCTGGCCCTCAACACCTTAGGGCCCAGAGTGCGAGGACTATTCACTGCCTGTCTGGCTCAAGCCATAATTCCACAGCGGTGGAAGACAGGCAGGTTAGTCCTCATCAAGAAGGAGGGTCGCCCGGCGGATTCAGCCTCCGCCTACAGGCCCATCGTGCTCTTGAGCGAGATCGCCAAGCTCCTTGAGCGTGTTGTAGCCAGGAGGCTACAACACCATTTGGAGGGGACAGGTCCGGACCTCTCGGACCACCAGTATGGCTTCCGTAGGGGGCGATCGACGGTGGATGCCATACTGGAGGTAAAGTCCTATGCGCAGGATGCGGTGGCCCGAGGCAATGGAGTCTTGGCGGTGTCTTTAGACATCGCCAACGCCTTCAACTCCCTGCCATGGCCCTGCATAAAGGAGGCACTGTTATACTATCGTGTGCCTCCATACCTGCGCCGCGTCATCGGGGCTTACCTGTCCGGTAGGTCTGTGACCTTTCCAGCTCCTGGAGGAGGTTGGAAGGAGTTCGTTGTGTCGGCCGGTGCTCCACAAGGATCGGTGCTGGGTCCGATCCTCTGGAACATCGGATACGACTGGGTGCTGCGGGGCGGCACCCTGAGGGGGATAAAGGTCCTCTGTTACGCCGATGACACGCTGGTCTTGGCGCAGCAGTGGACCTATCGAGAGGCGGCAGTCCTCGCGACTGCTGGAGTTGCGGAGGTAGTCGGCCGCATAAAGCGGCTGGGCTTGGAAGTCTCCCTCAACAAGTTCGAGGCAATCTACTTCCATGCTCCTCGAAAGGGCCCACCGGCAGATGCCCACATCGTCGTCGGTGGCGTCAAAATTGACGTTGCCCGGAGCATGAAGTACCTCGGACTTGTTCTGGATGGTCGGTGGAGTTTTCGGGGCCGCTTTACATCTTTGGCCCCGAAACTGTTGAAGACAGCGGCGGCACTGGCGCGCCTTTTGCCCAATGTGGATGGGCCGAGCGCCTCTAGCCGTCGGCTGTACACCGGAGTGGTCCGATCCGACCGGCACAACATCACTCTGCTGCGACGTGCGCAGAGGGTGATGGCCATCCGGGCGATACGGGGGTACCGGACCATCTCCGGTGAAGTGGCGTGCGTGCTGGCTGGAGTCATACCGTGGGACCTGGATGCTCTTTCTCTGGCGTCGGTCTATTGCCGGCGTCGAGGCCTAGCGTCCGGGGAACCGGCAAGCCAAGCACGCACTGAGGAGGCGCGGGTAGCCGCGGTTGAAATGTGGGACACTCGGCTGGCAAATCCATCTGCCGGCCTGAGGAAGATCGAGGCTGTTCGTCCAGTGTTCCGCCAGTGGTTAGCGCGGCGTCACGGCGTCCTAACCTTCCGCACGACACAGGTGCTCACGGGGCATGGCTGCTTCGGGGGTTACCTGTGTCGGATCGCCGGGAGGGAGCCCGACGCTCGCTGCCACCACTGCGACGACTGCCTCGACGAGACGGCCCAGCACACGTTGGAGGTGTGCTCAGCCTGGGCGTCTCAACGTCGCGCTTTGCGCGACGTCATAGGGGACGACCTTTCCCTGCCGGCCGTGGTCAAGGCTATGGCCGGCAGCGAGACGTCGTGGGATGCGGTCTCATCCTTCTGCGAGGCAGTGGTGCTCGAGAAGGAGTCGGCGGAACGGACGAGGGAGGCTTTTGCCGAAGTCGCCATCCGCCGTAAGAGACCGGGTCGCCGGAGGGCGGCACACGATCGCCGCCTTCCGCCCTAATGTGCCAGAGGGCGGTCAGCCTGGGGAAGCTGGCCGCCTACCAACCTGGCCCGAGTAGGCGCGCGCAGGTTGCTCCCGCGCGCTACTCCGAGCAGGCCGTCGAGGGTGCCCACACACCCTTGACTCCGCGACGTGCCTAGCAGGCTCCCGCCGCCGCGTTTCGTGGACGATTATAGTCCCCGCGTCTCGCGGCCAGTGGTGGTCGAGGAGGAGCATCGTGAGGTTTTAGTGGGTATTGGGATTGGCCTTCAGCCGGTCCACGAGTCCCACATAACCCGCTCGAGTCCCCACTCGGGCCGGTATCCGTCAAAAGGCCTTGGTAAAAGTTCCTTTAAGGTTGCCCGATCTGCTGGCAACCTTCCTTATCACCGCTAGGCTGTCCACCACCTGATTTTGTAGGTCAGACGCAAGTATGGCTTCGTCCTGCTCTTTCTCGGATGGTAGAGACATGTCCGAGAGCCTGGAGCTAGCCCTGGCCAGTACGGCCGCAGCGCTGTCAGACACCTCCTGTTCTGAACTCAGCGGCAACTCCTTCCTTTCTGCCTCACCGAGACCTTTCCGTCTCCTCATGGCAACCACTTTTGGCGCCGGTCTATCTGGCTCTCCTTCACCAGAAGACCCCGACTGATCGATCGGCTTCCGAGGCCTCTTCCGCCTGTCCTTCAGGTATTGTGCCCGTGTCCTTGACTTCTCCGACACCATCGGCACAAAACTTTCAGTATCTGAGTCCTTTGACTCCAACGCTCCCCACAACCGTCCATATGATGATCCGGACCCTCGTCTCGACCTGACACTACCGACAGTCGACATTCCGTCATCAACGTCCAATCTGGTCAGAACCACTCTCGGCTCCTTCCACACTCCTACGTTCTGGCCATCACCAACTGACCCCTCCGCAGCGACACCAACGATCCAACGATCGACACCAGTTTCAACTGAATCCGAGCGAAGAAAACAGAAAAAATCGGTTTTCGCTACTTACCGCCCGCACCTTCCCGCGCATTCCCGCGGGTTGTATACCACCTTGAAGGCCCCTCGGAGCCCGAACGATCGACACCAGTTTCAACTGAATCCGAGCGGGGAAAACTGAAAAAATCGGTTTTCGCCACTTACCGCCATCGACACCAGTATCAACTGAATCCGAGCGGGGAAAACTGGAAAAATCGGTTTTTTCCACTTACCGCCCGCACCTTCCCGCGCATTCCCGCGGGTTGTATACCACCTTGAAGGCCCCTCGGAGCCCGAACGATCGACACCAGTTTCAACTGAATCCGAGCGGGGAAAACTGAAAAAATCGGTTTTCGCCACTAACCGCCGGCACCTTCCCGCGCATTCCCGCGGGTTGTATACCACCTTGAAGGCCCCTCGAAGCCCGAACGATCGACACCAGTTTCAACTGAATCCGAGCGGGGAAAAGTGAAAAAATCGGTTTTCGCCACTTACCGCCCGCACCTTCACCTTCCAACTTCGGGTTGTATACCACCTTGAAGGCCCCTCGGAGCCCGAACGATCGACACCAGTTTCAACTGAATCCGAGCGGGGAAAACTGAAAAAATCGGTTTACGCCACTTACCGCCCGCACCTTCCCGCACCTTCCCGCGCATTCCCGCGGGTTGTATACCACCTTGAAGGCCCCTCGAAGCCCGAACGATCGACACCAGTTTCAACTGAATCCGAGCGGGGAAAAGTGAAAAAATCGGTTTTCGCCACTTACCGCCCGCACCTTCACCTTCCAACTTCGGGTTGTATACCACCTTGAAGGCCCCTCGGAGCCCGAACGATCGACACCAGTTTCAACTGAATCCGAGCGGGGAAAACTGAAAAAATCGGTTTACGCCACTTACCGCCCGCACCTTCCCGCACCTTCTTGCGCATTCCCGCGGGTTGTATACCACCTTGAAGGCCCCTCGGAGCCCGAACGATCGACACCAGTTTCAACTGAATCCGAGCGGGGAAAACTGAAAAAATCGGTTTTCGCCACTTCCCGCGCATTCCCGCGGGTTGTATACCACCTTGAAGGCCCCTCGGAGCCCGAACGATCGACACCAGTTTCAACTGAATCCGAGCGGGGAAAACTGAAAAAATCGGTTTTCGCCACTTACCGCCCGCACCTTCCCGCGCATTCCCGCGGGTTGTATACCACCTTGAAGGCCCCTCGAAGCCCGAACGATCGACACCAGTTTCAACTGAATCCGAGCGGGGAAAACTGAAAAAATCGGTTTTCGCCACTTACCGCCCGCACCTTCACCTCCCAACTTCGGGTTGTATACCACCTTGAAGGCCCCTCGAAGCCCGAACGATCGACACCAGTTTCAACTGAATCCGAGCGGGGAAAACTGAAAAAATCGGTTTTCGCCACTTACCGCCCGCACCTTCACCTCCCAACTTCGGGTTGTATACCACCTTGAAGGCCCCTCGGAGCCCGAACGATCGACACCAGTTTCAACTGAATCCGAGCGGGGAAAACTGAAAAAATCGGTTTTCGCCACTTACCGCCCGCACCTTCCCGCGCATTCCCGCGGGTTGTATACCACCTTGAAGGCCCCTCGGAGCCCGAACGATCGACACCAGTTTCAACTGAATCCGAGCGGGGAAAAGTGAAAAAATCGGTTTTCGCCACTTACCGCCCGCACCTTCACCTTCCAACTTCGGGTTGTATACCACCTTGAAGGCCCCTCGGAGCCCGAACGATCGACACCAGTTTCAACTGAATCCGAGGGGGGAAAAGTGAAAAAATCGGTTTTCGCCACTTACCGCCCGCACCTTCACCTTCCAACTTCGGGTTGTATACCACCTTGAAGGCCCCTCGGAGCCCGAAAGATCGACACCAGTTTCAACTGAATCCGAGCGGGGAAAAGTGAAAAAATCGGTTTTCGCCACTTACCGCCCGCACCTTCACCTTCCAACTTCGGGTTGTATACCACCTTGAAGGCCCCTCGGAGCCCGAACGATCGACACCAGTTTCAACTGAATCCGAGCGGGGAAAACTGAAAAAATCGGTTTTCGCCACTTACCGCCCGCACCTTCCCGCGCATTCCCGCGGGTTGTATACCAACTTGAAGGCCCCTCGGAGCCCGAACGATCGACACCAGTTTCAACTGAATCCGAGCGGGGAAAACTGAAAAAATAGGTTTTCGTCACTTACCGCCGGCACCTTCTCGCACATTCCCGCGGGTTGTATACCACCTTGAAGGCCCCTCGAAGCCCGAACGATCGACACCAGTTTCAACTGAATCCGAGCGGGGAAAAGTGAAAAAATCGGTTTTCGCCACTTACCGCCCGCACCTTCACCTTCCAACTTCGGGTTGTATACCACCTTGAAGGCCCCTCGGAGCCCGAACGATCGACACCAGTTTCAACTGAATCCGAGCGGGGATAACTGAAAAAAATCGGTTTTCGCCACTAACCGCCGGCACCTTCCCGCGCATTCCCGCGGGTTGTATACCACCTTGAAGGCCCCTCGAAGCCCGAACGATCGACACCAGTTTCAACTGAATCCGAGCGGGGAAAACTGAAAAAATCGGTTTTCGCCACTTACCGCCCGCACCTTCCCGCGCATTCCCGCGGGTTGTATACCACCTTGAAGGCCCCTCGGAGCCCGAACGATCGACACCAGTTTCAACTGAATCCGAGCGGGGAAAACTGAAAAAATCGGTTTTTTCCACTTACCGCCCGCACCTTCCCGCGCATTCCCGCGGGTTGTATACCACCTTGAAGGCCCCTCGGAGCCCGAACGATCGACACCAGTTTCAACTGAATCCGAGCGGGGAAAACTGAAAAAATCGGTTTTCGCCACTTACCGCCCGCACCTTCCCGCGCATTCCCGCGGGTTGTATACCACCTTGAAGGCCCCTCGGAGCCCGAACGATCGACACCAGTTTCAACTGAATCCGAGCGGGGAAAACTGAAAAAATCGGTTTTCGCCACTTACCGCCATCGACACCAGTTTCAACTGAATCCGAGCGGGGAAAACTGAAAAAATCGGTTTTCGCCACTTACCGCCCGCACCTTCTCGCGCATTCCCGCGGGTTGTATACCACCTTGAAGGCCCCTCGGAGCCCGAACGATCGACACCAGTTTCAACTGAATCCGAGCGGGGAAAAGTGAAAAAATCGGTTTTCGCCACTTACCGCCCGCACCTTCACCTTCCAACTTCGGGTTGTACACCACCTTGAAGGCCCCTCGGAGCCCGAACGATCGACACCAGTTTCAACTGAATCCGAGCGGGGAAAAGTGAAAAAATCGGTTTTCGCCACTTACCGCCCGCACCTTCACCTTCCAACTTCGGGTTGTATACCACCTTGAAGGCCCCTCGGAGCCCGAACGATCGACACCAGTTTCAACTGAATCCGAGCGGGGAAAACTGAAAAAATCGGTTTTCGCCACTTACCGCCCGCACCTTCCCGCGCATTCCCGCGGGTTGTATACCAACTTGAAGGCCCCTCGGAGCCCGAACGATCGACACCAGTTTCAACTGAATCCGAGCGGGGAAAACTGAAAAAATAGGTTTTCGTCACTTACCGCCGGCACCTTCTCGCACATTCCCGCGGGTTGTATACCACCTTGAAGGCCCCTCGAAGCCCGAACGATCGACACCAGTTTCAACTGAATCCGAGCGGGGAAAACTGAAAAAATCGGTTTTCGCCACTAACCGCCCGCACCTTCCCGCGCATTCCCGCGGGTTGTATACCACCTTGAAGGCCCCTCGGAGCCCGAACGATCGACACCAGTTTCAACTGAATCCGAGCGGGGAAAACTGAAAAAATCGGTTTTCGCCACTAACCGCCGGCACCTTCCCGCGCATTCCCGCGGGTTGTATACCACCTTGAAGGCCCCTCGAAGCCCGAACGATCGACACCAGTTTCAACTGAATCCGAGCGGGGAAAACTGAAAAAATCGGTTTTCGCCACTTACCGCCCGCACCTTCCCGCGCATTCCCGCGGGTTGTATACCACCTTGAAGGCCCCTCGGAGCCCGAACGATCGACACCAGTTTCAACTGAATCCGAGCGGGGAAAACTGAAAAAATCGGTTTTTTCCACTTACCGCCCGCACCTTCCCGCGCATTCCCGCGGGTTGTATACCACCTTGAAGGCCCCTCGGAGCCCGAACGATCGACACCAGTTTCAACTGAATCCGAGCGGGGAAAACTGAAAAAATCGGTTTTCGCCACTTACCGCCCGCACCTTCCCGCGCATTCCCGCGGGTTGTATACCACCTTGAAGGCCCCTCGGAGCCCGAACGATCGACACCAGTTTCAACTGAATCCGAGCGGGGAAAACTGAAAAAATCGGTTTTCGCCACTTACCGCCCGCACCTTCTCGCGCATTCCCGCGGGTTGTATACCACCTTGAAGGCCCCTCGGAGCCCGAACGATCGACACCAGTTTCAACTGAATCCGAGCGGGGAAAAGTGAAAAAATCGGTTTTCGCCACTTACCGCCCGCACCTTCACCTTCCAACTTCGGGTTGTATACCACCTTGAAGGCCCCTCGGAGCCCGAACGATCGACACCAGTTTCAACTGAATCCGAGCGGGGAAAACTGAAAAAATCGGTTTTTTCCACTTACCGCCCGCACCTTCCCGCGCATTCCCGCGGGTTGTATACCACCTTGAAGGCCCCTCGGAGCCCGAACGATCGACACCAGTTTCAACTGAATCCGAGCGGGGAAAACTGAAAAAATCGGTTTTCGCCACTTACCGCCCGCACCTTCCCGCGCATTCCCGCGGGTTGTATACCACCTTGAAGGCCCCTCGGAGCCCGAACGATCGACACCAGTTTCAACTGAATCCGAGCGGGGAAAACTGAAAAAATCGGTTTTTTCCACTTACCGCCCGCACCTTCCCGCGCATTCCCTCGGGTTGTATACCACCTTGAAGGCCTCTCGGAGCCCGAACGACAGACACCAGTATCAACTGAATCCGAGCGGGGAAAACTGAAAAAATCGGTTTTCGCCACTAACCGCCCGCACCTTCCCGCGCATTCCCGCGGGTTGTATACCACCTTGAAGGCCCCTCGGAGCCCGAACGATCGACACCAGTTTCAACTGAATCCGAGCGGGGAAAACTGAAAAAATCGGTTTTCGCCACTAACCGCCGGCACCTTCCCGCGCATTCCCGCGGGTTGTATACCACCTTGAAGGCCCCTCGAAGCCCGAACGATCGACACCAGTTTCAACTGAATTTAACTGAATTGAATAGAAAATATATTAATCATAAATTTTCTCTAATTAATAAAGCTGAAATTAATCAACCAATGTTATTAATTGAAGAAAAAGCTATTAATTTACGTAAAGAAGTTTGATTAAATCTTCCTACAGCTCCAATTATTACATTAAAAATTATAATAAAAATTAAAAAAATAAAATTTATATTATAAGATAATAAAATTATTGGTGAAATGTTTTGTCATGTTATTAAAATAAATCTATTAAATCATGATAATCCTTCTATAATATTAGGAAATCAAAAATGAAAAGGAACAGAACCTATTTTTATTAATATTGCAGAATTTATAATAATTGATAATAAATCATTAATAAATATTTTTATAAGAAATAAATTCAATAGGATAGAAAATAAAAAATTAATTGATGCAATAGATTGAGTTAAAAAATATTTTAAGGAAGCTTCTGAATTTAATAGATTATTGGGGGAAGAGATTAAGGGGATAAATCTAAGTAAATTAATTTCTAAGCCAATTCAGCATCCTAATCATGAATTTGATGAAATAGAAATTATAGTTCTGAAAAATAAAATAAATAAGAAAAATATTTTATTGGAATTATTAATTAATAAAATAAAAAATAAGAATAAAATATTCTAAAGATGAATTTAAATTCATGATAAAAAAATTATATTTTAGTGTAAAATGCACAATAATTTTTGTCTCGTGTGTGTCTCACTGTCGTGTGTGTTCTCTGTCATGCAGAGGTCACAGTGTGAGGAACCGGAGGGCGTGGTGTGTACTCACCCTACCGCCACGCAGGTGCAGTGATGTGATAGGAGCTGTATTTGCTATTTTAGGGGGTTTTGTTCATTGATATTCTCTATTTACTGGATTATTATTAAATCCTTATTTATTAAAAATTCAATTTATTTCCATATTTATTGGTGTTAATTTAACATTTTTTCCTCAACATTTTTTAGGATTAGCTGGTATACCCCGTCGTTATTCTGATTACCCAGATAATTTTATATCATGAAACTATGAAAAAATGCTCAGAAAAAAGAAATGAAGAAAAAGATTTCAGAAATAATAAATAAAATGAATGAATGAAAAACTTAAGCCCACGTAAGTTGTGGAAATTTCTGGAATCGCTAGGCATTGGCCGGCAACGTAAGGATTTGAATTGCAATCTAGACGTTGATGCCTTGAATAAACACTTTGCCTCGATAACATCTATGGACAACACAATTAAAGCAAATACATTGAATTATATCAACTCCTTGCCGTCTCCCACAATCGTTCCTTTTAACTTTGCTTCTATAACCTCATCCCAGGTAAGAAACAGTATCCTAGCCATCAAATCTGATGCTTCTGGTTATGATGGCATCAACCGCATTTGCCCTTGAAAGTCTTAGTTCCAGTCATTACCCATATTTTAAATTTTTCTATTTCCCATAACACTTTTCCCAGTTTGTGGCGCATTGCCCGCGTTATCCCCATACCCAAAACCAAAGATCCAAAATCCTTCTCTCACTACCGTCCTATCTCCATCCTTCCTTTCTTGTCAAAGGTCTTGGAACGTATTGTTTTTCAGCAACTAAATCAATATCTATTTGACAACCATATATTATCCGAGTTCCAGTCTGGATTCCGTAACGGGCATAGCACAGTCACTACTTTGATTAAAGTTTGTGACGATATCAGACTTAGCATGGACAAACAAAATCTTACAGTCATTGCTTTGCTGGACTTTAGCAACGCCTTTAATTCTGTTGATACTGATCTCTTGGTTGCTCCTCTATTCTATCCTGTACAACTCTCTCTCTCCCTCCTACTTAAAAGATCGATTTTGTTTCCTAGGTGCCGATTCACTTCTTCACCTCCACCTTAGATCCCGTTGTGATAATCTCCTTAAATTACCAACTTCCCATACCCTATTTTATTCTAAGTCTTTTACTATGAAATCTGCAATTCTTTGGAATGAACTTCCTACAGAAGTTCGTCATTCCAAATGTCTATACAGTTTTAAAAATCGCCTGAAAGAGTACTTATTTAATTTAGTATAATAGTTTATATTTATTTATTTTTTTTAATATTATGTGTCGGAGACTAAGGTGATTGGGACCGGAGCTTGTTCCGATCCCACTTCTGATGTAGACAGATATGACCGACATCGTACTTCTAATTCGGGCGTGGTAATTATAAGAAATGTTATCTTACTCTTGACGTGAAGCTTGGAGCAGTGCCGTGGACTTGTGACCACAACTGTAGGCTTAAGGGATCCCTTTACAGTACTAACACTCGCCTTTCACTGCTCCAGCCCAGTATAATTGCAAATAGGTCTTAACCACATTTGTAATTGAAGTAGTCGAGGTTGGCCAGCGGTGGAGCACGAGTAGTGCACCGAGCCGTGGTAGAGCCTCGACTGAGCGTACGTCCGTGCGGTTGGTTTTATGTGATTGTCATCGATCGGTGTGACGTCAGAGTGACAGGCAACACCATCTGGTTTTGACAACTGGCAACTTAAATAATCTGCTTCCCTGATACGGCCAATCCTGACATGCGCGCGTCCTCGAGCGCTTTTGCCTTCAATAGTGCTCGATTTAGCCTGCCTAAGAATAATAATCCAACCATACCACTCCTACTGAGATCACTACTACTTTATTACTACTCGTCCAATCCTGACAAATTAACCTAACACTATCAAATTGGACCTAATCTAACCTAACACTATCAAATTGAACAGGACGGGCGAGTCCTTTCGACCAATTCGACTAACTAAACCTTCGACACAACCTAAGGATGAACCGGATGAATGTGTCTCTTCGACCAGCCACACGTGCATGACCCTTCAAACTTTCGACCCTACGACGCTACGACCAACTAACCCTTCGATCAACCTAAAAATGAAGTTGATGAATGTGTCCCTTCAACCAGCCGCTATCAGCTGCATGGCCCGGACGACATTATCCCTTCGATCAACGAACACCTAAGAATGGACCGGATGAATGTGTCCCTTCGACCATCAGCCATCAGCTGCATGGACCGGACGACATTATCCTTTCGACCACCGTATATGACCTCAAGAACATAAACCATGGCTAAGGTGTCCCTTCGACCAGTCGCCATCTCAAATGACGACATGGACCGGACGGCCTTACCATGAAACCGTAACCAAAGTGTCCCTTCGACCATTCGCCATCTCGTATGACGACATGGACCGGACGGCCTTGCCCTGCAACCACTTACCACCTCCTATGGCCCGTACACTGTGCCAGCGACCCTACAGTATCTACGTTCGTCAACCGTTATCCACTCTCGTCACGATCACACCAACTGTTACATGAACCCGACACACACTACCTGTTTAGTCGATAGAGGTACTACTACACTGCACATTATCGTTACCCTAAAAATCTTATCCCTATAGCTTACACTACTGAACCAAACTATACCGAGTATGACTCGTATAAGCAACCCTTTCCAAGATCACATCGATATCGCTACAACAAGATATCTATAGCCGATATTCCTATGGAATCAGACATTAAATTACACTAGATATTGTTACTAGAGCTAACCATTTTTCTACACTATATAATTTTGTTGAAATAGATTCCTACAATTAATTTCCTTTCATCATTGAAACTTTTTTTAGAACTAGGCAACATATTATCTGCACTATGTATTACTCCTACAGAGTATTACTAAATTTCAGAAACAATCCTGAAGTAAAACTTTAACCAAAAAGTTTTATTTTAACACTTATAACGTTGAGATGTAACTAAGTAACAAAATCTAACTAGGTATGTAAATTGCACACACTTCATTGATGTTTCACTATGAAATTGGCAACAATTAAGCATAAACGCGTCTCTAATTTTTAAACCATTACTTTTAAATTTCTTTTAACTAACTTGCCTTTAAAGAATTTTAATGTATCTACTACAATTTAATTAAAATTGTCACTAATTGGATTAACACCATTTACTTAAAATAATTAACTGGTTACTGGCGACCAAAACCCTAGTTGAACTTAAATATTAAGCGACACTAACCTTTACAATATTCGGAGCCATTACTTTTCTTTTAATACAATTTGAAATATACGGTACGTTCACTAACTATTTTATTTCTCTTAACAATTACATCTAACTTTATAATCACTTTAAAAGAATTAACTAACCTCTTTACTTTCTTTAAACAATCTTTACCTAATATGTCACTTTCAAATATGTCACTTTTTTAAAATTAAATTACCAAATAACTTCCGTTTCTTTAATTTACACTGTTATATGCTGCGCCATAATTATGGAAACAACTGTATTTCACCTTTTTTAAAATGAATTACGTTCATAATGATTTCATTGTAAACCTTCTATAAAATTAGTGACCTACCGACATAATTTTTTAAAATTTGAAATATTTTTTTACATTTTTCATTTAATACGGTGCGTATTAGACGGGGCGTCGATACTTTAAGAATCTCAAACTAAAGAAATTAACGTAACTAACGAAACGAACAGACTAACGAAATTATTTACTACACTCACGCGACGTAACTACGTATTTACACACTCACAGAACGGTAGACTATTGAAAGTGTCGAAACATTACTTACTTCACGTGAGAGTGAGGTTCATCCCACTTCTGATGTCGGAGACTAAGGTGATTGGGACCGGAGCTTGTTCCGATCCCACTTCTGATGTAGACAGATATGACCGACATCGTACTTCTAATTCGGGCGTGGTAATTATAAGAAATGTTATCTTACTCTTGACGTGAAGCTTGGAGCAGTGCCGTGGACTTGTGACCACAACTGTAGGCTTAAGGGATCCCTTTACAGTACTAACACTCGCCTTTCACTGCTCCAGCCCAGTATAATTGCAAATAGGTCTTAACCACATTTGTAATTGAAGTAGTCGAGGTTGGCCAGCGGTGGAGCACGAGTAGTGCACCGAGCCGTGGTAGAGCCTCGACTGAGCGTACGTCCGTGCGGTTGGTTTTATGTGATTGTCATCGATCGGTGTGACGTCAGAGTGACAGGCAACACCATCTGGTTTTGACAACTGGCAACTTAAATAATCTGCTTCCCTGATATATGTATATATTTTTGAACACGTTTTATGTATGTATGTATATATGTGTAAGTATATATTGTTTTTTTCAATATTTGTATGTATGTATGTGTTACGTTAGCACACAACCCAGGAATTGCTGACCTAGGACCACCCAGAATATGTCCCACAACGTTACCCATAATTTAATTTCCAATTAATACATTGCACAATTCTCTTAAATCTTGGAATTGTTATTCGAATCCCCACACCTGCTGTTATAATTAAAATTAGAATTAAATGTAGAATATAAAATCATTCTTGTCTCCGACTTTGAGCAAGTCTCACCTTTTGTAATAATAAGTTAATTTTAATAAAATATTTTTAAGTAAAATCGGTTTTTTTGGAACCTACGCTGCCACCGTACATAATTGGCGCAGTCGGTAGGATACTCGCGGGCCGGGTCGCGAGCAACGTAACTTAAAATTCGGGAATATCGAATTTAACGTCTCCGCGGACCACCCGGGTGGTTCTCAAGCACCAGCACGAGTATCCAGAATCTACGAGGCGGCGCAGGAGTATCCAGACATTGATGCACCAGAGAAACCAGATTTAACCCAGTAAGTACATTAGAATCTTTCTAGTGATTGCTTACCCGTATTTTTAAGTTTCCTTTTTTCCGTTTCCCTTTTGTGGCAATTGGAAATTTTTTTAATATTAATTTTGGTTTATTACGAATAAAAACGCGGTTCTTAAATTTCCTTTTTCGGTAATCTAAGATATATAGGTTTAGCAATTATTATTATAACGTAATTAATTTTTTTATTAAATAGAATATAATTAAATTAAAATGTCGGAATTAGATAACATTTTTAAGGCTTTACGCCTAGTGCCCGAATTTGACGGAAATTCAAATGTTTTACCTAGATTTATTAGTTTATGCGATCAATTGGTACAGGAATTTATAAGTAATAATCCCGATAATAATTTAGTTAGTATTGCTCTTGCAAATGGTATTTTAAATAAAGTAACAGGCTCAGCGGCACGCTTAATAAATACAAGTGGTATTCCATCAGACTGGAGTGGCATTCGTAAGTCGCTAATTAATAATTTTTCAGATCAACGCGATGAAACTGCGTTGTACAATGATCTCTCTCTTTTAACACAGGGATCTAATACCCCTCAGGAATTTTATGAACGTTGCCAAAATTTATTTAGTACAATAATGACATATATTACATTGCATGAGGAAATTGGAACTACAATAGAAGCTAAAAGAATTTTATATCAGAAATTAACTTTGCAAGCGTTTTTAAGAGGTTTAAAGGACCCCTTAGGCTCACGCATACGATGTATGAGGCCGGAAACCATAGAAAAAGCGTTAGAATTCGTTCAAGACGAATTAAATACTATGTATTTACAGGCTCGAAATGAACCCGACAGGACAAAGCACCCCCAGAACTTTTCTTCTCAGTCTTTTAAGGTAAATAATTTTAATAACCACATTCCACAGTTTAAGCCACATTTTCAAGCTAATTATCCACTTCGTAATAATTTTATAACTAACCCACAACAGACATTACATAGACAACACTTAGGCCCAACACGTACTCAACAAATATTTAGAGCACAACCCCCAAATTATAATCCCCATAATGCATTTAGAATTAACCCACGTAATGCACCCCCACAATTTAACTCGACCTCTCAGGCACCTCGTCCTATGAGCGGTGTTAGTACTTTTGTACCTAGAAATTTACCACCTACTAGACATATTCCAGGACATGATTGGAGTAAGCACGGAAACCCACCACCGTCTAATTATTTTAAAACAAGGGAAATGAATTTCCACGACAGTGACCTTTATGACCAGTACTATGACTATTATGATTATTATGACGATAATGAATATTATAATTACGACTATTATTATTACGCAAATCCATATTATAGTAGCGAACCACCCCAAGAATTATCTCAAAATTGCGAACAAATTGTAGAGGAACCTTCGTCATCAACCCTTAATAAAGAAGAGGATTTTCAGAAACTCAAAATTTTAGACAAACCAAAATAGAACTTAATCTCCAAACTCAACGTCAACTTCCCTATATTCAGATTAAAAATCCCCCTCTAAAATTGCTTATCGATACCGGCGCGAATCAATCTTTTATAAGTCCAGATGCAGTAGAAAAATATTTTAATAAATTTTCTTTAAAATATGATCCTTTCGAAGTAAGTAACGTACACGCTGTAAGTAGACATAAGTATTCCGTAACAATACCCAGTTTTCCTGAATTTAATAGTAAAGATAGCATTACATTTTTTATATATAAGTTCCATAATTATTTTGACGGTTTAATCGGTACGGATTTATTAGATAAATGGGAAGCGACTATCGATTATAAAAGAAAATTATTTGTTACTTCAAACGCGTGCAACCCTATTCAAATTTATAATTCGTGTAATTTAAATTTGTACGAAAATATTATACCGGCAGGTACCTCGAAATTAGTAAAATTACCAATTAATATTCGTGAAGGTGAAATTTTTATCCCAGAACAAGTAATCTCTAGTTGTATTATAAAAGAATGTTTAACTTGCGCGAAAAATAACAGAGCTATTTTAGAAATTTATAACCCCACACGCAACGACATAATTTTTTCTATCGACAAACCTATCCAGGCGGAATTGAATCATATTGAATATAAGTATACCGAGCGAATGATAGAACGCGAAAAGGATGTTCTCTCCCGTTTACGGACTAGCCATTTAAACGAGGAAGAAAGAATTAATTTAGAAACGCTTTGTGGTCGTTATTCGGATATATTTTATTTAGAAGGCGAAACCTTAACGTTTAGCAATACAATTAAGCATTCGATTAAAACGACAGATGAAATACCCGTATATACTAAAAGCTATAGGTATCCTTTTATACATAGACAGGAAGTCAGGGAACAAATTCAGAGCATGTTAGATCAAGGAATTATCAGACCCTCAGACTCAGCTTGGAGCTCTCCCATATGGATCGTTCCAAAGAAAAGCGACGCTTCAGGAAAAACTAAGTGGCGCATTGTCATAGATTTTCGTAAAGTTAATGAAAAAACGATTGACGATAAGTATCCTATACCGAATATATCGGATATTTTGGATAAATTAGGTAATTGTCAATATTTTAGTACATTAGACCTTGCTAGCGGGTTCCACCAAATTGAGATGAACCCCGCCGACATTTCTAAAACCGCTTTTAATGTGGAGCATGGGCATTTCGAGTTTTTAAGAATGCCCATGGGCTTAAAAAACGCACCCTCGACCTTTCAAAGGGTCATGGATAATGTCTTACGTGGTTTACAAAATAAAATATGCTTAGTATATTTAGATGATATAATAGTTTTTAGCACTTCACTTCAAGAACACATAGAAAATTTAGGAAAAGTCTTTGATAGATTACGCGAGTCAAATTTTAGAATACAAATGAGTAAGTCGGAATTTTTAAAAAAAGAAACAGCATATTTAGGTCATATTATTACATGCGACGGAATAAAACCAAATCCCGACAAGATATCTGCTATTCAAAATTATCCCATTCCGAAAACGAGTACCGAGATAAAACGATTTTTAGGACTCGTAGGTTATTATAGAAAATTTATTCCTAACTTTGCAAAGATTATAAAACCACTCACTCAATGCTTAAAAAAAGGTTCAAAAATTATTTTAAATCAAGATTATACAGATTGTTTCGAAAAATGTAAAAAATTATTGATTAACGATCCTATCCTGCAATACCCCGACTTTTCTAAGGACTTTATACTGACTACGGACGCTTCGAATTTAGCTATAGGCGCTGTACTTTCGCAAGGACCTATTGGTTCAGATAAACCCATTGCATATGCATCTAGAACTTTAAATACGAGCGAAATTAATTATAGCACAATTGAGAAGGAATTATTAGCGATAGTTTGGGCTACGAAGTATTTCCGCCCCTATTTATTTGGAAGAAAATTTAAAATTATGACTGACCATAGACCCCTTCAGTGGATTATGAATATTAAAGAACCCAATTCCCGACTGACTCGATGGAGGTTAAAATTAAGTGAATATGATTTTTCTGTAATATATAAACAGGGTAAATATAATTGCAATGCCGATGCTTTATCCCGTATAGAGATTCATAACGAAGAAGCAAATTCAATTGCAGTAAATTGCTCAGAAAAATCCCCTTCGAATTCAAATACAGCAACCGTACATACAGACTCAGAAAACCCCATTTTAGAAATTCCCATAACTGACGACCCCTTAAATAAATTTCATAGGCAGATTATTTTTAACATAGTTGGCGATATTAAAAGTAGACCTGTGGTATCGAAAATATTTGAAAATTATATAAAAACTACTATTTCAATTTCAAGTTCGAATCTAGAAAATGATGTAGTAAATGCGGTAAAAGAATATATAAATCCCAAGGTAAATACTGGTATTTTAATTAATCCCCCATTAGGTATGTATAAAATAATCCCAATAATTCAAAATAACTTTAAAAATTCTTCAATGAACCTTCTCCTTTGTAAAAATAATTTAGAAAATGTAAAAGATTATTTAAAACAACAAGAAATAATTAAAAACTATCATGAAGGTAAAACGAACCATCGCGGAATAAATGAAAGTTATCTCTCGCTATCGAAACGATATTTTTGGCCAAAATTAAAGGAACAGGTTACGAAATATATTAATGAATGTTCTATCTGTGGGCAAGCGAAGTATGACCGTAATCCTATTAAGCAAAAATTTCAAATTGTTCCTCCCCCAACTAAACCTTTCACCATAGTTCATTTAGATTTATTTAGTGTGGAAAATCAAAAATATTTAACAATAATTGACGCATTTTCAAAATACGCACAAGCTTATCATTTAAGGGATGCTACTGCGATTAGTGTCGTACAAGGGTTATTAATGTTTTTCACTCATCACGGTGTGCCCTTGACGGTCGTAACCGATAGAGGTCCCGAATTTTCAAACCAATTATTTTTAGAGTTCCTTAGACTACATAAAATTATTCACCATAAGATATTACCTTGTTCGCCTAATGAAAACGGAATAGTAGAACGGCTCCATTCCACATTATTAGAACATTTAAGGATATTAAAATTAAACCAAAATGGAGAATCAGTTATTAATCTCATGCCTTATGCTCTCTTAGCTTACAATAGTTCTATTCATAGTTTCACAAAATGTCGACCTTTAGATATAATAACTGGACATTTCGACCCCCGTGATCCCGTAGACATTGACCTGACAGAACAATTATTACAATTATATATAAGCGATCATCGTGACCGAATGAAAAAGGTTTATGACATTATTAACGAATCTTCTTTACACCAACGAACCCAAATTATTGAAAATTTAAATAAAAATAGGGAACCCGAGACTATTTACTTACCCGACCAACAGATATTCATACGAAACCCTAAATCATCTCGACAAAAACTAGCCTCTCGTTTTACTCACGATAATGTTTTAGCTGATTTACCAATACACATTTATACAAAGAAAAAACGATTACCTATTGCAAAAACGAGGCTGAAAAGAGTACCTAATAGTGCTCGATTGTTACAGACTGACGACCCTGTTAATGACCTTGACCCTAGCGGAGGAAATTAATTTTAGTAATTTGGATAATGAACCCTGAATTTTGTTATTTAGGCTAGTTTAGATTTTAAAGCTTTCCCTGTTCGGTCCAAATATTGTAACCGAACACCGCGGCATAGCCTTTGAGCACGTTCCCGGCGCTACTATTATAAGGCAGTGCATACTCGGACCGCGGACCGGTAGCATTCATTAGCGTATTATCATATAGCAAGCAATAAAGCAACTTTTAATTAAAATATTATTTTTTATTATCGAGCCTCTAATCTCCAGCTAAATAGTGTAGGCCACGTCCCCTACATTTTGGTCCTTCGAGCCGGATTAGCATCTAGCGATTTTTTTAAGCAATTTTATAAAAAGACATTTTTAGCAAAGACTAGCATTTAGTGAATTATCGTGACTTTACTAATTATTTAAGTGAGTGAGTGTAACGAGCAAGCAGAAGAATAATATTTGGCCACGAGGCTAAAATATATAATCAGCAAATAACAGCAGGACGTAGCATCAGGACGTAGCGTCATATATCAAGTAAGATCGTTCCTATTTTTTTATATATCTAACTTTTTCATCTTTAAAAAATGGAAGACTTATCTAAAACACAAATCGAGATTAGCGAAGCTATTCATAAGATTATAATTAATATCAAAAAAGAAAGCAAGGAAAGAAGATCAGAAACGTCTTTGAAAAGGCGATTAAATAATTTAGAGGCATACTGGTCGGATTACGAGGCCAATGATGATCGTTTACGCGAGTTTAAAAATCTGAGTCATCCGTATTTTCTTAACTCTGAATACGAAAACACAAAGCAGAAATATACTGAAATAAAATCTTTTATACTTAATCAATTAAATCAGTTAGGGGAGCCTCAAGATGAATTTCAAGGAGCACAAGCGGGAACTTCCGCGGCAGGTCAGCAAGCGAGCGAGTACGTAAGTACTAAGAAGGTTAGCCAGGGTTCAAATAGCAAACTGGATGACATGCTTAAAAAGCAGTTCGTTAACTTCAAAGCATTTTCTAGGACTATATCAGCGATTGATATGGAATCAATATCGGAGAGATGGGAATACGAGGATATTCTCAAGCAAATACAAACCCGTTGGACAGCTATAGACACGTTACATTGGGAAATCGATGCTGAATTGAACGGAGAAGACGAAGAGTACGAATATCTATTTAATAAACATGAAAAAGAATATAGCAACATAAAGAAACTTTTAAACTCTAATATGTTTTCGGTGTCGTATCGCGAAAAGTACACACCGCAAATAAATATTCCATCCTTTAATGGAAATTATCAGCATTGGTTGGCTTTTAAAAATCTTTTTACGGAAGCCATACATAAAAACTCTTCTTTATCTAATTCGCAAAAAATGCAGTTTCTTAAAGGTAAAGTTCAAGGGGAACCCGAAAGATTAATACAACATCTTACTATTAGCCATGAAAATTATTTAACATGTTGGGAAATTCTAAATCATCGTTATAATAACAAAAAACGTATTTTTACTGCTCATATTAACACATTATTAAACATAACGACGGCACAGCAACAATCATTATCGCACATTAAAAAGCTACATGATACAACTTTTGAATGTATCCACGCCGTTCGCAATTTGGGTGTCGATACTAGCTCATGGGATCCACTTATTGTGCATATTTTGTCGCAAAAATTAGATTCAGAGTCGTATACGTCTTATATAGAATCTTTAAAATATCCACAAGAATTGCCGACTTTACAAGATTTTTTAAAATATTTAGAAGGGAAGTTTTCTACTCTCGAATCAACAAGAAAGAAACAGGAAGCATCTAATAACCATTTTAATAGTTTTAATAATAAAAATCATCCTCAGCAGCATAAAAATTATACATTTCGCAGCAACTATTACAAGCCACAAAACTCATCAAGAACTTTAAAATCTTTACACGTGGCAAGCACAAAATGTCCTATTTGTTCAGAACCGCATGGAATTTTCCAGTGCAAAAAATTCATAGAATATCCATTACAAATAAAACATAAAATCGTTTCACAAAAACAATTGTGCAATAATTGTTTGTATAATCATAACGGAAATAGGTGTATTTCATTGAAAAGATGCCGCCTTTGCAATGGAAACCACCACACGCTGTTACACGAAACCGGAATAAATACGACGCCAAACGGACATCAAACAACAGCCATTGCGCAAAATAATTATGTGGAAAACAATGACCACTCAGTCAGCACTTTACATTTACCTAACAATAATTGTAAAGAAATATTATTATCGACGGCAAAAATAAACGTCATATCTTCAGATGGATCAAAAATCACTATGAGAGCACTTATCGATCAAGGTTCTCAAATCTCTCTAATTTCTGAAAACGCAGCACAAAGGTTAGGCTTAAAGAGATCACAGTGTAAAGGTGTAATTTTCGGAGTAGGTGAAAAGGAAAGCAATTGTAAAGGGATGCTCAATATCACCTGTTGTTCAATACACAATAATTTTTCCTTTGATACTGAAGTTTATATTATGAATAATTTAATTAAAAATTTGCCGAATAGAAGTTTCGTAAAGCCAGCGTGGACGCATTTAGAGCACATTGATCTAGCGGATCCAGAATTCCATATTAGCAGCCCAGTAGATCTTTTATTAGGTGCCGATATTTATTCAACCATAGTTTTGGCCGGTATTATAAAAAATAATAGCGAAAACCAACCCATAGCACAGCAAACTCAGTTAGGTTGGATTTTATGTGGGAATGCTCAATTTTTTAATTGCAACGTCGTTGTAAATTACATTGACGACATACAAAAATTTTGGGATATAGAGGATATTTCCGAGGTTTCAAATATGTCTTCAGAAGATCATGAATGCATAAATACATATAAATCAACAACAAAACGATTAAAAAGTGGCCGATATGAAGTTCGGCTGCCCTTGAAACCCGAAATTCAGAATTTAGGTTCGTCGAAGCACGTAGCTGTAGCACAATTTAAAAATTTAGAGCGTAAATTTAATAAAAATATAAAATATGCCGAGGATTACAAGCTATTCATAAATGAATACATTAATTTAAAACACATGGTATTGTGTACAGAAAACACGAGAAATACGATATCGGAGTGTTATTTGCCACATCACGGTGTGGAGCGAGCGGAATCTATCACTACAAAACTACGTGTAGTCTTTAACGCCTCAGCGAAAACTTCGAACGGAAGTAGCTTAAATGATTTTATGTACCGTGGTCCAAATTTACAGCAAGATTTGCAGATGCTTATATTAAAATGGAGGAAATATGAATACGTTTTTACAGCGGATATTGAGAAAATGTTCAGAAATATTTTTGTACACGAATCTGATCAAGTTTATCAAAAAATCGTGTGGCGAGAGTCTCCTGAGTGTCCTATTTCATTTTATCAGCTTAAAACTGTAACTTACGGAACTAAAGCAGCGCCTTTCTTAGCACTTATGACATTAAGGCAACTCGCAGACGATGAAAGGCATAATTATCCCGAAGCAGCAAAAATTTTAAAAAATGATTTTTTTGTCGACGATCTACTTAGCGGAGCATATAGTATTCAGCAAGGTCAAGAGCTAGTCAAAAATTTGGACATGCTTTTAAGGTCTGGAGGATTTAATATGAGGAAATGGAGGTCAAATCAAGCGGAAATATTAAGCAATATCGACGAGGAATGTCAGCTTAGCACGGAGTCAAATTTATTTAATTTTAAAATAGAAAAAACGAAAACTTCAGGCTTATATTGGAATTCGCAGCAAGATAGCTTTTCATTTAACAGCAATATAACAGAAAAAATACAATCAAAGCCTACTAAACGAATTTTGCTTTCGGAAATATCAAAAATTTTCGATCCGTTAGGCTGGATAGCACCAGTTATACTAAAATTAAAATTAATATTTCAAAAGGTGTGGGAATCGAATTTAGGATGGGATCAAGTAGTTCCCGACGAAATCTTAACTGAATGGATTTTAGTACGATCTGATATAATAAATATAAATAAAATTAATATACCTAGGTGGTTAAATAGTAAAGAGAGCGATTGTATAGAGTTGCATGGATTCTGCGACGCATCTCAAAAGGCATACGCATGCGTAGTTTATGCACGTGTTAACTCATCGGTCACGCTAGTCGCCGCAACAACAAGATTAATTCCTTTTAAAAAACCGATCTCTCTACCTAAACTCGAACTTTGTGGAGCGTTGCTATTATCGAAATTAATTAATAAAGTCATAACTAGCTTAAATAATCATACAATTAAGTTATATGGCTGGTGCGATTCCATGGTAGTGTTAGGATGGCTACAAGGCGATCCCGGTCGTTGGAACGTCTTTGTTGCCAATAGGGTTAAAAATATAATTAATATAATGCCTAAAGAAAATTGGCGATACGTAAAATCGACGGAGAATCCCGCCGATATAGCGAGCAGAGGAAGCTTAGCAACAGAATTACAATTAAACAAATTATGGTGGCAGGGACCACCTTGGCTATTTAACAATGCGATTCCACAATATAAAGAATATTTTACTAATCAAGAAGAGAAGAAAAGCCAAGCAAATATTGTACAAAATATACCGAACCCATACGACATAATAACGGAGTTATTAAATAAATATAGTTCATTTAATGAAATTATAAGAATATTAGCATGGGTCATTCGAGCTATCCACGGCAAGCGAAAACAATGGAGCGGCGAGTATCTCACATTACAAGAACTCAGATATGCAAGTAAATTAATAATAAAACATGTTCAGCTTACAGAGTTTACTTGTGACATTAATAATTTAAAAAATCATACAGCATTACAATCAAGCAGTAAATTACTAAATTTAAATCCATTTATCGATGAATTTGGACTATTACGTGTAGGTGGGCGACTACGTCACGCCACTATTAGCTCAGATATGAAATATCCCATATTAATCCCACATAAAGGCCGTTTAACAGACTTATTGATTGATCAAGCACATACACTAACATTTCATGGAGGACCTCGTCTTACATTATCAGTATTACGACAAAAATATTGGATTATCGGGGGAAATCGAGCAACCAAACATTTTATACAAAATTGCGTTACCTGCAGAAAGTGTAATACCACTACCAACCATCAATTAATAGGGGATCTTCCATCAGCAAGAGTAAACTCATCATATCCATTTTATCATACCGGAGTGGATTATACGGGATACGTCGATATCAAAGCGAATAAAGGAAGAGGTATCAAAACTTGTAAAGGATACATAGCCATATTTGTGTGCATGGTTACAAAAGCGGTTCATTTAGAACTAGTGTCGGATTTAAGCTCTTCTGCGTTTTTAGCAGCTCTACGTCGAATGGCAGCAAGGCGTGGGGCACCTGCACACATGTATAGTGACAACGGTACGAATTTTGTTGGCGCAAATCGAGCATTAAGGGAAGAATATTACAATATACAGCAAATTTTCGGTAAAGAATGTCATAAAAATATACAAGAACTAGGTATAGAATGGCATTTTAATGCACCAGCATGGCCAAGCGCTGGCGGATTATGGGAAAGAGCAGTACGTAGCTTAAAATTTCATTTGCGGAGAGTTCTAGGAGAACAAAAACTAACTTTTGAAGAATTCTCCACTCTTTTGGCGCGTCTGGAGGCGTGCTTAAATTCGAGGCCACTTTGTGCGCTATCAGAAAGCATCGACGATTTAGATATATTAACACCAGCTCATTTTTTAACTGGAAGACCAGGCTTGTCCACAATAGATACAGAAGAAGATGCCCGAACGAGATGGCAATTAACAACTAAATTATTTCGAGACTTATGGAAAAGATGGAAACAGGAATATCTTTCTCAGCTATCAGTAAGGAGTAAATGGTTAAAAGCTAAACCAGATATTGAAGTAGGAGATATTGTCGTAATCCATGACGATAATCTACCATCACAACAATGGAGCCTAGGGAGAGTAGTAGAAATTTTCCCTGGAACGGATAATCACGTACGTGTGGTCACCCTGCGTACTTCAAGTGGAATAATCAAACGACCAATTACAAAATTATCACTCTTGCCGATTAAGTCGGAGACGAATCTAGCATCAAATAGCATCAAGGAGCGTAAATCTAAAGAAAATCCAAAGGAAAGCATACAGAGGCCAGCGAAACGCATATCACTTTTATCACTAGCAACTACATTCATCTTATTTATGAATGTTATAAGTCCGTCTTACTGTGAATTTAATATTACATATTTAAAAAACTATAATTCACTGTATTTGAACCCATTATACAATATGAAATTAATTCAAGACAAATGGACACTCGTGGTTTATTATAATACGTCACCTTATTGGCAAGGAATTAAAGCATATAATAAATTGACGGGCTATATGGAAAAAGTATGTGATAGCTCATATTTAAACAATCACTGTAACATTACCTTGCTACAACTGAAACATGAGTACAACGAGCTGGAGTACTACAATGAGCTGGTCATGCGTCAGCGCGGGGACACCGGCACGCGACGGAGACGCGGGCTTATCAATGGAGTAGGCTACGTTGCAAACAGTCTCTTCGGCGTATTAGACGAACATTTCGCAGAAAAGTATCAACAGGACATTCAACTCATACAAGCAAACAATAATCATTTACTGCACTTATGGAAAAATCAAACGTCTATTATTGAGGGCGAATATAATTTATTAAAACGTACTGAAGTGACTATAGAGAAACAGCATAAAATTATAAATAAGCATATAAATAACATATATAACTCAATAAGCATTATTGATCAGAAATTAAATAATATTTCGTTCAACGAGGAATTTACACTTTCCGTAATTACAGCAAATAACTTATTGCAAAATCTACGTCGTATTCAAGATACCATGTTAGACACCATCACCGACGTTCATCATGGACAACTCAACTTTCATCTTATCCAACCGGAACAACTTCGACAACAGTTACACATCATCTCAGGACATTTATCACAAGAACTTACTTTACCGTTAGAAAATTTAGACACCGATTTATTTAAAATATATAGTCTTTTAAATATCAGAGTTAGGATGACTCAGCAATTTTTATTATTTGAGATAAATTTACCTTTGGTACACCGAGACTCGTATACACTTTATCATCTAATAGCTGTACCTCAACAAGTCCAGAATAACACCGTCAGTGTTATTCCTATAGCAGATTACGTAGCGATCAATTTAAAACGAGATGCCTATTTTACATTGCCTCAGACCGAATTACAAGAGTGCTTAAAAAGCGACCAGTTTTACATATGTAAACAGCAAAATATTATATCATTTTTATATACTAATGAGCGTTTTTGTATAAAGGATTTAATGACACACACTTGTCAAATAATTAAATCATCATGTGAACGTAAATGGATAAAGCTAGCTGAAAATAAATATTTATTTTTCTTCTGTGATTCTTACACTGTGCGTGTAATATGCGATGACAAAATAACAGCACAAACATTGAGCAAGGTCGGTATTGTTACCATGCAGGAAGGATGTCTCATTAAAGGAAAGGATTTTTCTCTATATGCGCAAAGATCCAAAAAGAGTAGCTTAAAGATAATGACAGATATTTTTACGCCTACGATACCCGCTGAAATTAATCACCTTTTAAACATACCTATGCCAATACAAGAATTAAATTTTACAAGTTTCGCAAACGATTCACTAAACGATCTCGATTTAAAATTGAAGCAGCTTCGAAAAGATAGTGAGTCAGTGGACATCATATCTTACCACGACATACACCAGTATACAATATGCTATATCCTGGTGATAGCAGCGATAGCAGCGGTAGCAGCGTTTGGATGGCGCAGGTGGCGGCAGCGACGGACCGTGGCCATCTCACCAGAGATTCCTCTTCATAACCGTAGTGCAAGTGTTAGTGATAGTGTCAGTGTCAGTGAAAGTGCGCGAAAGCAGAGCAAGGCTGACCGTCAGCCATATGTTTGTGATAGGGTTATATTTAAAAACCAAGCAACATCCCCTATCATTAGTAGCCGAAATCTTTTAGCAAAATAATTTGTTTTAATCAGAGAAAATCTTTATTTTTGTTTTGTATAATTTAGTCTTAACTTAGTTATAAGAAAAATTGTTTATCATCTTGTAATAGTTCTTAAGTTCATCTCATTCATCTCATCTTAGCTTATGTATCATTTATCTCTGGCCCGGGAGCATGTTCGGTCCAAATATTGTAACCGAACACCGCGGCATAGCCTTTGAGCACGTTCCCGGCGCTACTATTATAAGGCAGTGCATACTCGGACCGCGGACCGGTAGCATTCATTAGCGTATTATCATATAGCAAGCAATAAAGCAACTTTTAATTAAAATATTATTTTTTATTATCGAGCCGCTAATCTCCAGCTAAATAGTGTAGGCCACGTCCCCTACATTCCCTTTTCCAAATGCAATGCAGCTGACAACTTTTGAGTTTAATCGTGTTAAGAGAGGACTCATTGATAGATTATGTAATAGATTATGAAAAGTATTTCGGGAAATCTCGACTACATGGACGCCATAAAGTATGATAGAGCCATTAACTTACTAGAAAAATTAATGAATAATTTAACGAATATTAAAAACCAAATTTTATAACTTTTACACATATAACTCAAATATTTTTAATTTTAGAAGGCAATATTCGTGCTAAAAGTAATTATCAATCTATTTTCACTTTTAATATGTATCAAGATACGTTAAGCAAATTAAATACATTATATAAGAGAATTAACTTTTAGATATTAGTTTTAGTTTTAGTTTTTTGACGTAATAAAGGTAAGGTTATTATTATAATGCTTAAGATATTATTTTAGTTTTCAAGTTTCCAATTGTTGTCCTTAAGAATTTTCCTGAATCGTTTGTACTCTGTACCTAAAATAAATCGCCACATCCTTTATTCCTCTCACCCCTTCCTAGCAATTCACGAAAAAGATTTTATGTACCTACATAGAGGCTGAATGCCCGAAGATCGGTGAATCATACCTATATGATCTTATTGTTAACTAAAACCTACAAGGAAATTCTGAAATAACACTAAAAAACTGAAATTTTCGAGGCAACTAAGAAATTTTCCGCACAGCAACCTATTTCGAAGATATCTCCTGAATCTAATAGTCTTTATCATACCACAGTCCCATTTTATGAAATTATTTTATGAAAATTAAGAAAAATGAAAAGCCGAAGCCATCGAGTGATGGGAATTCTTCAAAGGAAGAGGCCAGCGCTCGAGATCAACTAGAGCACATTCTCCAGCACTATTCGAGATCCAAGGACACCGAATAGGTGCTGTTCTTCAGGAGGGAGGTGTTACGTTAGCACACAACCCAGGAATTGCTGACCTAGGACCACCCAGAATATGTCCCACAACGTTACCCATAATTTAATTTCCAATTAATACATTGCACAATTCTCTTAAATCTTGGAATTGTTATTCGAATCCCCACACCTGCTGTTATAATTAAAATTAGAATTAAATGTAGAATATAAAATCATTCTTGTCTCCGACTTTGAGCAAGTCTCACCTTTTGTAATAATAAGTTAATTTTAATAAAATATTTTTAAGTAAAATCGGTTTTTTTGGAACCTACGCTGCCACCGTACATAATTTATGTATGTATGTGTAAAGTATATAAACATTAAACACATTTTATGTAAGTTTATTTTATATTATTGACTTAGTTTATTATATATTATATAATATTTAATTATATTTCATAAAATTTGCACTGAGACGTTATCCCCTTTCTCCTCGTTACATTTTATCCGTAATGTTTCAAAGGTTGTCTGGTGGAGATTGCTTAAAGCAATAAGACCGCCTTTGCATACGTGTTTTTCTTTAAATTTTATTTGTGTTGTTCTTTCTATATATTTCTTTAAACACAATTTGTGATATTACGAATAGAAATAAAAGTGGCGAAAACCGATTTTTTCAGTTTTCCCCGCTCGGATTCAGTTGAAACTGGTGTCGATCGTTCGGTCTCCGAGGGGCCTTCAAGGTGGTATCCAACCCGCGGGAATGCGCGGGAAGGTGCGGGCGGTAAGTGGCGAAAACCGATTTTTTCAGTTTTCTTCGCTCGGATTCAGTTGAAACTGGTGTCGATCGTTGGATCGTTGGTGTCGCTGCGGAGGGGTCAGTTGGTGATGGCCAGAACGTAGGAGTGTGGAAGGAGCCGAGAGTGGTTCTGACCAGATTGGACGTTGATGACGGAATGTCGACTGTCGGTAGTGTCAGGTCGAGACGAGGGTCCGGATCATCATATGGACGGTTGTGGGGAGCGTTGGAGTCAAAGGACTCAGATACTGAAAGTTTTGTGTCGATGGTGTCGGAGAAGTCAAGGACACGGGCACAATACCTGAAGGACAGGCGGAAGAGGCCTCGGAAGCCGATCGATCAGTCGGGGTCTTCTGGTGAAGGAGAGCCAGATAGACCGGCGCCAAAAGTGGTTGCCATGAGGAGACGGAAAGGTCTCGGTGAGGCAGAAAGGAAGGAGTTGCCGCTGAGGTCAGAACAGGAGGTGTCTGACAGCGCTGCGGCCGTACTGGCCAGGGCTAGCTCCAGGCTCTCGGACATGTCTCTACCATCCGAGAAAGAGCAGGACGAAGCCATACTTGCGTCTGACCTACAAAATCAGGTGGTGGACAGCCTAGCGGTGATAAGGAAGGGTGCCAGCAGATCGGGCAACCTTAAAGGAACTTTCACCAAGGCCTTTTGACGGATACCGGCCCGAGTGGGGACTCGAGCGGGTTATGTGGGACTCGTGGACCGGCTGAAGGACAATCCCAATACCCACTAAAACCTCACGATGCTCCTCCTCGACCACCACTGGCCGCGAGACGCGGGGACTATAATCGTCCACGAAACGCGGCGGCGGGAGCCTGCTAGGCACGTCGCGGAGTCAAGGGTGTGTGGGCACCCTCGACGGCCTGCTCGGAGTAGCGCGCGGGAGCAACCTGCGCGCGCCTACTCGGGCCAGGTTGGTAGGCGGCCAGCTTCCCCAAGCTGACCGCCCTCTGGCACATTAGGGCGGAAGGCGGCGATCGTGTGCCGCCCTCCGGCGACCCGGTCTCTTACGGCGGATGGCGACTTCGGCAAAAGCCTCCCTCGTCCGTTCCGCCGACTCCTTCTCGAGCACCACTGCCTCGCAGAAGGATGAGACCGCATCCCACGACGTCTCGCTGCCGGCCATAGCCTTGACCACGGCCGGCAGGGAAAGGTCGTCCCCTATGACGTCGCGCAAAGCGCGACGTTGAGACGCCCAGGCTGAGCACACCTCCAACGTGTGCTGGGCCGTCTCGTCGAGGCAGTCGTCGCAGTGGTGGCAGCGAGCGTCGGGCTCCCTCCCGGCGATCCGACACAGGTAACCCCCGAAGCAGCCATGCCCCGTGAGCACCTGTGTCGTGCGGTAGGTTAGGACGCCGTGACGCCGCGCTAACCACTGGCGGAACACTGGACGAACAGCCTCGATCTTCCTCAGGCCGGCAGATGAATTTGCCAGCCGAGTTTCCCACATTTCAACCGCGGCTACCCGCGCCTCCTCAGTGCGTGCTTGGCTTGCCGGTTCCCCGGACGCTAGGCCTCGACGCCGGCAATAGACCGACGCCAGAGAAAGAGCATCCAGGTCCCACGGCATGACTCCAGCCAGCACGCACGCCACTTCACCGGAGATGGTCCGGTACCCCCGTATCGCCCGGATGGCCATCGCCCTCTGCGCACGTCGCAGCAGAGTGATGTTGTGCCGGTCGGATCGGACCACTCCGGTGTACAGCCGACGGCTAGAGGCGCTCGGCCCATCCACATTGGGCAAAAGGCGCGCCAGTGCAGCCGCTGTCTTCAACAGTTTCGGGGCCAAAGATGTAAAGCGGCCCCGAAAACTCCACCGACCATCCAGAACAAGTCCGAGGTACTTCATGCTCCGGGCAACGTCAATTTTGACGCCACCGACGACGATGTGGGCATCTGCCGGTGGGCCCTTTCGAGGAGCATGGAAGTAGATTGCCTCGGACTTGTTGAGGGAGACTTCCAAGCCCAGCCGCTTTATGCGGCCGACTACCTCCGCAACTCCAGCAGTCGCGAGGACTGCCGCCTCTCGATAGGTCCACTGCTGCGCCAAGACCAGCGTGTCATCGGCGTAACAGAGGACCTTTATCCCCCTCAGGGTGCCGCCCCGCAGCACCCAGTCGTATCCGATGTTCCAGAGGATCGGACCCAGCACCGATCCTTGTGGAGCACCGGCCGACACAACGAACTCCTTCCAACCTCCTCCAGGAGCTGGAAAGGTCACAGACCTACCGGACAGGTAAGCTCCGATGACGCGGCGCAGGTATGGAGGCACACGATAGTATAACAGTGCCTCCTTTATGCAGGGCCATGGCAGGGAGTTGAAGGCGTTGGCGATGTCTAAAGACACCGCCAAGACTCCATTGCCTCGGGCCACCGCATCCTGCGCATAGGACTTTACCTCCAGTATGGCATCCACCGTCGATCGCCCCCTACGGAAGCCATACTGGTGGTCCGAGAGGTCCAGACCTGTCCCCTCCAAATGGTGTTGTAGCCTCCTGGCTACAACACGCTCAAGGAGCTTGGCGATCTCGCTCAAGAGCACGATGGGCCTGTAGGCGGAGGCTGAATCCGCCGGGCGACCCTCCTTCTTGATGAGGACTAACCTGCCTGTCTTCCACCGCTGTGGAATTATGGCTTGAGCCAGACAGGCAGTGAATAGTCCTCGCACTCTGGGCCCTAAGGTGTTGAGGGCCAGAGTTAGCGCCCGGCCGGGAATGCCATCCAAGCCCGGGGCGGTGCTCTTGAGCCGAGATCGGCGTACAGCTTCTTCGAGCTCCTCCTCCTCCACCGGTGGTGTGACGCTGTCCTCGTCGTCCTCCTCTTCCTCCTCACGCGCTGCAGGGCGGGCCATACTGGGTGGTGCACGACCACCAGTACACTTGCCGCCGTTGAGGGCGGCGCCCGGAACGGGGCATTGACGCGTCACAGATACGCGTCAGCACCCCCTACGCCCAGGATGCGGCGTCTTCTGCAGACGCCAAGCTCTGGGGCAGCCAGGATTCCACTATCGCGGCCTCCTCCAACAACTCCCTGTCGAGACGACCCAGTTGCCACCGCGGTCCGTACTCTCGCGAGTTTGGACTGGGGGCTGGTGGCACCGCAGGATGTATGGAGATCTCGTACAAGATGTAGAGGTGATCCGAGAGAGTCTCCACATCATCCAGCACTCGCCAGCCCCGAACACGACATGCTAGGGCCGGGCTCGCGACCGAAACGTCCACGACGGATCCGCCCAGCCTTCGCACACACGTGTTCTTGGTCGCTCGGTTGAGCACAGACAAACCGGTGGCAACAACCCACTCCGACAGCGTCACACCACGCACATCCGTCGTTGCGAAGCCCCACACACTGGACTTCGCGTTGAGATCGCCGGCCACCAACATCTCCGCCGGACGAAATCGCTCTACCATTTCCCCCAATCGTATAAGGAACTCTTCAAACTCCGCGAGAGTTCGATTGGGGGAAAAGTAGACCCCTACGACAACTAGGTTGCCGACAAGTGCGGCGACGCATCCCACACCTCTCTCTACACGTGAGAAAGGCGGGGAGCCCGCGGCGACCTGGGTGATAATAGTCACCACCCCGGTGTTGTCGGCTACCCAGTTGTCTCTGTCGGGAACGCTGTAGGGCTCCGAAACAACCGCCACCTGGATAGACCACTGCTTCTATAATATTATGAAATCAAAATTGAAAAGGAACAGAACCTATTTTTATTAATATTGCAGAATTTATAATAATTGATAATAAATCATTAATAAATATTTTTATAAGAAATACATTCAATAGGATAGAAAATAAAAAAAAAAAATTAATTGATGCAATAGATTGAGTTAAAAAATATTTTAAGGAAGCTTCTGAATTTAATAGATTATTGGGAGAAGAGATTAAGGGGATAAATCTAAGTAAATTAATTTCTAAGCCAATTCAGCATCCTAATCATGAATTTGATGAAATAGAAATTATAGTTCTGAAAAATAAAACAAATAAGAAAAATATTTTATTGGAATTATTAATTAATAAAATAAAAAATAAAATAAGAATAAAATATTCTAAAGATGAATTTAAATTCATTATAAAAAAAATATATTTTAGTGTAAAATGCACAATAATTTTTGTCTCGTGTGTGTCTCACTGTCGTGTGTGTTCTCTGTCATGCAGAGGTCACAGTGTGAGGAACCGGAGGGCGTGGTGTGTACTCACCCTACCGCCACGCAGGTGCAGTGATGTGATAGGAGCTGTATTTGCTATTTTAGGGGGTTTTGTTCATTGATATTCTCTATTTACTGGATTATTATTAAATCCTTATTTATTAAAAATTCAATTTATTTCCATATTTATTGGTGTTAATTTAACATTTTTTCCTCAACATTTTTTAGGATTAGCTGGTATACCCCGTCGTTATTCTGATTACCCAGATAATTTTATATCATGAAACTATGAAAAAATGCTCAGAAAAAAGAAATGAAGAAAAAGATTTCAGAAATAATAAATAAAATGAATGAATGAAAAACTTAAGCCCACGTAAGTTGTGGAAATTTCTGGAATCGCTAGGTATTGGCCGGCAACGTAAGGATTTGAATTGCAATCTAGACGTTGATGCCTTGAATAAACACTTTGCCTCGATAACATCTATGGACAACACAATTAAAGCAAATACATTGAATTATATCAACTCCTTGCCGTCTCCCACAATCGTTCCTTTTAACTTTGCTTCTATAACCTCATCCCAGGTAAGAAACAGTATCCTAGCCATCAAATCTGATGCTTCTGGTTATGATGGCATCAACCGCAAAATGATTATTTTGCCCTTGGAAGTCTTAGTTCCAGTCATTACCCATATTTTAAATTTTTCTATTTCCCATAACACTTTTCCCAGTTTGTGGCGCATTGCCCGCGTTATATTTATTATCAATTATTATAAATTCTGCAATATTAATAAAAATAGGTTCTGTTCCTTTTCATTTTTGATTTCCTAATATTATAGAAGGATTATCATGATTTAATAGATTTATTTTAATAACATGACAAAAAATTTCACCAATAATTTTATTATCTTATAATATAAATTTTATTTTTTTAATTTTTGAATTAAGGATTAGACGGAGAAGAGGATAAGGGATGAGGAAGAGAGGTAAATTTCAGGAAACTATTGAGCAAGTAGGGTAGGGGCCTGCCCGGAGGAATGAGGTCCGCTAAATCAGATAGCTTGGACCATAGAGGGTGGGATGACAGCTGTAACATTTTACCAACAAACCGATCAGACAGGAATTGGCGACGGATAGGATAAGGAGGATCAACACACTCAACCTGCAGTGCGTTGGTGGGAGAAGACTTCATTGCACCTATAATAATTCGTAGGCATTTGTATTGGATCCTATTGAGTTTTTCAGTAGCAACTTTGTTAAAGGGGTCTAAAACAAATAATCCGTAGTCAATGTGACTACGGATAATGGCATTGTACAGTAGTTTGAGAGTATAAGGGTGTGCACGCCACCATACACCAGACACAGCTCTTAAAGCGTTGATGCCGTTTTCACATTTTTTACTGACATGTTCAGCATGGGCAATTCCGTTCAGTCTTTTATCGAGAATCATGCCTCAGAATTTAACATTTTCTGCTAATTAGATAGTATTATCCCAATACCCACTAAAACCTCACGGTGCTCCTCCTCGACCGCCACTGACCGCGAGACGCGGGGACTAGAATCGTCCACGAAACGCGGCGGCGGGAGCCTGCTAGGCACGTCGCGGAGTCAAGGGTGTGTGGGCACCCTCGACGGCCTGCTCGGAGTAGCGCGCGGGAGCAACCTGCGCGCGCCTACTCGGCCAGGTTGGTAGGCGGCCAGCTTCCCCAAGCTGACCGCCCTCTGGCACATTAGGGCGGAAGGCAGCGATCGTGTGCCGCCCTCCGGCGACCCGGTCTCTTACGGCGGATGGCGACTTCGGCAAAAGCCTCCCTCGCCCGTTCCGCCGACTCCTTCTCGAGCACCACTGCCTCGCAGAAGGATGAGACCGCATCCCACGACGTCTCGCTGCCGGCCATAGCCTTGACCACGGCCGGCAGGGAAAGGTCGTCCCCTATGACGTCGCGCCAAGCGCGACGTTGAGACGCCCAGGCTGAGCACACCTCCAACGTGTGCTGGGCCGTCTCATAGAGGCAGTCGTCGCAGTGGTGGCAGCGAGCGTCGGGCTCCCTCCCGGCGATCCGACACAAGTAACCCCCGAAGCAGCCATGCCCCGTGAGCACCTGTGTCATGCGGAAGGTTAGGACGCCGTGACGCCGCGCTAACCACTGGCGGAACACTGGACGAACAGCCTCGATCGTCCTCAGGCCGGCAGTTTGTGTTGCCAGCCGAGTTTCCCACAACTCCATTGCGGCTACCCGCACCTCCTCAGTGCGTGCCTGGCTTGCCGGTTCCCCGGACACTAGGCCTATTATTTCTTCATTTGGTTCATATATTTCATTATTTTCCATAATTTTAATTATTATTATTATTTGAGAATCAATAATTAATCAACGAATAATCCTATTTTCATTAAATATACCATCCTCTATTGAATGATATCAAAATTTACCTCCTTCTGAACATTCTTATTTCTATTTCTAACTTCCTTTCTAACTTATTCTTATTCTAACTTCCTATTTTAAGAAATTTCTAATATGGCAGATTATATGTAATGGATTTAAACCCCATTTATAAAGGAATATCCTTTTTTTAGAAATGGCAACCTGATCTAATTTAAATTACCAAAATAGAGCTTCTCCATTAATAGAACAAATTATTTGAAAAAAAAGATTTCAGAAATAATAAATAAAATTATTCCTCACCGTAAACCTTTTGATACTATAATAGTATGTTTTCCTTGGAATGTTCTTTCTCGACAAATATCTCGTCATCATTGAAATATAGTTAACTAGCGACCCTCTTGCGGCTTCGCCCGCTTTTACTACTGGATTATTCATGTAATGTATGTTTGCAAAGCACTTAAGATAATGTGAAAATTAATATAACCCTAATGCAACCCTCATTTTTGTCGTTTCAATAAGGATTTTTTAGTAGGTACTATAATTTTAAATCTGCGCTACAAATCTTTTCAAGTACTTATTAAAATATATTTAAATGACTATTTTTAGATAGTTAAATGACTATTTTTAAACGGAAGAAATTATAAACAAAAACCTACCTACTACTAACTACTACAAAAAATGTGTAACCAAATATATCGCGCTTAAATAATACATTCAACTCAAAATCTTCGTTGCTATAGAGGCAGCCGGGTTTTTTTTTTCAAGCTTGTGGTTAATGCTGAAGGGGGTATTCTGTCCCTAATGAAAAGCAAGCACGACGTGGCTGCCTGTGAGGAAAATTAAATAGAATGCATGGGCCGGGAATCGAACCCGGGCCGCCCGCGTGGCAGGCGAGCATTCTACCACTGAACCACCGATGCGTGTAAGGCAAGCGGGCACGGCGGACGCATGGCGAGACGCATGGCGAGTGGCGAGCCGTTTCACAGCAAGGTTTTTTTTGATATTGTAACAACTTCTAAAGTACTTATTAAAATGAAAAACAGTAAAAGACAGTTTTGGTCTACATTAAATGGCCAACGTAACTAATGTACTTATTTATATGCTGAGAGTAAGGGATAAGTGAAACTTGAGTAACATACAGCTGATTTGTCAACGGCGGGATTGTCAACAATTAAATGCGTTTTTCTGTAAAACTATTCGCAATTTCGAAATATTGTAAAAAGCAAATTTTATCTTCGTTTAACGTAGAAAATTAATAAAGTATTTTAAAGGATAAGGATTAATACCATTATGGAAAAATATCCCTCACAATAAAAAATATATTGAAATTATTATTTTTAGACAGAAATATGATCACTACACGTTATCCTTAAAAGATAAAAATATGCTGTCGCGGACTTTTTTGTAGATCTTATTAAGAGGAACAATACTCCAGTACATTTTTTCATGTAGTACTTACCATTAGAGCAGCGCATGCGCGAAAGTGTCTCAACGGGTAGGACTTTATACACATTTATCGTATTTATGTTAATTTACATAAGAATGTACAAATAATAAACTATATATAAACCTTCTACGAAAAACACTCGACTTAATGGTGAAGACCGCATCAAAATCCGTTGGGTGGTTTAGAAGAAGAAGAGTTAGAAACAACAGACAGACACGAAAAGCGACTTTGTTTTATAAGATATAGGATAATACGATAATATATCCAATAAATAATAAGTTTATATTAAAATTATGAAATCATTTTACTAAACCAGTTACTAAGGTTATTACTCCAATAGCTCCTGTTAAGGGTCAAGGTCTATAGTCAACTAATAATAATAATAATAATAAACTCTTTATTTTACACCATAATACATAGCAAAATTAAAATTTACAATGCTTAAGAAAAAAAAAAAACAACAAATAATAAAATGTGAAAAAGGCGGCCTTATCACTAAAAGTGATCTCTTCCAGGCAACCGAATTGTAGGAATAGATAGACAGGGGTGCGGGCATAGTGCGTGGGAAAAAATAATTATGTCAATACACGAGAATTAAAAACGATATATACAACACACATAACATAAATATATATACTATAAGTATATAAAATAAATAAATAAATAAATAAATAAATAGAGTATAATACACAAATATAATAAATAATATATATAAATATTAGTAAATATACACTACAATTGAAGATAATAGTTTTTTACTTTATATTTGAATGCTTTCTTAGACTTAGACTGCCTGATAGTACGTGGTAGGGCATTCCATAGTTTCGCTGCTTGCACCGTGAACGATTTACTGTAACAACGAGTACGGCACAAAGGTATCTCCAGCTTATTATCTTTTTGGGAGCGGAGACTTAGTGTGAGACGGGAGTTGGAATCGAGAAAGGAAAAACGCTGCTTAAGGTAGGTTGGAGTTTCAGGGTGGAAGAGGATAGAGTAGAGAAGAGAAAGAGTGTGAAGATTTCGACGGTCTTTAATAGGAAGCCAGCCAAGTCTAGTACGATACTCACTGACATGATCGAACTTTTTCAGTCCGAAAATGAATCTAATAACCAGGTTTTGGAGACGTTCCAACTTGTTAAGTAGTTGCTGCGATAAATCCAGGTAACAGGTGTCTGCATAATCTAGGATAGGTAGCAAAAGTGAGTGGGCTAGGGTTATTTTGGTTTTGATTGGCAGAATATTTTTCCATCTTTTTAACCTACCTATAGCGCAGTACAACTTGCGGCTCAACTCGGAAACTTGAGGAGCCCAGGAGAGTTTGCTGTCCACCATGATACCTAGATTTTTGACAGTGCAACAGTATTTCAAGTTACAGGTGTCGAAGACTGTAGGAGGAAGGGAAGGAGAATAGATCTTGGATAGTTGTTTAGGATTGCCGAGAATACACACTTGAGACTTTTTAGGATTTATAGATAAACCGTAAGACTTGCTCCAGGTACTAATTGTTAGCAGGTTGGAATTAATTAGACTAATAGCCCTCGCAATGTCTTGAACGTCCGTGGTTGTATAAATCTGTAAGTCATCAGCGTATAAGTGAAAAGGCAAGGATAAAAGCTTGGTGACGGAATTTATGAAGATGGAGAAAAGTAAAGGAGAAAGTACGCCACCCTGGGGAACACCAGCATTAAGGCGGCAAACAGTTGACAGTTTTTCATTTAAACGAATGTACTGCTCTCGATTATGTAGATAGGAATAAAACCATTCAGTAGCCTCTGATGAAATATTAATAGACTTTAGAACAGCTAAAAGGATTTCGAAATCTACTGTATTAAAAGCGTTATAAAAGTCTAGGAGAGCGAGAATAGTGACTTGTTGGTTATCGATTCCATATCTTATATCATCATTGACCTTATTGAGCGCAGTGACAGTGCTGTGACCAGGGCGGAAACCAGACTGGAAGGGAGATAGGATATGATTTCTGGTAAGGAAGGAGGAGAGTTGTTTATGGACTATACGTTCTAGTATTTTGGACAGGAACGGGAGGATAGATATCGGGCGATAGTCTGTAAAGGAAGTGGGGCTAGACACTTTAGGTATAGGAACAACTATCGCCTGGCACCAGATATCAGGGAAAGTATTTGAGGAAAGGGAATAGTTGAAAATATGGCACAGGATAGGAAGTATAGTCTTCATGGTTAAAAGAATCATTTTCCGACTGATTCGATCACTGCCAATAGCATCGGACTTAATGGCAAGAACATGCTTCTTCACTTCGTCAGGAGAAATAGAAGTGAAATGAAAGGGAGAAGGACCAGAGATTGAAGGGATAGACTTAATAGTATTAATTTTAACATTTTGACTTAATAAGTTGACATTCGCGAAGTGCTTATTCATTTCGTTGATATCCGTTCTATCGCCTAACGCGGTAGTTTTTCGTGAGCGTCCAATACCCATTGAGTCAAGGAATTTCCAAATACTAGCAGAATTGCAATTTTCGATAGAATTATAAATAAAAGTGCGTTGAGCATCCCTGCAAGTTTTGTTACATCGGTTCCGTAGTATTTTGAACCTGTTAAGGTTTTCCTCAGTAGGATTTCTCTTGTACTTCGATTTAGCCGAGTTACGTTTTACCATAAGTTTTTTAATATCTTCCGTTAACCAGGGGGCAGGAAGGTGCTTGAGTTTTATTGGTCGAAGTGGAGCGTGCAGGTCAAAAAGCTCAGTTAAAAGAGAGTTAAATATAATAATTTTTTCATTAACAGTTGGAGCATTTAATACACTCTCCCAATCTATATTATCTAGATCTTCTAAGAAAGCTTCGTTGTTAAAATTTTTAAAGCTTCTACGCATGATGATAGTAGGTTTAATTTTGGGTGTACGAATTTTATAACTCATATATATGAGATCGTGATATGAGAACGCTTCTGCACACAACTGACCATAAGTAGCGACTTGCTCATTCGACGAAACGATCATTAAGTCTAATTGTGACGGAGCGGTATTAGGAAAGAAGTGGGTAGCGTTAGTGGGTAGAAGATTAAGATTAGCACTTTTAATAATATTTTGTAATCGAATAGCACGCCAGTCATTTTTAATTAGACAAGTATTAAAATCTCCCATTATGATGAAGTGATCAACACCTGGAACATACTTATCTAGTAAAGTTTCAAAGGTGTCAAAATAATTTATATGAAGTGAAGGGCTGTAAAGTACACCAAGTAATAGTTTTAATGTGCCAAATAACACTTCAATAAAAATATGCTCAGAAGTATTTGAGTACAGTGTAGGAGATTTGTCAAGAATAGAAAAAGGGATGTGGCTGCGTAAGTAGATAGCAACTCCACCACCGCCTTTCCCTGTACGGTCATTACGAATAAGATGGAAGCCGGGTAAAGCATAGGATGTGGATGGTAAGGAAGGTTTTAGGAAAGTTTCGGAAACTAGGATCGCGTGAACGTTTTTGGCATCGAAGGAAGCTAGGAGATCAGGATAATGAGCGGGAACACTTTGTGCATTGATATGCACCACGTTGAAGTGCTTGGCAGAGTTCGCAAAAGTCGTGCCCAAAACAGTGCTTAGCGACGCGGAAGTGCTATGGAAACTAGAATCTGATGATAACGATGTAGACTGACAAAATATATCATTATCGGAGGTGTCACTGTTTGAGTTAGCGTTGTTGAACATAGTGCAGTACCAAAATATAATAATCAAGTAAAAATTAATAGGATAATAAATATATATAATAAATAAAAATAAGATTAAAATAAAATGTGTGTATATGCAGAATGTTAATGATAATAATAATAAGAGCTATATAATATATGTATGTCCAAATAAATAAATAAATTAGCAAAATAAATATTAGTGATAAAATTAGAAAAATAAAAATAAAAAAAATAAAATAAACAAATAATCACTTACAATAACAAAAAAAAAAAAAGAGGTAAAACACGATAAATACAACTAAGTCCGTAATCTAGGAGTTATCGTGAAAAGAAACGTTTAAGACAGTTCCGGCCATTGACAGATTAAGTGTCAATAAGCCTGTCAAAATAACTAACAAAAAGTAAACATTACAAACTCATGTTCATGTATGTAAAACACGATAAATACAACTAAGTCCGTAATCTAGGAGTTATCGTGAAAAGAAACGTTTAAGACAGTTCCGGCCATTGACAGATTAAGTGTCAATAAGCCTGTCAAAATAACTAACAAAAAGTAAACATTACAAACTCATGTTCATGTATATATTTATTTTATGATTTTTTATTTTATAGGTGAAGGCAACACTTTAACTGGACTCTTTTTGACATGCATTCTCCTATTGTGTAATATAATCTCTTTTTTACCGTACCTTACCGTCCTTTGTGTGTTTTCCATACAACGTGACATTGGCGAAGTGAATAGTGCTCAACTGGCACGCTCGAAGCGCCATAAATAAAGAACCGAACCGGACCGAACATTACAACATTTAATATTACGTTTTAAAATTGTGGGTAAATTATATATATTAATGGATAAGTATATTAACGATTTAAGTTGTGGGTAATTTGTACATTTTAGTGAATATATTAGTGATTTATAGGACACTAGCTCATAAGTTATTAGATATAAGGTTAAAAGTATTCTATCAACATTAATTGAACAAACTAATGCATTAAGGAAGTTGTTTACTTCTTCGAGTTTACGATCCTCTTCATTCGTGTAACCTGGCTTTGTCTTAGAATCACCAGCACTTGAGCTCGCCATAGGTGCTTTAAGAGGTTGAGCCCCAGCCGTGTCGTGGATATTGTCTAGCTCACTGCATGTGGAAATAGTATGGCGCTTCCCATCTGGCCCAATGACAATGATGTAGCTCTCCTTCGTCCAACATTTATTTATGCCAAAACGTTTTCGGGCTGCCATGAAAGTCTCGTGCCTGGATTTAGTGAGGAATTCCGATAAAGTGATGCCTGTATTTTTCAAATTGGTTTTAGCATACCATATTTGATTTCGCATAGATAACTCTCGGAATTTTACAAGTATGGGTCTTGGTTTATCAGATGTTACAGTACCCAGGCGTTGACATCTGCTAATGTCACCCAGCTCCAGATCAGGCAACTTCAGATGTTGGGACAGGACCTTCACCGCAATGGCAGAATCAGCTGTACTTCTCTCCTCGGGCACACCATGCACCAACAGTATCTTCTTTCTGGTCCGCAAGTCAAGAAGGTCTAACTGTTTTGACAGTATATTTACCTGCAGCTGAAGCCCCTCCAGTGCACTCAATACAAAAGATCGAAATGCACTAAATTGAGCTGCAATGTGGGAAGTGGGGCTTGCCGCAGGAAGCGCAGAACTCAAATTTTGCTGAAAGTCAGCCATTTGCGAATTGAAGTGTAGTGACAGTTCTTGTATTGATTGCTTAATAGCTTCCATGTTGATGTAATTGAGTTCAAAAGACTAGTGATTATGGATAAAAAGTTTTGGTGTAGAAATTATTGCACGAATAACTGCTGGCAGGTTGGTGACTGTTAATACATCACTTATACATAACACATTTCACTTATAATTTGTTTTAACTATTTTTAAAAGAAAATTATTTGGGAGCAACTTTAATAAAAAAGTATAAAAAAAATTTTAAGTTAAACGGTTTTATATTGCAGATAAATGTACTAAAAGCTAAAAAATAATTTCATAGAAATTATGATTACTAAAATTTAATCGTGGGGCACGTCCAATATCTACAATTGAAAGACATAGCGTGAGACTTCACCCACCTAGTGGTAAGTAGCAAGTGTCCCCACGATTTTATTTTAGTAATCATAATTTCTATGAAATTATTTTTTAGCTTTTAGTACATTTATCTGCAATATAAAACCGTTTAACTTAAAATTTTTTTTATACTTTTTTATTTTTAAGTTTTTAGTTTTTATTTCTCATGCTATTCAATTCGTTGAAATGAGGCTCGATGTCTCATTATTGCAAGGTTAATGGAGAATGTTACGAACGACCCCCCCAGAGGTCCAATAGAGGGACAAGGCTATGTACAACAAGATGTGCCTGAATCTTGAGGGGAAAACGCTAACGACATATCATTTTTATCCACCTAGTGCCATACAGTTCTCGGCGCGCTTTTACCTTTTACCTTGGGTGGTACCCCTAGCGACGTATCATTTTTAGGCACCCTATAGCCACACAGTCCTCGACAGGATACCAGATCTTGACTTATGTGGGAGATTCATATTGTAATTGTGTATAGTATACTGTATTATACTTACCAAGCCCTTTATTTTGATACCCATATTGATGGGATTGAAAACTACATCATCCGCCATTTTGTAGCAGTGGCCATCTTTGATTTTGATTTTGTATAGTGCACTGAATTCTACTTGACAAGCCCTTTCATTTGATACCCATATTGATGGGATCGAAAAAACTAACTTGTCCGCCATCTTGTAACGGCGGCCATCTTGGATTTTGATTTTGTATAGTCCACTGAATTCTGCTTGACAAGCCCTTTCATTTGATACCCGTATTGATAGGATTGAAAAAAACTAACTTGTCCGCCATCTTATAGTGGCGGCCATCTTGGATTTTGATTTTGTATAGTCCACTGAATTCTACTTGACAAGCCCTTTCATTTGATATCTATATTGATGGGATTGAAAAAAACTAAGTTGTCCGCCATCTTGTAGCGGCGGCCATCTTGGATTCACAATAATATTGAATATGGATAATTGTATTGTCACCAGAATCAAAGGCGTATACCAAATTTCAGATCAATCGGTTAACGGGAAGAGGGTTAAATTTCAATTACTAAATTTGACCCAAACAAACAAACGGGGTGAGCTAAATAAAACCGTTTAAAAACGTATTTACTTTTTGGCACCTACCCTCAGAAAAAAAAGTGATAGGGATGATTATGATTAGACATTAATTTACTTCTCTAGAATAAAGAGTTCTTAAAATAGAAATTACATAAGATTGAATAATTGCTATGGCAGATTCAAGAATTAATAATAAAATTTGAACAATAATTAAAATAATTAATAAATAATTAAGTATTTTAATACCTGTATTACTTAATAAAGTTAAAAGTAAATGACCTGCAATTATATTAGCTGTTAATCGAACTGCTAAAGTTCCAGGTCGAATAATATTACTAATAGTTTCAATTAGTACTATAAAAGGTATTAAAATAGTTGGTGTTCCCTGAGGAATTATATGAATAAATATATGTTGTGTATTATTTAATCATTATAAATCTTAATCATAATGTTAAAGATAATGAAAGGGATACATTAAGATGACTTGTTCTAGTAAAAATATATGGGAATAAACCTAAAAAAATATTAAATAAAATAAAAAAGAATAATGAAATAAAAATAAAAGTTGATCCATTAATTCTATTTGGTCCTAATAAAGTTTTAAATTCATTATGAAGCTTATTAGAAATAAAATTTCATAATAAATAATGACGATTAGGAAAAAATCAGAAAGATAAAGGAATAAATAATAATCCAATAAATGTTCTAATTCAATTAAATGGGAAATTAAATAAATTTGTTGAAGGATCAAAAATTGAAAAAAGATTATTTATCATTTTCAAAAAAATTTTTTGAAATTATTTTTCTTATTTTTTTTTAAATTAAAATTATTTTTATAATTAAAAATAAAATAATTTATAATTATTAAACTAATAAAAATAGAAATAAAAAATAATAATGAAATTATTCAATTGATAGGTATTATTTGAGGAATGTGGTGTGAGTGGTGATGGTGGTGGTAGTGGTTGTCAACGAGTGGTTATGATTGTTCTATGTAAAACTTCATTTAATTAGCTATTATTTTTGTGCAAAGTTACATTTTGGTATATTGACAAGAACAAACATAAAAAGTATTCGGGTGAATTCGGAATCTCCCTTTTTTGAAGTTGGTTGAAAATGAGAACATCCTCTTTTTTGAGATTGGTTGAAAAGAAATGCAACGATCAGGAATCTCACTTCTGACATCAATTTAAAAAGTTTTTGCTTGTAACTATTACAGTATAATTAATTTTTGACCAACAAAAACAAACTTTCTCAATTTTCTCCGAATTCCATAATCGAAACCTAACCAAACTTTCACCAAATTATCCTTGAAGTGTATCCTTTCAAATAAAAAAAGAATCATCAAAATCGGTTGGCGCGACATTGAGTTATTCGGCTATTAGTCGCGCACATGCATAATGCAAATTTAAGACTTATGTGATTTTCTCATGGATACCATTGTCAGACATGGACAAAAAAAAAATATGACCATTCGGGAAGCTATACCTTTTAAATAAAAATATTAAAATCGGTTCACCCAGTTAAAAGTTATGAGGTAACAAACATAAAAAAAAATAAAAAATACAGTCGAATTGATAACCTCCTTTTCTTACAGAAGTCGGTTAAAAAAGGATTATTATTCATTATAAGAATGTTCAGAAGGAGGTCAATTTTGATATCATTCAATAGAGGATGGTATATTTAATGAAAATAGGATTATTCGTTGATTAATTATTGATTCTCAAATAATAATAATAATTAAAATTATGGAAAATAATGAAATATATGAACCAAATGAAGAAATAATAGGCCTAGTGTCCGGGGAACCGGCAAGCCAGGCACGCACTGAGGAGGTGCGGGTAGCCGCAATGGAGTTGTGGGAAACTCGGCTGGCAACACCAACTGCCGGCCTGAGGACGATGGAGGCTGTTCGTCCAGTGTTCCGCCAGTGGTTAGCGCGGCGTCACGGCGTCCTAACCTTCCGCATGACACAGGTGCTCTCGGGGCATGGCTGCTTCGGGGGTTACTTGTGTCGGATCGCCGGGAGGGAGCCCGACGCTCGCTGCCACCACTGCGACGACTGCCTCGATGAGACGGCCCAGCACACGTTGGAGGTGTGCTCAGCCTGGGCGTCTCAACGTCGCGCTTGGCGCGACGTCATAGGGGACGACCTTTCCCTGCCGGCCGTGGTCAAGGCTATGGCCGGCAGCGAGACGTCGTGGGATGCGGTCTCATCCTTCTGCGAGGCAGTGGTGCTCGAGAAGGAGTCGGCGGAACGGGCGAGGGAGGCTTTTGCCGAAGTCGCCATCCGCCGTAAGAGACCGGGTCGCCGGAGGGCGGCACACGATCGCCGCCTTCCGCCCTAATGTGCCAGAGGGCGGTCAGCTTGGGGAAGCTGGCCGCCTACCAACCTGGCCCGAGTAGGCGCGCAGGTTGCGCCGTCCCGCGCGCTACTCCGAGCAGGCCGTCGAGGGTGCCCACACACCCTTGACTCCGCGACGTGCCTAGCAGGCTCCCGCCGCCGCGTTTCGTGGACGATTCTAGTCCCCGCGTCTCGCGGTCAGTGGCGGTCGAGGAGGAGCATCGTGAGGTTTTAGTGGGTATTGGGATTGGCCTTAGCCGGTCCATGAGTCCCACATAACCCGCTCGAGTCCCCACTCGGGCCGGTATCCGTAAAAGGATTTCCTCACGTTAAAAAAAAAAAAAAAAAAATGTCAGGTTAGGTTGGGGTGCTTGGTCGGATGACCTCCTCGTGTGTTCACCCGCTGTTGGCCCTTTCTCGAATGCTTGTCGTTCGGGGGGGACGAACAGTGTTGCGGACCGGTGCACCCTGGGCGGCGAGTAATTGGTGCCTACAGGATTCGTCCTTGGGTAATGATTGCTCGCTGGCTAATAATCCGGCGTGGTTCTTCGCGTGTCCTCTGTCATGCAGAGGTCACAGTGTGAGGAACCGGAGGGCGTGCGTGGTGTGTACTCACCCTACCGCCACGCAGGTGCAGTGATGTGCCAGCGCCGAAAATATCGGAACTCCACTCTTGGTTGCGGTCATGTCTCGTAATCAGGAATGGAACTGACCTTGGCCTTGCCTTTACCGGCCGGGCTGCGAGGAAGAAAACCTCTATAAAAAATTACCCCAACCCAAGCGGCGAAGCAGCGCGAGGGGTTCATGGCTGATGGGGAGATCAGTCGCTACTGCTGGTCCCGCCAGGGTACCGGCCGACACCCTGGCGTAATAGGCTTATCCGAGTACAGGGGGCACTGCTCGGATGGACCGTTTTTCCCCCACACTCGTGGGAACAAAATGGAAAATGTTAACTTAAAAACCCAAAATGATGACGTAGGGAGGCCCGAGGAGGGCGGTGATCTGTTGTTGCCCGAGATGGGCGGAGTAGTAGTTGTGCCCGAGAAAGGCGTAGGGAGTACTTTGCTCGAAAGGGGCAAAAGTCCGGCACTTGTGCCAATAGGAGGGGGGTTGAAGGATGCGCGAGTCGTGTTAGAGCGTCTGGACCATGAGGAGGTTGCCTCTATTATAAGAGATAGGTCCAGGTCGTCACTTTCGTCGCGAGGCCGTTTCTGGGCGGCTTCCGAGTCAGACGCCGATGGCGTGATGTCTGTTGGGTCGAACAGCTCCAATGCTATCGAGGGGGCTAAAGCGCAGTTCCGAAAGGACAGAAAGAGGCGCCATCACAGGAAGAGTAACTCTGAATCCTCGGATGCGGATGGGGAGACAGAGACAAGCCGAAAGCGAAGGTTGCTTCGGCCAGAGGGAGTCGTGGTCGTACCAAATATTCCTGATGAGAATATAGGGCTAGCTGCTGGAAAGAAGGCGCTAAACGATGCCAAGCGCGAGGAGCGCCGGCTGAGGGCGGAGGAGGAAGTTGCTGAAATCTCCGCGGCGATACAAACTAGAGCAAGTTCTAGGCTCTCGGATGTGCCCCTGGAACTTTGCGGTGAGGAGCACATGGTCTCCGACTTGCGTAGCCAAGTATCTGATAGCTTGGCTATAATCAATAGAGTCGCCTGCAAGTCGGGGAATCTGAAGGGCACATTTACTAGGGCCCTTAAAGACGCTGCCGGAGTTATCTCTTCTGCCGTTAATACTCTGGCAAAGAGGACGGCATCAGAGGAAGTGGATATCCTCAAGGCAACAAACTCGCGACTGCAGTCGGAGTTGGTGGAGTTGCGGAAGGAGTTTGCCCTTTTGAGAGCGGAGTTGGAGCGGTCTAGAGCATCGGACTTGCGACCCACTCCCACGGAGTCTATTGCTGTGGAGGACATAGTGGGCACTATGGTCTCCACCAGGCTGGAAGCCTTTAAAGATCGGCTACCACCGGAGAGAAATCTGCGACCTCCGCTAGCGGCGGACAAGCGCAAGGTGGATAGCCCAAAGCAGGCGCAAGTGGACCCTGTCGCATCCACTTTGATGGCGCCGGCTAATCCGGCACCAAAGGAGCAAAGGTCTAAAAAGGCCAAGAAGAAGAAAGGCCCGGTGAAGACCGCATCTACTGAGCCTCGACCTCTGCCACCCGCTCCGGCTGATATGTCTGAGGGCTGGACTGTAGTAGCCCGGAAGGGGGCCAAGAAGAGAAAGCCAGCTCCTAAGCCGAAAGCGCAAAAGGCTAAAGCGCAAAAGGAGCCAAAGTTGCGTCGTCCTAGATCGCAAGTTGTGACGATTAAGTTGCAGCCAGCCGTCGCCGACAAGATGTCGTATAGCGATGTCCTTACCCGGGTCAAGGAAAGTATAAAGTTGGAAGACCTGGGTATAGAGGACCTGAGATTCCGTGTTGCGTCTACTGGCGCTAGAATGCTAGGCGCTAGAATGCCTGGCGCCAACACTGCTGAGAAGGCGGATGCGCTAGCTGAGAAGTTGCGTGGGGTTCTCAGCCCCGAAGAGGTCCAGGTGTCGAGGCCAGTGAAATGTGCGGAATTGAGGGTGTTTGGCCTCGATGACTCCGCCACTGCTGAGGACGTGACGGCGGCAATAAGCCGAGTTTCCGGCTGTGCTGCGGGTAATATAAAAGTCGGAGAGATCCGACAGGACCGGGCCGGTCTAGGAACAGTATGGGTCCGATGTCCTGTCGGCGCAGCGCAGAAGATTAGCGGGGCGAGACTACTTGTTGGCTTCGTCTCTGCTGGAGTGAGGCTGTTGATGCCCCGTGCGCAACGTTGTTTCCGTTGCCACGAAGTGGGCCACATGGCTGCTAAGTGCAGTAGCCAGGTGGACCGCAGCAAACAGTGTTTCCAGTGTGGCCAGACCGGGCATCAGCAGAGATCGTGTTCGGCAGAGCCTCATTGTCCGGTGTGTGAGGCGGCGCAAAGGCCCGCTAATCACATGTTGGGGAATGCTGCCTGTGGAAAGGCTAGCACCAATAACGGTGGAAAGCGCAGACGAGTGCCGGCAACATCGGCCAGGTCTAATATCCCAGCTGGGCCTGAGGAGGTGCAACACATGGAAGACCAATAATGGCTCTCCGCGTGTTGCATGCGAACATTAACCACTGTGCTAGGGCCCAGGACTTATTGGTCCAAAGCCTGGCGCAGTGGTCTATCCAGGTGGCGGTTGTTTCGGAGCCCTACAGCGTTCCCGACAGAGACAACTGGGTAGCCGACAACACCGGGGTGGTGACTATTATCACCCAGGTCGCCGCGGGCTCCCCGCCTTTCTCACGTGTAGAGAGAGGTGTGGGATGCGTCGCCGCACTTGTCGGCAACCGAGTTGTCGTAGGGGTCTACTTTTCCCCCAATCGAACTCTCGCGGAGTTTGAAGAGTTCCTTATACGATTGGGGGAAATGGTAGAGCGATTTCGTCCGGCGGAGATGTTGGTGGCCGGCGATCTCAACGCGAAGTCCAGCGTGTGGGGCTTCGCAACGACGGATGTGCGTGGTGTGGCGCTGTCGGAGTGGGTTGTTGCCACCGGTTTGTCTGTGCTCAACCGAGCGACCAAGAACACGTGTGTGCGAAGGCTGGGCGGATCCGTCGTGGACGTTTCGGTCGCGAGTGCTGGATGATGTGGAGACTCTCTCGGATCACCTCTACATCTTGTACGAGATCTCCATACATCCTGCGGTGCCACCAGCCCCCAGTCCAAACTCGCGAGAGTACGGACCGCGGTGGCAACTGGGTCGTCTCGACAGGGAGTTGTTGGAGGAGGCCGCGATAGTGGGGCGCTGACGCGTATCTGTGACGCGTCAATGCCCCGTTCCGGGCGCCGCCCTCAACGGCGGCAAGTGTACTGGTGGTCGTGGGAGATCGCGCAACTGCGTAACACCTGCGTTGCGGCGAGACGCCAGTACAGCCACTATCGCAGACGGGTACAGAAGGTGCAGGAGGAGGAAGACCGACTGTACCGCGTCTATGTCGAGGCGAGAACGCAGCTGCAGGAGGAGATCGGTCGTGTGAAAGGCGAGTCGCACGACCGGTTGATCGCGGGGATAGACTTAGACCCGTACGGCACACCTTACCGAATGGTGCTCGGTAGGTTACGGGCTTGGGCACCACCACTGACGCAGACACTCCAACCGGACGTACTCCGAGGGGTTCTGTCGTCGCTATTCCCGCAGCGGGCCAGTTTTGCACCACCCAGTATGGCCCGCCCTGCAGCGCGTGAGGAGGAAGAGGAGGACGACGAGGACAGCGTCACACCACCGGTGGAGGAGGAGGAGCTCGAAGAAGCTGTACGCCGATCTCGGCTCAAGAGCACCGCCCCGGGCTTGGATGGCATTCCCGGCCGGGCGCTAACTCTGGCCCTCAACACCTTAGGGCCCAGAGTGCGAGGACTATTCACTGCCTGTCTGGCTCAAGCCATAATTCCACAGCGGTGGAAGACAGGCAGGTTAGTCCTCATCAAGAAGGAGGGTCGCCCGGCGGATTCAGCCTCCGCCTACAGGCCCATCGTGCTCTTGAGCGAGATCGCCAAGCTCCTTGAGCGTGTTGTAGCCAGGAGGCTACAACACCATTTGGAGGGGACAGGTCCGGACCTCTCGGACCACCAGTATGGCTTCCGTAGGGGGCGATCGACGGTGGATGCCATACTGGAGGTAAAGTCCTATGCGCAGGATGCGGTGGCCCGAGGCAATGGAGTCTTGGCGGTGTCTTTAGACATCGCCAACGCCTTCAACTCCCTGCCATGGCCCTGCATAAAGGAGGCACTGTTATACTATCGTGTGCCTCCATACCTGCGCCGCGTCATCGGGGCTTACCTGTCCGGTAGGTCTGTGACCTTTCCAGCTCCTGGAGGAGGTTGGAAGGAGTTCGTTGTGTCGGCCGGTGCTCCACAAGGATCGGTGCTGGGTCCGATCCTCTGGAACATCGGATACGACTGGGTGCTGCGGGGCGGCACCCTGAGGGGGATAAAGGTCCTCTGTTACGCCGATGACACGCTGGTCTTGGCGCAGCAGTGGACCTATCGAGAGGCGGCAGTCCTCGCGACTGCTGGAGTTGCGGAGGTAGTCGGCCGCATAAAGCGGCTGGGCTTGGAAGTCTCCCTCAACAAGTCCGAGGCAATCTACTTCCATGCTCCTCGAAAGGGCCCACCGGCAGATGCCCACATCGTCGTCGGTGGCGTCAAAATTGACGTTGCCCGGAGCATGAAGTACCTCGGACTTGTTCTGGATGGTCGGTGGAGTTTTCGGGGCCACTTTACATCTTTGGCCCCGAAACTGTTGAAGACAGCGGCGGCACTGGCGCGCCTTTTGCCCAATGTGGATGGGCCGAGCGCCTCTAGCCGTCGGCTGTACACCGGAGTGGTCCGATCCGACCGGCACAACATCACTCTGCTGCGACGTGCGCAGAGGGTGATGGCCATCCGGGCGATACGGGGGTACCGGACCATCTCCGGTGAAGTGGCGTGCGTGCTGGCTGGAGTCATACCGTGGGACCTGGATGCTCTTTCTCTGGCGTCGGTCTATTGCCGGCGTCGAGGCCTAGCGTCCGGGGAACCGGCAAGCCAAGCACGCACTGAGGAGGCGCGGGTAGCCGCGGTTGAAATGTGGGAAACTCGGCTGGCAAATCCATCTGCCGGCCTGAGGAAGATCGAGGCTGTTCGTCCAGTGTTCCGCCAGTGGTTAGCGCGGCGTCACGGCGTCCTAACCTTCCACACGACACAGGTGCTCACGGGGCATGGCTGCTTCGGGGGTTACCTGTGTCGGATCGCCGGGAGGGAGCCCGACGCTCGCTGCCACCACTGCGACGACTGCCTCGACGAGACGGCCCAGCACACGTTGGAGGTGTGCTCAGCCTGGGCGTCTCAACGTCGCGCTTTGCGCGACGTCATAGGGGACGACCTTTCCCTGCCGGCCGTGGTCAAGGCTATGGCCGGCAGCGAGACGTCGTGGGATGCGGTCTCATCCTTCTGCGAGGCAGTGGTGCTCGAGAAGGAGTCGGCGGAACGGACGAGGGAGGCTTTTGCCGAAGTCGCCATCCGCCGTAAGAGACCGGGTCGCCGGAGGGCGGCACACGATCGCCGCCTTCCGCCCTAATATGCCAGAGGGCGGTCGGCTTCGCCCGTCTTCGCCCCGCTTCGGTCGTCGACGCAAGTATGGCTTCGTCCTGCTCTTTCTCGGATGGTAGAGACATGTCCGAGAGCCTGGAGCTAGCCCTGGCCAGTACGGCCGCAGCGCTGTCAGACACCTCCTGTTCTGACCTCAGCGGCAACTCCTTCCTTTCTGCCTCACCGAGACCTTTCCGTCTCCTCATGGCAACCACTTTTGGCGCCGGTCTATCTGGCTCTCCTTCACCAGAAGACCCCGACCCCGAAGGTGCGGGCGGTAAGTGGCGAAAACCGATTTTTTCAGTTTTCCCCGCTCGGATTCAGTTGAAACTGGTGTCGATCGTTCGGGCTCCGAGGGGCCTTCAAGGTGGTATACAACCCGCGGGAATGCGTGGGAAGGTGCCGGCGGTAAGTGACGACAGAGTTAGTGTTATGCATTGGTATGGAAGGGGCGAGTCGAAGCGTGGCCGACGGACATCGACTCACTTTGTGTTTGGCAGTCGGCCGGTGCAGACGACACTGAAACTGTCCCGCGTTCCGTGTTGTGTATCTACCTTCTGGGATAGCGGTAGCTGCTTTCTTGTGTATTGATTACGGTGTTGTAATTAATTCGTAATATCACAAATTGTGTTTACTCATGCCAACATTATCCACTAAAGCACACAGTAGACCGGGCACTCAAAACTATGTGCGAGGGAAATCCACCCAACTCCGACGTATATATATATATATAATAATAAATTTAATTAATGTATATATATATTACTATTAATTATTAAATTTTTAATATTTTTCTTTCTCCTATTTTTATAATATTCATATTAAAAATTAAAATATATAATAAACGATTAATAATTATTTAAAAAATTATATTATAAATATAATATTAATTAAATAATAATTAATTAATTAAAAAAAAAAAAAATAATAATAATACTTTATTGCATTGAAAAAAAATATATATATATATAAAATTTACACAGAAAAAAAAAATAGAAAAGAAAAGAAAAGGAAGGATACATAGGTATTTAAATTAACATGTGCAATGGCGGCCTTATCACTGCAAGTGATCTCTTACAGGCAACCATTAAAAGTGCAGGACTTATGCAAGAAATTATCGTAAGGCGCAAAAAGTATTACTTAACAAATAAAAAAAAGCTAAAATAAGCTTTTGGATTCATACCCCAAATATAAAGGAAATCCCTTTTTTTTAAAAATAAAGTGCCTGATAAAAGGATTATTCTGATAGGATAAATAAAAAAGTAAAAAAAAAATTTTTAGTTAAACGGTTTTATATTGCAGATAAATGTACTAAAAGCTAAAAAATGATTTCATAGAAATTATGATTACTAAAATTTAATCGTGGGGCACGTCCAATATCTACAATTGAAAGACATAGCGTGAGACTTCACCCACCTAGTGGTAAGTAGCAAGTGTCCCCACGATTTTATTTTAGTAATCATAATTTCTATGAAATTATTTTTTAGCTTTTAGTACATTTATCTGCAATATAAAACCGTTTAACTAAAAATTTTTTTTTTACTTTTTTATTTTTAAGTTTTTAGTTTTTATTTCTCATGCTATTCAATTCGTTGAAATGAGGCTCGATGTCTCATTATTGCAAGGTTAATGGAGAATGTTACGAACGACCCCCCCAGAGGTCCAATAGAGGGACAAGGCTATGTACAACAAGATGTGCCTGAATCTTGAGGGGAAAACGCTAACGACATATCATTTTTATCCACCTAGTGCCATACAGTTCTCGGCGCGCTTTTACCTTTTACCTTGGGTGGTACCCCTAGCGACGTATCATTTTTAGGCACCCTATAGCCACAGTCCTCGACAGGATACCAGATCTTGACTTAGGTGGGAGATTCATATTGTAATTATGTATAGTATACTGTATTATACTTACCAAGCCCTTTATTTTGATACCCATATTGATGGGATTGAAAACTACATCATCCGCCATTTTGTAGCAGTGGCCATCTTTGATTTTGATTTTGTATAGTGCACTGAATTCTACTTGACAAGCCCTTTCATTTGATACCCATATTGATGGGATCGAAAAAACTAACTTGTCCGCCATCTTGTAGCGGCGGCCATCTTGGATTTTGATTTTGTATAGTCCACTGAATTCTGCTTGACAAGCCCTTTCATTTGATACCCGTATTGATAGGATTGAAAAAAACTAACTTGTCCGCCATCTTATAGTGGCGGCCATCTTGGATTTTGATTTTGTATAGTCCACTGAATTCTACTTGACAAGCCTTTTCATTTGATATCCATATTGATGGGATTGAAAAAAATTAAGTTGTCCGCCATCTTGTAGCGGCGGCCATCTTGGATTCACAATAATATTGAATATGGATAATTGTATTGTCACCAAAATCAAAGGCGTATACCAAATTTCAGATTAATCGGTTAACGGGAAGAGGGTTAAATTTCAATTACTAAATTTGACCCAAACAAACAAACAAACGGGGTGAGCTAAATAAAACCGTTTAATAATGTAATTTTTTACCTTTATTATATTTTATAGAATTAAACTATATCTAATAATTTCAAAAATTATTGTGCATTTTACACTAAAATATATTTTTTTTATAATGAATTTAAATTCATCTTTAGAATATTTTATTCTGATTTTTTATTTTATTAATTAATAATTCCAATAAAATATTTTTCTTATTTATTTTATTTTTCAGAACTATAATTTCTATTTCATCAAATTCATGATTAGGATGCTGAATTGGCTTAGAAATTAATTTACTTAGATTTATCCCCTTAATCTCTTCCCCCAATAATCTATTAAATTCAGAAGCTTCCTTAAAATATTTTTTAACTCAATCTATTGCATCAATTATTTTTTTATTTTCTATCCTATTGAATTTATTTCTTATAAAAATATTTATTAATGATTTATTATCAATTATTATAAATTCTGCAATATTAATAAAAATAGGTTCTGTTCCTTTTCATTTTTGATTTCCTAATATTATAGAAGGATTATCATGATTTAATAGATTTATTTTAATAATATGACAAAAAAATTCACCAATAATTTTATTATCTTATAATATAAATTTTATTTTTTTAATTTTTGAATTAAGGATTAGACGGAAAAGAGGACAAGGGATGAGGAAGAGAGGTAAATTTCAGGAAACTATTGAGCAAGTAGGGTAGGGGCCTGCCCGGAGGAATGAGGTCCGCTAAATCAGATAGCTTGGACCATAGAGGGTGGGATGACAGCTGTAACATTTTACCAACAAACCGATCAGACAGGAATTGGCGACGGATAGGATAAGGAGGATCAACACACTCAACCTGCAGTGCGTTGGTGGGAGAAGACTTCATTGCACCTATAATAATTCGTAGGCATTTGTATTGGATCCTATTGAGTTTTTCAGTAGCAACTTTGTTAAAGGGGTCTAAAACAAATAATCCGTAGTCAATGTGACTACGGATAATGGCATTGTACAGTAGTTTGAGAGTATAAGAGTGTGCACGCCACCACACACCAGACACAGCTCTTAAAGCGTTGATGCCGTTTTCACATTTTTTACTGACATGTTCAGCATGGGCAATTCCGTTCAGTCTTTTATCGAGAATCATGCCTAAGAATTTAACATTTTCTGCTAATTGGATAGTATTATCCCAATACCCACTAAAACCTCACGGTGCTCCTCCTCGACCGCCACTGGCCGCGAGACACGGGGACGTGAGTCTTCCGCGAAACGCGGCGGCGGGAGCCTGCAAGGCACGTCGCGGAGTCAAGGGTGTGTGGGCACCCTCGACGGCCTGCTCAGAGTAGCGCGCGGGAGCAACCTGTGCGTGCCTACTCGGGCCAGGTTGGTAGGCGGTCAGCTTCCCCAAGCTGACCGCCCTCTAGCACATTAGGGCGGAAGGCGGCGATCGTGTGCCGCCCTTCGGCGACCCGGTCTCTTACGGCGGATGGCGACTTCGGCAAAAGCCTCCCTCGCCCGTTCCGCCGACTCCTTCTCGAGCACCACTGCCTCGCAGAAGGATGAGACCGCATCCCACGACATCTCGCTGCCGGCCATAGCCTTGACCACGGCTTGTCACGCCACTTACCGCCAGCACCTTCCCGCGCATTCCCGCGGGTTGGAAAAAATCGGTTTTCGCCACTTACCGCTGGCACCTTCCCGCGCATTCCCGCGGGTTGGAAAAAATCGGTTTTCGTCACTTACCGCCCGCACCTTCCCGCGCATTCCCGCGGGTTGGAAAAAATCGGTTTACGCCACTTACCGCCGGCACCTTGTGTTGCGTCTACTGGCGCTAGAATGCTAGGCGCTAGAATGCCTGGCGCCAACACTGCTGAGAAGGCGGATGCGCTAGCTGAGAAGTTGCGTGGGGTTCTCAGCCCCGAAGAGGTCCAGGTGTCGAGGCCAGTGAAATGTGCGGAATTGAGGGTGTTTGGCCTCGATGACTCCGTCACTGCTGAGGACGTGACGGCGGCAATAAGCCGAGTTTCCGGCTGTGCTGCGGGTAATATAAAAGTCGGAGAGATCCGACAGGACCGGGCCGGTCTAGGACCAGTATGGGTCCGATGTCCTGTCGGCGCAGCGCAGAAGATTAGCGGGGCGAGACTACTTGTTGGCTTCGTCTCTGCTGGAGTGAGGCTGTTGATGCCCCGTGCGCAACGTTGTTTCCGTTGCCACGAAGTTGGCCACATGGCTGCGAAGTGCAGTAGCCAGGTGGACCGCAGCAAACAGTGTTTCCAGTGTGGCCAGACCGGGCATCAGCAGAGATCGTGTTCGGCAGAGCCTCATTGTCTGGTGTGTGAGGCGGCGCAAAGACCCGCTAATCACATGTTGGGGAATGCTGCCTGTGGAAAGGCTAGCACCAATAACGGTGGAAAGCGCAGACGAGTGCCGGCAACATCGGCCAGGTCTAATATCCCAGCTGGGCCTAAAGAGGTGCAACACATGGAAGACCAATAATGGCTCTCCGTGTGTTGCAGGCGAACATTAACCACTGTGCTAGGGCCCAGGACTTATTGGTCCAAAGCCTGGCGCAGTGGTCCATCCAGGTGGCGGTTGTTTCGGAGCCCTACAGCGTTCCCGACAGAGACAACTGTGTAGCCGACAACACCGGGGTGGTGACTATTATCACCCAGGTCGCCGCGGGCTCCCCGCCTTTCTCACGTGTAGAGAGAGGTGTGGGATGCGTCGCCGCACTTGTCGGCAACCTAGTTGTCGTAGGGGTCTACTTTTCCCCCAATCGAACTCTCGCGGAGTTTGAAGAGTTCCTTATACGATTGGGGGAAATGGTAGAGCGATTTCGTCCGGCGGAGATGTTGGTGGCCGGCGATCTCAACGCGAAGTCCAGCGTGTGGGGCTTCGCAACGACGGATGTGCGTGGTGTGACGCTGTCGGAGTGGGTTGTTGCCACCGGTTTGTCTGTGCTCAACCGAGCGACCAAGAACACGTGTGTGCGAAGGCTGGGCGGATCCGTCGTGGACGTTTCGGTCGCGAGCCCGGCCCTAGCATGTCGTGTTCGGGGCTGGCGAGTGCTGGATGATGTGGAGACTCTCTCGGATCACCTCTACATCTTGTACGAGATCTCCATACATCCTGCGGTGCCACCAGCCCCCAGTCCAAACTCGCGAGAGTACGGACCGCGGTGGCAACTGGGTCGTCTCGACAGGGAGTTGTTGGAGGAGGCCGCGATAGTGGAATCCTGGCTGCCCCAGAGCTTGGCGTCTGCAGAAGACGCCGCATCCTGGGCGCAGGGGGCGCTGACGCGTATCTGTGACGCGTCAATGCCCCGTTCCGGGCGCCGCCCTCAACGGCGGCAAGTGAACTGGTGGTCGTGGGAGATCGCGCAACTGCGTAACACCTGCGTTGCGGCGAGACGCCAGTACAGCCACTATCGCAGACGGGTACAGAAGGTGCAGGAGGAGGAAGACCGACTGTACCGCGTCTATGTCGAGGCGAGAACGCAGCTGCAGGAGGAGATCGGTCGTGTGAAAGGCGAGTCGCACGACCGGTTGATCGCGGGGATAGACTTAGACCCGTACGGCACACCTTACCGAATGGTGCTCGGTAAGTTAGTAGCTCGGTAGCCAGGAGGCTACAACACCATTTGGAGGGGACAGGTCCGGACCTCTCGGACCACCAGTATGGCTTCCGTCGGGGGCGATCGACGGTGGATGCCATACTGGAGGTAAAGACCTATGCGCAGGATGCGGTGGCCCGAGGCAATGGAGTCTTGGCGGTGTCTTTAGACATCGCCAACGCCTTCAACTCCCTGCCATGGCCCTGCATAAAGGAGGCACTGTTATACTATCGTGTGCCTCCATACCTGCGCCGCGTCATCGGGGCTTACCTGTCCGGTAGGTCTGTGACCTTTCCAGCTCCTGGAGGAGGTTGGAAGGAGTTCGTTGTGTCGGCCGGTGTTCCACAAGGATCGGTGCTGGGTCCGATCCTCTGGAACATCGGATACGACTGGGTGCTGCGGGGCGGCACCCTGAGGGGGATAAAGGTCCTCTGTTACGCCGATGACACGCTGGTCTTGGCGCAGCAGTGGACCTATCGAGAGGCGGCGGTCCTCGCGACTGCTGGAGTTGTGGAGGTAGTCGGCCGCATAAAGCGGCTGGGCTTGGAAGTCTCCCTCAACAAGTCCGAGGCAATCTACTTCCATGCTCCTCGAAAGGGCCCACCGGCAGATGCCCACATCGTCGTCGGTGGCGTCAAAATTGACGTTGCCCGGAGCATGAAGTACCTCGGACTTGTTCTGGATGGTCGGTGGAGTTTTCGGGGCCGCTTTACATCTTTGGCCCCGAAACTGTTGAAGACAGCGACGGCACTGGCGCGCCTTTTGCCCAATGTGGATGGGCCGAGCGCCTCTAGCCGTCGGCTGTACACCGGAGTGGTCCGATCCGACCGGCACAACATCACTCTGCTGCGACGTGCGCAGAGGGCGATGGCCATCCGGGCGATACGGGGGTACCGGACCATCTCCGGTGAAGTGGCGTGCGTGCTGGCTGGAGTCATGCCGTGGGACCTGGATGCTCTTTCTCTGGCGTCGGTCTATTGCCGGCGTCGAGGCCTAGCGTCCGGGGAACCGGCAAGCCAAGCACGCACTGAGGAGGTGCGGGTAGCCGCAATGGAGTTGTGGGAAACTCGGCTGGCAACACCAACTGCCGGCCTGAGGACGATCGAGGCTGTTCGTCCAGTGTTCCGCCAGTGGTTAGCGCGGCGTCACGGCGTCCTAACCTTCCGCATGACACAGGTGCTCTCGGGGCATGGCTGCTTCGGGGGTTACTTGTGTCGGATCGCCGGGAGGGAGCCCGACGCTCGCTGCCACCACTGCGACGACTGCCTCGATGAGACGGCCCAGCACACGTTGGAGGTGTGCTCAGCCTGGGCGTCTCAACGTCGCGCTTTGCGCGACGTCATAGGGGACGACCTTTCCCTGCCGGCCGTGGTCAAGGCTATGGCCGGCAGCGAGACGTCGTGGGATGCGGTCTCATCCTTCTGCGAGGCAGTGGTGCTCGAGAAGGAGTCGGCGGAACGGGCGAGGGAGGCTTTTGCCGAAGTCGCCATCCGCCGTAAGAGACCGGGTCGCCGGAGGGCGGCACACGATCGCCGCCTTCCGCCCTAATGTGCTAGAGGGCGGTCAGCTTGGGGAAGCTGACCGCCTACCAACCTGGCCCGATTAGGCGCGCACAGGTTGCTCCCGCGCGCTACTCCGAGCAGGCCGTCGAGGGTGCCCACACACCCTTGACTCCGCGACGTGCCTTGCAGGCTCCCGCCGCCGCGTTTCGCGGAAGACTCACGTCCCCGTGTCTCGCGGCCAGTGGCGGTCGAGGAGGAGCACCGTGAGGTTTTAGTGGGTATTGGGATAATACTATCCAATTAGCAGAAAATGTTAAATTCTGAGGCATGATTCTCGATAAAAGACTGAACGGAATTGCCCATGCTGAACATGTCAGTAAAAAATGTGAAAACGGCATCAACGCTTTAAGAGCTGTGTCTGGTGTGTGGTGGCGTGCACACTCTTATACTCTCAAACTACTGTACAATGCCATTATCGGTAGTCACATTGACTACGGATTATTTGTTTTAGACCCCTTTAACAAAGTTGCTACTGAAAAACTCAATAGGATCCAATACAAATGCCTACGAATTATTATAGGTGCAATGAAGTCTTCTCCCACCAACGCACTGCAGGTTGAGTGTGTTGATCCTCCTTATCCTATCCGTCGCCAATTCCTGTCTGATCGGTTTGTTGGTAAAATGTTACAGCTGTCATCCCACCCTCTATGGTCCAAGCTATCTGATTTAGCGGACCTCATTCCTCCGGGCAGGCCCCTACCCTACTTGCTCAATAGTTTCCTGAAATTTACCTCTCTTCCTCATCCCTTGTCCTCTTCTCCGTCTAATCCTTAATTCAAAAATTAAAAAAAATAAAATTTATATTATAAGATAATAAAATTATTGGTGAAATTTTTTGTCATGTTATTAAAATAAATCTATTAAATCATGATAATCCTTCTATAATATTAGGAAATCAAAAATGAAAAGGAACAGAACCTATTTTTATTAATATTGCAGAATTTATAATAATTGATAATAAATCATTAATAAATATTTTTATAAGAAATAAATTCAATAGGATAGAAAATAAAAAAATAATTGATGCAATAGATTGAGTTAAAAAATATTTTAAGGAAGCTTCTGAATTTAATAGATTATTGGGGGAAGAGATTAAGGGGATAAATCTAAGTAAATTAATTTCTAAGCCAATTCAGCATCCTAATCATGAATTTGATGAAATAGAAATTATAGTTCTGAAAAATAAAATAAATAAGAAAAATATTTTATTGGAATTATTAATTAATAAAATAAAAAATAAGAATAAAATATTCTAAAGATGAATTTAAATTCATTATAAAAAAAATATATTTTAGTGTAAAATGCACAATAATTTTTGAAATTATTAGATATAGTTTAATTCTATAAAATATAATAAAGGTAAAAAATTACATTATTTATCCTATCAGAATAATCCTTTTATCAGGCACTTTATTTTAAAAAAAAAGGGATTTCCTTTATATTTGGGGTATGAATCCAAAAGCTTATTTTAGCTTTTTTTTATTTGTTAAGTAATACTTTTTGCGCCTTACGATAATTTCTTGCATAAGTCCTGCACTTTTAATGGTTGCCTGTAAGAGATCACTTGCAGTGATAAGGCCGCCATTGCACATGTTAATTTAAGTACCTATGTATCCTTCGTTTTCTTTTCTTTTCTATTTTTTTTTTCTGTGTAAATTTTATATATATATATATATTTTCAATGCAATAAAGTATTATTATTTTTTTTTTTTTAAATTAATTAATTATTATTTAATTAATATTATATTTATAATATAATTTTTTAAATAATTATTAATCGTTTATTATATATTTTAATTTTTAATACGAATATTATAAAAATAGGAGAAAGAAAAATCCGGAACCACATCAATACTACAAATTCCGACACGGCCATCCTGCTAGCACACGTCCTCGTGTGTTGGTTAGCCTAGAAGAAAAAGCTACAACAGTACCTCGTACCGCTCGGCCAACCTACATCAGAACCTTACCAACCAACTTCCAGAACCGTACACTAGAATTGTAATAGACGTACACTAGTAATTACACTAGTAATTGTATACCAGAACCTTATACCTGAACTGTATACCTGAACTGTGTACCTGAACTGTATACCTGAACCTTATACCTGAACCTTATACCTGAACAACTTGACCCTCGACACTAGATCAACTCGACACCAGATCAACTCGACACCAGATCAACTCGACACCAGATCAACTGGACACTACAATTTGACACCAATCTGGATCATAATTGTAACTAACCACTACACACAAATACCACAGCCATGTACCATCGACATCATAACCAAAACTTCACTTTACTTTACTTTACTTCACTTTACTTCAGCAACAAGTTACAACCAAATTAACAGAAACCTCCGAGTAAAGACCTCTAACGCCACAGCTCTCCAGCCGAACAGCAATCAAATTGCTCTCTCACATCTCAATACGCATATCAATCGAGTGGATCGCCCGTGTACGTCACCTCTGCGACAACACGCTACGGTCTCTGCAGACCACGACCTCAGTACGGTCGAAAACCTCTCAATACGCATATCCACCGCGTGGATAGCCCGTGTATGTCACACCTGCGACAACACGCTACGGTCTCTACAGACCACGACCTCCGCCAGAGTTAAACGCACACCGCGCACCCACGGACTACTTGAGTTGCCCCAAGAGATACCGATTTCTACCGGGCTACGACTACGAAATAACTACTGGTACGGTCGAACACATTACGGCCGATAGAACCATTTACTCGAGTCTCTTCAACTACTTAAGCTTGAACACCATCATATCATCAACAACATCATAAATTACACATTGATTTCGTCGGGTACATGACTTGCTGGCATTTTCCTCAACCTATCGTGAGTAAATTTGTACGTTACAAGACGTTTACAATTTACAGAACCAAAACTGACAACCTTAAATGAACCTTTAAATTTTGAATCGAATTTTTACACTTATTAACTTTACAATATTAACAATACGCCAACAGAAAACTTACTTACTTTCGTTTTTGTCATATCAAAACGGGACCTACCATATTCCGCACACTTCGTAATAATGTCTGATGCTACTTAACGAATTTCGTCAATGTCAACGACAGTCTATACCTCACTACTACACATAAATGATATAAATCAATGATACATACCAATGATACACATCAAAGATACACACCACAGATACACACCATTGACACACATTAACGACAAATCAATGACACACACCAATGATACACATCAATGACACATCAATGATACACACCACCGATACACATCAATGATAACGGTATCGTTATTTTATGAATTAAAATCTACCGGTTCATCGTACAATTTATCTCGAGTTGTACCCTCCTACAGATTCTTGCCACAACTTATTACCACCGCTAGTCTCAAACGTTGTCGACATGGACTTTAACACACTTCTGACGCGCTTTACCTGCCTGTTAGCACTGGGTAAGCCCGCCGCCGTAAGATGCCAACCTAAGTCTACTAGTGAAAACTACCACCAGTAAAACAATGCGAGTTGCTATGATGCGAGTTGGAGCCCCAAACAAAGCCACAAGTCACCTCGTGAACACTCCAAGAGTCAATGCCTGCCGCACGAAACAAAAGAACACACTTCGCGAACGCGTCTGTCAGAATGAAAATGTACTCCTTATCGTTTCACCGCTGAGCCTATTCGCCACGTCTACACGAACCGTATTTCACGGCATCATTACCTTAGGGATTTGATGCAGGCCAGTTTGAACTGTTCCTGAGTGAGATTTCGCGACCCTACAAGTAACGCAGACATCCACAAATCCTCCAGCACACCATGACCGGAAACCAGCAAAAGTCAAAATGCTGTTCAATAGTCCCCTCAGCCTCGAGACGAACAACAGATTCAAAACTGACGGAAATAGGAAGCTAATCCGACGAACTGCTACTACTTAATCACAGTCTCTGGAGGCGATAGAGACCTGACTAGCCTCCACTTCAAAAGGAACACTTCACTAGGTTCAAAGAGAAACCAGCCCTTGTCACAGCTTCCAACACTGCATTAAGTCCTCCCATACTGGACCGCTAAATCGGTTGAGACAATGTCAATGTCAAAATGTCCTCAAAATACACCACCACGCAATCACGAACCAAATCACCCAACACGATCACAATTGTCTTCTGAAAAATCGAAATTGAATTCTTCAGACCAAAAGGCACAGTCAAGAATTCAAACTGCCCTTCAGCTGTTATGAAAGCAGTACTGTCTACAGAATTTTCGTTTACTGTGATCAAATGAAAACCGCTTGCGCTATAGAGTTTCAAAAAATAATTAGCACCCTGAAAACGTGAAGTTTGATCAGTAATTAATGGAAGCGGATAACTGTCAGGGTTGGTATTATTGTTAAGCTCACTATAGTCAATACAGATACGGTCTGAACCGTCATACTTCTTTACTAATAAAGCCGGACTTTCAAAAGGAGGACAGCTCGACCTAATGATATTCACGTGTAAACCTTCCTTTACTCTGTTGCGTATAACGCTACGTTCGTCCGGCGACATCCTATATGGACGCCGCTGTACTGTGCGATTCGAACCAACCCGGTCACTACCACCGGTCACTACCAGTAATATCAGCTGAGATATCAGTCAAAGTCAACTCACTCACACTATCGTTATTCACTGAATTTACATAAAGATTCCCGTCAAACAAAATGTCAGTCAGTTATGTTTACTGTACAACCCTGATTTAAAATCTCGCGACAATAATATCCTAAGAGGGCAATCGTTAATACTACAAAACACAGAATTTGTTCGGTACTGTATACTCGTGTTTGACTAATACCGGTCATAGTAACAACATTACTAAACCGTCGACCACTAAATGTAACAGAAAAACTTTCAACTAACGAGAATTTAGCACCAGAATCGTAAACAAAACAAAACAGTTCACCTTTTGTCTTGTACCCTACCCTTTGGAAATTGGACACTGCATACGTCCACACGCCGCTCCATCCACTCACCGTTCATCACGCGCTGCGCCGTCCCTGCTGCCATCGCTTGGCCCGCCGCCTTCGCTCGTACACCAGATGGCGATATGACCCGGTTTGCCACACTTGAAGCACACTAAAGGCCTCGCTGCCGGCTGCTGCACCGCTTGACTCAACGTTGAAGATACAGGTGTTCGTACCGTCGCATCGATAGGCTTGCTTCTGCATTCCGCTCACTTATGGCCAGCCATTTTTCCACCGCTCAAACACTTCAGTGTTGTAAACGCTATACGTTAAAGCCGCGGGTCAGACTGATGTGATGTGAGAGAGTACAGTAGCCACAGCAACCTCTTCTTTGCCCACATCACAATGTCCAGTGATTTGTGAGGGTAGCATGTCATACTCTCGTACGCTGTTTGAGACAGCCACAAAGATGCTTCACCTTCCAGTGCCTTACTTACAGCAAGCTCGAGTTGACTGCCTCTCGGGGAGTTTGTCAAAAGCACAAGTCAGCCGTTGCGCACCACGATCTCGCGTCCGTGTCTTCTTTGTCAGGATCATAAGTGGGTAACCACATATACCTCCCTGAATTAGCCTCGGTGTATACAGGGCTTCGAACATAGCACGCCAGTGGTTATCTCCATTGTTCTCTGTGCCAACACCGATCGCACTTCTGATGTCGGAGTTGGGTGGATTTCCCTCGCACATAGTTTTGAGTGCCCGGTCTACTGTGTGCTTTAGTAGATAATGTTGGCATGAGTAAACACAATTTGTGATATTACGAATTAATTACAACACCGTAATCAATACACAAGAAAGCAGCTACCGCTATCCCAGTAGGTAGATACACAACACGGAACGCGGGACAGTTTCAGTGTCGTCTGCACCGGCCGACTGCCAAACACAAAGTGAGTCGATGTCCGTCGGCCACGCTTCCAATGCATAACACTAACTCTGTCGTCACTTACCGCCGGCACCTTCCCGCGCATTCCCGCGGGTTGTATACCACCTTGAAGGCCCCTCGGAGCCCGAACGATCGACACCAGTTTCAACTGAATCCGAGCGGGAAAAACTGAAAGAGGGGCCTTCAAGGTGGTATCCAACCCGCGGGAATGCGCGGGAAGGTGCGGGCGGTAAGTGGCGAAAAACGATTTTTTCACTTTTCCCCGCTCGGATTCAGTTTAAACTGGTGTGGATCGTTCGGGATCCGAGGGGCCTTCAAGGTGGTATACAACCCGCGGGAATGCGCGGGAAAGTGCGGGCGGTAAGTGGCGAAAACCGATTTTTTCAGTTTTCCCCGCTCGGATTCAGTTGAAACTGGTGTCGATCGTTCGGGCTCCGAGGGGCCTTCAAGGTGGTATACAACCCGCGGGAATGCGCGGGAAGGTGCGGGCGGTAAGTGGCGAAAACCGATTTTTTCAGTTTTCTTCGCTCGGATTCAGTTGAAACTGGTGTCGATCGTTGAATCGTTGGTGTCGCTGCGGAGGGGTCAGTTGGTGATGGCCAGAACGTAGGAGTGTGGAAGGAGCCGAGAGTGGTTCTGACCAGATTGGACGTTGATGACGGAATGTCGACTGTCGGTAGTGTCAGGTCGAGACGAGGGTCCGGATCATCATATGGACGGTTGTGGGGAGCGTTGGAGTCAAAGGACTCAGATACTGAAAGTTTTGTGTCGATGGTGTCGGAGAAGTCAAGGACACGGGCACAATACCTGAAGGACAGGCGGAAGAGGCCTCGGAAGACGATCGATCAGTCGGGGTCTTCTGGTGAAGGAGAGCCAGATAGACCGGCGCCAAAAGTGGTTGCCATGAGGAGACGGAAAGGTCTCGGTGAGGCAGAAAGGAAGGAGTTGCCGCTGAGGTCAGAACAGGAGGTGTCTGACAGCGCTGCGGCCGTACTGGCCAGGGCTAGCTCCAGGCTCTCGGACATGTCTCTACCATCCGAGAAAGAGCAGGACGAAGCCATACTTGCGTCTGACCTACAAAATCAGGTGGTGGACAGCCTAGCGGTGATAAGGAAGGTTGCCAGCAGATCGGGCAACCTTAAAGGAACTTTCACCAAGGCCTTTTGACGGATACCGGCCCGAGTGGGGACTCGAGCGGGTTATGTGGGACTCGTGGACCGGCTGAAGGCCAATCCCAATACCCACTAAAACCTCACGATGCTCCTCCTCAACCACCACTGGCCGCGAGACGCGGGGACTATAATCGTCCACGAAACGCGGCGGCGGGAGCCTGCTAGGCACGTCGCGGAGTCAAGGGTGTGTGGGCACCCTCGACGGCCTGCTCGGAGTAGCGCGCGGGAGCAACCTGCGCGCGCCTACTCGGGCCAGGTTGGTAGGCGGCCAGCTTCCCCAAGCTGACCGCCCTCTGGCACATTAGGGCGGAAGGCGGCGATCGTGTGCCGCCCTCCGGCGACCCGGTCTCTTACGGCGGATGGCGACTTCGGCAAAAGCCTCCCTCGTCCGTTCCGCCGACTCCTTCTCGAGAACCACTGCCTCGCAGAAGGATGAGACCGCATCCCACGACGTCTCGCTGCCGGCCATAGCCTTGACCACGGCCGGCAGGGAAAGGTCGTCCCCTATGACGTCGCGCAAAGCGCGACGTTGAGACGCCCAGGCTGAGCACACCTCCAACGTGTGCTGGGCCGTCTCGTCGAGGCAGTCGTCGCAGTGGTGGCAGCGAGCGTCGGGCTCCCTCCCGGCGATCCGACACAGGTAACCCCCGAAGCAGCCATGCCCCGTGAGCACCTGTGTCGTGCGGAAGGTTAGGACGCCGTGACGCCGCGCTAACCACTGGCGGAACACTGGACGAACAGCCTCGATCTTCCTCAGGCCGGCAGATGGATTTGCCAGCCGAGTTTCCCACATTTCAACCGCGGCTACCCGCGCCTCCTCAGTGCGTGCTTGGCTTGCCGGTTCCCCGGACGCTAGGCCTCGACGCCGGCAATAGACCGACGCCAGAGAAAGAGCATCCAGGTCCCACGGTATGACTCCAGCCAGCACGCACGCCACTTCACCGGAGATGGTCCGGTACCCCCGTATCGCCCGGATGGCCATCACCCTCTGCGCACGTCGCAGCAGAGTGATGTTGTGCCGGTCGGATCGGACCACTCCGGTGTACAGCCGACGGCTAGAGGCGCTCGGCCCATCCACATTGGGCAAAAGGCGCGCCAGTGCCGCCGCTGTCTTCAACAGTTTCGGGGCCAAAGATGTAAAGCGGCCCCGAAAACTCCACCGACCATCCAGAACAAGTCCGAGGTACTTCATGCTCCGGGCAACGTCAATTTTGACGCCACCGACGACGATGTGGGCATCTGCCGGTGGGCCCTTTCGAGGAGCATGGAAGTAGATTGCCTCGGACTTGTTGAGGGAGACTTCCAAGCCCAGCCGCTTTATGCGGCCGACTACCTCCGCAACTCCAGCAGTCGCGAGGACTGCCGCCTCTCGATAGGTCCACTGCTGCGCCAAGACCAGCGTGTCATCGGCGTAACAGAGGACCTTTATCCCCCTCAGGGTGCCGCCCCGCAGCACCCAGTCGTATCCGATGTTCCAGAGGATCGGACCCAGCACCGATCCTTGTGGAGCACCGGCCGACACAACGAACTCCTTCCAACCTCCTCCAGGAGCTGGAAAGGTCACAGACCTACCGGACAGGTAAGCCCCGATGACGCGGCGCAGGTATGGAGGCACACGATAGTATAACAGTGCCTCCTTTATGCAGGGCCATGGCAGGGAGTTGAAGGCGTTGGCGATGTCTAAAGACACCGCCAAGACTCCATTGCCTCGGGCCACCGCATCCTGCGCATAGGACTTTACCTCCAGTATGGCATCCACCGTCGATCGCCCCCTACGGAAGCCATACTGGTGGTCCGAGAGGTCCGGACCTGTCCCCTCCAAATGGTGTTGTAGCCTCCTGGCTACAACACGCTCAAGGAGCTTGGCGATCTCGCTCAAGAGCACGATGGGCCTGTAGGCGGAGGCTGAATCCGCCGGGCGACCCTCCTTCTTGATGAGGACTAACCTGCCTGTCTTCCACCGCTGTGGAATTATGGCTTGAGCCAGACAGGCAGTGAATAGTCCTCGCACTCTGGGCCCTAAGGTGTTGAGGGCCAGAGTTAGCGCCCGGCCGGGAATGCCATCCAAGCCCGGGGCGGTGCTCTTGAGCCGAGATCGGCGTACAGCTTCTTCGAGCTCCTCCTCCTCCACCGGTGGTGTGACGCTGTCCTCGTCGTCCTCCTCTTCCTCCTCACGCGCTGCAGGGCGGGCCATACTGGGTGGTGCAAAACTGGCCCGCTGCGGGAATAGCGACGACAGAACCCCTCGGAGTACGTCCGGTTGGAGTGTCTGCGTCAGTGGTGGTGCCCAAGCCCGTAACCTACCGAGCACCATTCGGTAAGGTGTGCCGTACGGGTCTAAGTCTATCCCCGCGATCAACCGGTCGTGCGACTCGCCTTTCACACGACCGATCTCCTCCTGCAGCTGCGTTCTCGCCTCGACATAGACACATCATCCAGCACTCGCCAGCCCCGAACACGACATGCTAGGGCCGGGCTCGCGACCGAAACGTCCACGACGGATCCGCCCAGCCTTCGCACACACGTGCTCTTGGTCGCTCGGTTGAGCACAGACAAACCGGTGGCAACAACCCACTCCGACAGCGTCACACCACGCACATCCGTCGTTGCGAAGCCCCACACGCTGGACTTCGCGTTGAGATCGCCGGCCACCAACATCTCCGCCGGACGAAATCGCTCTACCATTTCCCCCAATCGTATAAGGAACTCTTCAAACTCCGCGAGAGTTCGATTGTGGGAAAAGTAGACCCCTACGACAACTAGGTTGCCGACAAGTGCGGCGACGTATCCCACACCTCTCTCTACACGTGAGAAAGGCGGGGAGCCCGCGGCGACCTGGGTGATAATAGTCACCACCCCGGTGTTGTCGGCTACACAGTTGTCTCTGTCGGGAACGCTGTAGGGCTCCGAAACAACCGCCACCTGGATAGACCACTGCGCCAGGCTTTGGACCAATAAATCCTGGGCCCTAGCACAGTGGTTAATGTTCGCATGCAACACACGGAGAGCCATTATTGGTCTTCCATGTGTTGCACCTCCTCAGGCCCAGCTGGGATATTAGACCTGGCCGATGTTGCCGGCACTCGTCTGCGCTTTCCACCGTTATTGGTGCTAGCCTTTCCACAGGCAGCATTCCCCAACATGTGATTAGCGGGCCTTTGCGCCGCCTCACACACCGGACAATGAGGCTCTGCCGAACACGATCTCTGCTGATGCCCGGTCTGGCCACACTGGAAACACTGTTTGCTGCGGTCCACCTGGCTACTGCACTTCGCAGCCATGTGGCCCACTTCGTGGCAACGGAAACAACGTTGCGCACGGGGCATCAACAGCCTCACTCCAGCAGAGACGAAGCCAACAAGTAGTCTCGCCCCGCTAATCTTCTGCGCTGCGCCGACAGGACATCGGACCCATACTATTCCTAGACCGGCCCGGTCCTGTCGGATCTCTCCGACTTTTATATTACCCGCAGCACAGCCGGAAACTCGGCTTATTGCCGCCGTCACGTCCTCAGCAGTGGCGGAGTCATCGAGGCCAAACACCCTCAATTCCGCACATTTCACTGGCCTCGACACCTGGACCTCTTCGGGGCTGAGAACCCCACGCAACTTCTCAGCTAGCGCATCCGCCTTCTCAGCAGTGTTGGCGCCAGGCATTCTAGCGCCTAGCATTCTAGCGCCAGTAGACGCAACACGGAATCTCAGGTCCTCTATACCCAGGTCTTCCAACTTTATACTTTCCTTGACCCGGGTAAGGACATCGCTATACGACATCTTGTCGGCGACGGCTGGCTGCAACTTAATCGTCACAACTTGCGATCTAGGACGACGCAACTTTGGCTCCTTTTGCGCTTTAGCCTTTTGCGCTTTCGGCTTAGGAGCTGGCTTTCTCTTCTTGGCCCCCTTCCGGGCTACTACAGTCCAGCCCTCAGACATATCAGCCGGAGCGGGTGGCAGAGGTCGAGGCTCAGTAGATGCGGTCTTCACCGGGCCTTTCTTCTTCTTGGCCTTTTTAGACCTTTGCTCCTTTGGTGCCGGATTAGCCGGCGCCATCAAAGTGGATGCGACAGGGTCCACTTGCGCCTGCTTTGGGCTATCCACCTTGCGCTTGTCCGCCGCTAGCGGAGGTCGCAGATTTCTCTCCGGTGGTAGCCGATCTTTAAAGGCTTCCAGCCTGGTGGAGACCATAGTGCCCACTATGTCCTCCACAGAAATAGACTCCGTGGGAGTGGGTCGCAAATCCGATGCTCTAGACCGCTCCAACTCTGCTCTCAAAAGGGCAAACACCTTCCGCAACTCCACCAACTCCGACTGCAGTCGCGAGTTTGTTGCCTTGAGGATATCCACTTCCTCTGATGCCGTCCTCTTTGCCAGAGTATTAACGGCAGAAGAGATAACTCCGGCAGCGTCTTTAAGGGCCCTAGTAAATGTGCCCTTCAGATTCCCCGACTTGCAGGCGACTCTGTTGATTATAGCCAAGCTATCAGATACTTGGCTACGCAAGTCGAAGACCATGTGCTCCTCACCGCAAAGTTCCAGGGGCACATCCGAGAGCCTAGAACTTGCTCTAGTTTGTATCGCCGCGGAGATTTCAGCAACTTCCTCCTCCGCCCTCAGCCGGCGCTCCTCGCGCTTGGCATCGTTTAGCGCCTTCTTTCCAGCAGCTAGCCCTATATTCTCATCAGGAATATTTGGTACGACCACGACTCCCTCTGGCCGAAGCAACCTTCGCTTTCGGCTTGTCTCTGTCTCCCCATCCGCATCCGAGGATTCAGAGTTACTCTTCCTGTGATGGCGCCTCTTTCTGTCCTTTCGGAACTGCGCTTTAGCCCCCTCGATAGCATTGGAGCTATTCGACCCAACAGACATCACGCCATCGGCGTCTGACTCGGAAGCCGCCCAGAAACGGCCTCGCGACGAAAGTGACGACCTGGACCTACCTCTTATAATAGAGGCAACCTCCTCATGGTCCAGACGCTCTAACACGACTCGCGCATCCTTCAACCCCCCTCCTATTGGCACAAGTGCCGGACTTTTGCCCCTTTCGAGCAAAGTACTCCCTACGCCTTTCTCGGGCACAACTACTACTCCGCCCATCTCGGGCAACAACAGATCACCGCCCTCCTCGGGCCTCCCTACGTCATCATTTTGGGTTTTTAAGTTAACATTTTCCATTTTGTTCCCACGAGTGTGGGGGAAAAACGGTCCATCCGAGCAGTGCCCCCTGTACTCGGATAAGCCTATTACGCCAGGGTGTCGGCCGGTACCCTGGCGGGACCAGCAGTAGCGACTGATCTCCCCATCAGCCATGAACCCCTCGCGCTGCTTCGCCGCTTGGGTTGGGGTAATTGTTTATAGAGGTTTTCTTCCTCGCAGCCCGGCCGGTAAAGGCAAGGCCCTCAGTTCCATTCCTGATTACGAGACATGACCGCAACCAAGAGTGGAGTTCCGATATTTTCGGCGCTGGCACATCACTGCACCTGCGTGGCGGTAGGGTGAGTACACACCACGCACGCCCTCCGGTTCCTCACACTGTGACCTCTGCATGACAGAGGACACGCGAAGAACCACGCCGGATTATTAGCCAGCGAGCAATCATTACCCAAGGACGAATCCTGTAGGCACCAATTACTCGCCGCCCAGGGTGCACCGGTCCGCAACACTGTTCGTCCCCCCCGAACGACAAGCATTCGAGAAAGGGCCAACAGCGGGTGAACACACGAGGAGGTCATCCGACCAAGCACCCCAACCTAACCTGACATTTTTTTTTTTTTTTTTTAACGTGAGGAAATCCTTTTACGGATACCGGCCCGAGTGGGGACTCGAGCGGGTTATGTGGGACTCATGGACCGGCTGAAGGCCAATCCCAATACCCACTAAAACCTCACGGTGCTCCTCCTCGACCGCCACTGACCGCGAGACGCGGGGACTAGAATCGTCCACGAAACGCGGCGGCGGGAGCCTGCTAGGCACGTCGCGGAGTCAAGGGTGTGTGGGCACCCTCGACGGCCTGCTCGGAGTAGCGCGCGGGAGCAACCTGCGCGCGCCTACTCGGCCAGGTTGGTAGGCGGCCAGCTTCCCCAAGCTGACCGCCCTCTGGCACATTAGGGCGGAAGGCGGCGATCGTGTGCCGCCCTCCGGCGACCCGGTCTCTTACGGCGGATGGCGACTTCGGCAAAAGCCTCCCTCGTCCGTTCCGCCGACTCCTTCTCGAGCACCACTGCCTCGCAGAAGGATGAGACCGCATCCCACGACGTCTCGCTGCCGGCCATAGCCTTGACCACGGCCGGCAGGGAAAGGTCGTCCCCTATGACGTCGCGCAAAGCGCGACGTTGAGACGCCCAGGCTGAGCACACCTCCAACGTGTGCTGGGCCGTCTCGTCGAGGCAGTCGTCGCAGTGGTGGCAGCGAGCGTCGGGCTCCCTCCCGGCGATCCGACACAGGTAACCCCCGAAGCAGCCATGCCCCGTGAGCACCTGTGTCGTGCGGAAGGTTAGGACGCCGTGACGCCGCGCTAACCACTGGCGGAACACTGGACGAACAGCCTCGATCGTCCTCAGGCCGGCAGTTGATGTTGCCAGCCGAGTTTCCCACAACTCCATTGCGGCTACCCGCACCTCCTCAGTGCGTGCCTGGCTTGCCGGTTCCCCGGACACTAGGCCTATTATTTCTTCATTTGGTTCATATATTTCATTATTTTCCATAATTTTAATTATTATTATTATTTGAGAATCAATAATTAATCAACGAATAATCCTATTTTCATTAAATATACCATCCTCTATTGAATGATATCAAAATTGACCTCCTTCTGAACATTCTTATAATGAATAATAATCCTTTTTTAACCGACTTCTGTAAGAGAAAAGGAGGTTATCAATTCGACTGTATTTTTTTTTTTTTTATGTTTGTTACCTCATAACTTTTAACTGGGTGGACCGATTTTAATATTTTTTTTTTATTTAAAAGGTATAGCTTCCCGAATGGTCATATTTTTTTTTTGTCCATGTCTGACAATGGTATCCATGAGAAAATCACATAAGTCTTAAATTTGCATTATGCATGTGCGCGACTAATAGCCGAATAACTCAATGTCGCGCCAACCGATTTTGATGATTCTTTTTTTATTTGAAAGGATACACTTCAAGGATAATTTGGTGAAAGTTTGGTTAGGTTTCGATTATGGAATCCGGAGAAAATTGAGAAAGTTTGTTTTTGTTGGTCAAAAATTAATTATACTGTAATAGTTACAAGCAAAAACTTTTTAAATTGATGTCAGAAGTGAGATTCCTGATCGTTGCATTTCTTTTCAACCAATCTCAAAAAAGAGGATGTTCTCATTTTCAACCAACTTCAAAAAAGGGAGATTCCGAATTCACCCGAATACTTTTTATGTTTGTTCTTGTCAATATACCAAAATGTAACTTTGCACAAAAATAATAGCTAATTAAATGAAGTTTTACACAGAACAATCATAACCACTCGTTGACAACCACTACCACCACCATCACCACTCACACCACATTCCTCAAATAATACCTATCAATTGAATAATTTCATTATTATTTTTTATTTCTATTTTTATTAGTTTAATAATTATTTTATTTTTAATTATAAAAATAATTTTAATTTTTAAAAAAATAAGAAAAATAATTTCAAAAAATTTTTTTGAAAATGATAAATAATCTTTTTTCAATTTTTGATCCTTCAACAAATTTATTTAATTTCCCATTTAATTGAATTAGAACATTTATTGGATTATTATTTATTCCTTTATCTTTCTGATTTTTTCCTAATCGTCATTATTTATTATGAAATTTTATTTCTAATAAGCTTCATAATGAATTTAAAACTTTATTAGAACCAAATAGAATTAATGGATCAACTTTTATTTTTGTTTCATTATTCTTTTTTATTTTATTTAATATTTTTTTAGGTTTATTCCCATATATTTTTACTAGAACAAGTCATCTTAATATATCCCTTTCATTATCTTTAACATTATGATTAAGATTTATAATGATTAAATAATACACAACATATATTTATTCATATAATTCCTCAGGGAACACCAACTATTTTAATACCTTTTATAGTACTAATTGAAACTATTAGTAATATTATTCGACCTGGAACTTTAGCAGTTCGATTAACAGCTAATATAATTGCAGGTCATTTACTTTTAACTTTATTAAGTAATACAGGTATTAAAATACTTAATTATTTATTAATTATTTTAATTATTGTTCAAATTTTATTATTAATTCTTGAATCTGCCGTAGCAATTATTCAATCTTATGTAATTTCTATTTTAAGAACTCTTTATTCTAGAGAAGTAAATTAATGTCTAATCATAATCATCCCTATCACTTAGTTGACTATAGACCTTGACCCTTAACAGGAGCTATTGGAGTAATAACCTTAGTAACTGGTTTAGTAAAATGATTTCATAATTTTAATATAAACTTATTATTTATTGGATATATTATCGTATTATTAACTATATTTCAATGATGACGAGATATTTGTCGAGAAAGAACATTCCAAGGAAAACATACTATTATAGTATCAAAAGGTTTACGGTGAGGAATAATTTTATTTATTATTTCTGAAATCTTTTTTTTCAAATAATTTGTTCTATTAATGGAGAAGCTCTATTTTGGTAATTTAAATTAGATCAGGTTGCCATTTCTAAAAAAAGGATATTCCTTTATAAATGGGGTTTAAATCCATTACATATAATCTGCCATATTAGAAATTTCTTAAAATAGGAAGTTCATTATAAGAATGTTCAGAAGGAGGTAAATTTTGATATCATTCAATAGAGGATGGTATATTTAATGAAAATAGGATTATTCGTTGATTAATTATTGATTCTCAAATAATAATAATAATTAAAATTATGGAAAATAATGAAATATATGAACCAAATGAAGAAATAATAGGCCTAGTGTCCGGGGAACCGGCAAGCCAGGCACGCACTGAGGAGGTGCGGGTAGCCGCAATGGAGTTGTGGGAAACTCGGCTGGCAACACCAACTGCCGGCCTGAGGACGATCGAGGCTGTTCGTCCAGTGTTCCGCCAGTGGTTAGCGCGGCGTCACGGCGTCCTAACCTTCCGCATGACACAGGTGCTCTCGGGGCATGGCTGCTTCGGGGGTTACTTGTGTCGGATCGCCGGGAGGGAGCCCGACGCTCGCTGCCACCACTGCGACGACTGCCTCGATGAGACGGCCCAGCACACGTTGGAGGTGTGCTCAGCCTGGGCGTCTCAACGTCGCGCTTTGCGCGACGTCATAGGGGACGACCTTTCCCTGCCGGCCGTGGTCAAGGCTATGGCCGGCAGCGAGACGTCGTGGGATGCGGTCTCATCCTTCTGCGAGGCAGTGGTGCTCGAGAAGGAGTCGGCGGAACGGGCGAGGGAGGCTTTTGCCGAAGTCGCCATCCGCCGTAAGAGACCGGGTCGCCGGAGGGCGGCACACGATCGCCGCTTTCCGCCCTAATGTGCTAGAGGGCGGTCAGCTTGGGGAAGCTGACCGCCTACCAACCTGGCCCGAGTAGGCACGCACAGGTTGCTCCCGCGCGCTACTCCGAGCAGGCCGTCGAGGGTGCCCACACACCCTTGACTCCGCGACGTGCCTTGCAGGCTCCCGCCGCCGCGTCTCGCGGCCAGTGGCGGTCGAGGAGGAGCACCGTGAGGTTTTAGTGGGTATTGGGATAATACTATCCAATTAGCAGAAAATGTTAAATTCTGAGGCATGATTCTCGATAAAAGACTGAACGGAATTGCCCATGCTGAACATGTCAGTAAAAAATGTGAAAACGGCATCAACGCTTTAAGAGCTGTGTCTGGTGTGTGGTGGCGTGCACACCCTTATACTCTCAAACTACTGTACAATGCCATTATCCGTAGTCACATTGACTACGGATTATTTGTTTTAGACCCCTTTAACAAAGTTGCTACTGAAAAACTCAATAGGATCCAATACAAATGCCTACGAATTATTATAGGTGCAATGAAGTCTTCTCCCACCAACGCACTGCAGGTTGAGTGTGTTGATCCTCCTTATCCTATCCGTCGCCAATTCCTGTCTGATCGGTTTGTTGGTAAAATGTTACAGCTGTCATCCCACCCCCTATGGTCCAAGCTATCTGATTTAGCGGACCTCATTCCTCCGGGCAGGCCCCTACCCTACTTGCTCAATAGAAATTTTTTGTCATGTTATTAAAATAAATCTATTAAATCATGATAATCCTTCTATAATATTAGGAAATCAAAAATGAAAAGGAACAGAACCTATTTTTATTAATATTGCAGAATTTATAATAATTGATAATAAATATAACGCGGGCAATGCGCCACAAACTGGGAAAAGTGTTATGGGAAATAGAAAAATTTTAAATATGGGTAATGACTGGAACTAAGACTTCCAAGGGCAAAATAATCATTTTGCGGTTGATGCCATCATAACCAGAAGCATCAGATTTGATGGCTAGGATACTGTTTCTTACCTGGGATGAGGTTATAGAAGCAAAGTTAAAAGGAACGATTGTGGGAGACGGCAAGGAGTTGATATAATTCAATGTATTTGCTTTAATTGTGTTGTCCATAGATGTTATCGAGGCAAAGTGTTTATTCAAGGCATCAACGTCTAGATTGCAATTCAAATCCTTACGTTGCCGGCCAATGCCTAGCCATTCCAGAAATTTCCACAACTTACGTGGGCTTAAGTTTTTCATTCATTCATTTTATTTATTATTTCTGAAATCTTTTTCTTCATTTCTTTTTTCTGAGCATTTTTTCATAGTTTCATGATATAAAATTATCTGGGTAATCAGAATAACGACGGGGTATACCAGCTAATCCTAAAAAATGTTGAGGAAAAAATGTTAAATTAACACCAATAAATATGGAAATAAATTGAATTTTTAATAAATAAGGATTTAATAATAATCCAGTAAATTTTTTTTTTTTTTTATTTATTTCTATCAAATATCCATACAACTATATATTTACATTGATGAAGGCACTACAAAAAACCACGAAGGTTTGTCTCGAGTCTTGACCAAAACTCGTCTAAATTATAGATTTAAATAATATTTTTTTAATAATTGATTTAAGCTCCTCTCAGTAATTATACTTCTTATTCTAGGGTCTAAATTATTTATTAAGTTAGGAACCATGTATGCCCGGGTGCGCTGTCCGTATTTGTTACTAGCTGATAGTGAAACTAATCTGTTTTGTGTGATATTACGTGTTGCAATTTTATGAGAGATTTTATTTTGAAACTGCAAGTCGAAATAATTTTCTTTTAATATTGTAAAATTAATTTTATCATAAAGGGGAATAACTTGGCAGTATTTAAAGAGAAGGTTTTCATCAGTTGCCGCTTGCAATTTAATTTTTAAAGGGACGATGTTCTTCAATATTCTAACCTGCAGCCGGTATATGTAACTCAAGTATGTTTTGTCCGTTCTGCCGTAACTACTAAGTCCATATGACATAATTGAGTCAGCTAATGCGTTATAAAGCATCATCTTAGTCTTATACGTTAATCTATTCTTGACAATAAAAATATTTGCCAAAAATGATCTTAGCTTATCACATACATAATTAATATGCTTATGCCAGTTGAAGTTGTGATCAATAGTTAATCCTAAATATTTATGGGATAGTGCTACTTCAATTGAAGGACAGCCACAGTGGCTACTGGGGTTGTGCAAGCAGCAGTGAGTGTGAGCTATAAGACTACAATTCATATCGCTACCTGCTTTGAGGTTTGGAGAATGAATATGTATCAATTTAGTTTTTTGCGGATTTAATACTAAATGACTATCATGACACCATTTGTTTAACATATCGAAATCTTCCTGTAATAATGTTATTCCTTCATTCACGTCTTTAGCAGCTACAAGCAAACAAGTATCGTCAGCATATTGATAAGTTATACAATTGTTTAAAAATTTACTCATATTATTTATATAAGCTATAAAGTGTAAAGGCCCCAATACAGAGCCTTGAGCCGTGCCCTCCGAGACTTTTATGCTAGTGCTAAAACTGTCGCCTATTTTTACGCAATAATTCCTATCTCTAAGGTAATTTTCACACCATTTAAACAATGGACTCCGTATTCCGGTGTTTTCTAATCTTCGTGCAAGTATTTTGTGATTTAATGTGTCAAAAGCACGGGAAAAGTCAATAAACAGCGCCAAAACATGTAGTTTCTGATCCAACCACGTATTTACTTGGTCCGTAAATGTTGACAATAACATTGTCGTATTTTTACCTGGTCGAAAACCATACTGTGTTCAGTATATCATTTTTTCCGTAAAAAGAATGAATTTGATTACTTATAAATTTTTCAGTAATTTTATTTAACACAGAAGTTACCGAGATCGGTCTATAATTGCTGACATCATCTTGTTTTCCTTTTTTATAGACAGGTCTCACACAACCAGCTTTTAATTCATCCGGGTAGGTGCCCATTTCAACGCTAGTATTAATAAGTTTGGCCAAAGGTTTACAGATTTTTTTCATCAATGCTTTAACTTCAAACCCTCTTATACTATCAATACCTGGGGCTTTATTAGCATTTAAATTTTTAATTAATTTTAACACGTCATTTTCAGATGCTTTTTTAAATTTTATGCTACAAATGGATGAATAATTATTATCTATTGTACTATCTAGTAATTTTAATTTACAATTTGGGATAATTTTTTTAACGGCATCTGAAAAACCTACTGCGAAGATTTGCGCAATCTTTTTCGGTGACAAATTAGTACAATTAAATGCCGACAACACTACTTCGTCAATTGACTTGCATATTCTGCCCGAGATTTTATTTAGTATATTCCACAGTTTTTTAGTATTCCCATAATTCATATTTATTTTGTTTTTATAATATAAATTTCTATAGTATTCAATAACTTTATGAACTTTATTCCTCGTCTTATTATATTGTAGTCTTAGGTAAGCATTATACGGATTACGTCTCCACCTGTTAAATAACTTATCTCTTTTTTTAGACAGATTAATAATGTTTTTATTAATCCAGGGTGCAACGCGTAAGTTATTTTTAGTTTTACAAATAGTTTTTCTAGCTTTCGAGTATGCGGATTGAAATAAATCTTTAATATATGTATATATTTCCAGTGGTGTGCCTAAATCATCAACGCGCTCCCAGTTTGCATTACATAGTTCCTTTCTTAATATTACAGAGTCGTAAACATTCATTTGTTTGTTAAATTGACAATTATTAACCGGTGATTCATAGACGTTGCAAAGTGCAACGACGGTAAGCCTATGGTCCGCTAGTACAGTGTCGACTGCAGCGGTGAACGGACTGATCCCGCGCGACCTTACAAATATGTGATCTATACACGATTTCGTAATTGTTTCTAATCTCTTTTCAATACGCGTATATTCTGTAATACCACAAAACAGTCCGTTCTCCGCCATCAGATCAAGATAATTATCTCTTATACTTGATGATATTTTTAAGTCAAGGTTCATATCCCCTGCTATTACAATATTTAATGACGTAGGTACATTTTTTAAAAGTAGTGAAAGTTCAGATACAAAAAGTTGCTTATTATATGAGGGAGGTCTATAAATAGCACATATTGTGACAGCTTGGTTACAAGGAGTTTTAATCGTGCCTACTAGTGACTCGAACAAATATGTATTATAGTTATAAACTGTGAACTTTAAATAATCTTTTATATAAGTAATTATACCGCCACCTTTTTTATTTTTGCGTAATTTTGTGTACATTTTATATCCCGGAATGTTAAATAAATTACTAGTTTCATCTGACACTCCTACCTCCGTTAAAATTATAATATCAATAGGATATAATGTTACGTCTAGAATTTGTAATAATTTTGAATAATTTTTAACTATTGATCGAATATTTATATGTATACATAAAAGATTTATATGACTGCTAGGTATTTTTTTAATAAAGCTATTGCAATTTATACAATTATTTAGTTTTATTATTCCTGATGAGTTATTTGTGTTATCCATCTTATTAATATTTATTATGAGAAAAAGCAAAATTTACACAAGGAAAAATTATTTTTCAATTTTTGAAATTGCTTCAATATCTAGTAAACATCTTATAATATGGACTTTACTCACTTTTGTTTTCCTTGCATAAATTTTGCCATTCCTGCACCATACGAATTCAAAATTATTACTCAGCTGTTTTTTACTGTTATATAATAACATTTTATTATAGGGCGTTAGTGCTTCACGAATAAATATCGGAGTGTTTGTAAGTTCACGCGGCGCACTTTGCACAATGTCACCGAGTGTAGACCGTGTCTGCTTATTTGCCGCTAACCATTGATCCCTGATGTGCTGGTTCTTCATTTCCACCATAAGCGATCCGGGTCGTTCTTTATGCGGTTGCACGACACGTGTGCATTTAACGTCACCGTCGTCCATTTTTAAATTTACAGCAATGGATTTTATGACTTCTTTGGATTTTTGTAGTGCAGATTCTGGTAATCCCGATATTTCCAAGGAACTCCCGAGGGACTTTTGTTCTATTTCATGTAGTTTGAATTCCGCGGACGCAACGCGGAGTTCAAGATGTTTGTTACTGTTTTGAAGTTCAATATTTTTATTCTCTAGCATTTTTATTTTGTTTTCATGTTTTTTAAAAGACTCCTCGATACTTGAAATTTGATCACTTAGAAAATTAAGCGAAACTTCAAATTCTTTTTTTAATGTTTCAAACTCATTTTTTATTATTCTTTTCATTTCTGCGGAAATTTCGCGAATCAATTTCGATCCAGCTTTGTTACTGGACACAAGTTCCTCTTCTTCTTCATCATCGGAATCATCGCCTTGTATTGAGATAGATGATCTATGCGAGGCATTACACAAGCATTCTTCACAGCTCCATTCCAGTCCGGGGGCGTTACGAAGAGTTGCTAATTGCTTTGCAGAGAGTTTAGCACAAGTAGTAGTACCATGAACACACTTCTCACAACGGCTACATGTTATACCGAGTCTTTTTTTCGTAATATTTTTGTTACACGTATTACACTTTGATATTGGCATCTTGAGGGTAGTTAGCGCACAAATAGGGGCAACGTGTGTATAGTTCGGAACTAGAAAGATAACTAGAGAATATCAATGAACAAAACCCCCTAAAATAGCAAATACAGCTCCTATCACATCACTGCACCTGCGTGGCGGTAGGGTGAGTACACACCACGCCCTCCGGTTCCTCACACTGTGACCTCTGCATGACAGAGAACACACACGACAGTGAGACACACACGAGACAAAAATTATTGTGCATTTTACACTAAAATATATTTTTTTTATAATGAATTTAAATTCATCTTTAGAATATTTTATTCTTATTTTTTATTTTATTAATTAATAATTCCAATAAAATGTTTTTCTTATTTATTTTATTTTTCAGAACTATAATTTCTATTTCATCAAATTCATAATTAGGATGCTGAATTGGCTTAGAAATTAATTTACTTAGATTTATCCCCTTAATCTCTTCCCCCAATAATCTATTAAATTCAGAAGCTTCCTTAAAATATTTTTTAACTCAATCTATTGCATCAATTAATTTTTTATTTTCTATCCTATTGAATTTATTTCTTATAAAAATATTTATTAATGATTTATTATCAATTATTATAAATTCTGCAATATTAATAAAAATAGGTTCTGTTCCTTTTCATTTTTGATTTCCTAATATTATAGAAGGATTATCATGATTTAATAGATTTATTTTAATAACATGACAAAAAATTTCACCAATAATATTTTATTATCTTATAATATAAATTTTATTTTTTTAATTTTTGAATTAAGGATTAGACGGAGAAGAGGACAAGGGATGAGGAAGAGAGGTAAATTTCAGGAAACTATTGAGCAAGTAGGGTAGGGGCCTGCCCGGAGGAATGAGGTCCGCTAAATCAGATAGCTTGGACCATAGAGGGTGGGATGACAGCTGTAACATTTTACCAACAAACCGATCAGACAGGAATTGGCGACGGACGTCGCGGAGTCAAGGGTGTGTGGGCATCCTCGACGGCCTGCTCGGAGTAGCGCGCGGGAGCAACCTGTGCGTGCCTACTCGGGCCAGGTTGGTAGGCGGTCAGCTTCCCCAAGCTGACCGCCCTCTAGCACATTAGGGCGGAAGGCGGCGATCGTGTGCCGCCCTCCGGCGACCCGGTCTCTTACGGCGGATGGCGACTTCGGCAAAAGCCTCCCTCGCCCGTTCCGCCGACTCCTTCTCGAGCACCACTGCCTCGCAGAAGGATGAGACCGCATCCCACGACGTCTCGCTGCCGGCCATAGCCTTGACCACGGCTTGTCACGCCACTTACCGCCAGCACCTTCCCGCGCATTCCCGCGCGTTGGAAAAAATCGGTTTTCGCCACTTACCGCCCGCACCTTCCCGCGCATTCCCGCGGGTTGTATACCACCTTGAAGGCCCCTCGGAGCCCGAACGATCGACACCAGTTTCAACTGAATCCGAGCGGGGAAAACTGAAAAAATCGGTTTTCGCCACTAACCGCCGGCACCTTCCCGCGCATTCCCGCGGGTTGTACACCACCTTGAAGGCCCCTCGGAGACCGAACGATCGACACCAGTTTCAACTGAATCCGAGCGGGGAAAACTGAAAAAATCGGTTTTCGTCACTTACCGCCCACACCTTCCCGCACATTCCTGCGGGTTGGAAAAAATCGGTTTTCGCCACTTACCGCCGGTACCTTCCCAAAACTTCATTTAATTAGGGTTTATTTTTGCGCAAAGTAACATTTTGGTATATTGACAAGAACATACATAAAAAGTATTCGGGCGAATTGGGAGTCTCCCTTTTTTCAAGTTGGTTGAAAATGAGAACATTCTCTTTTTTGAGGTTGATTGAAAAGAAATGTAACGATCAGGAATCTCACTTCTGACATCGAGTTAAAAAGTTTTTGCTTGTAACTATTACAGTATAATCAATTTTTTACCAAAAAAAACAAACTTTCTCAAATTTCACCGGATTCCATAATCGGAATCTAGCCAAACTTTCACCAAATTATCCTTGAAGTGTATCCTTTCAAATAAAATAAGAATCATCAAAATCAGTTTGCGCGACATTAAGTTATGCGTCTATTTGTCGCGCACATACCTAATGCAAATTTAAGACTTATGTGATTTTCTCATGGATACCATTGTCAGACATGGACCAAAAAAAAATGGGACCATTCGGGAAGCTTCACCTTTCAAATAAAAAAAAAATATCAAAATCGGTTCACCCAGTCAAAAGTTATGAGGTAACAAACATAAAAAAAAAATAAAAAAAAAAAATAAAAAAATAAAAAATACAGTCGAATTGATAACCTCCTTTTCTTACAGAAGTCGGTTAAAAATATATAACAATCGTAATGATGGAAGTGCAATAAAAATTAAAGTAATAGCTGGTAAAATAGTTCAAATTAATTCAATTATTTGACCCTCTAATAAAAATCGATTAATATAATTATTGAAAAATAAATTTATTATTAAATATGCTACTAAAATTGTAATTATAATTAAAATAATTAATGTATGGTCATGAAAAAAAATAATTTGTTCTATTAATGGAGAAGCTCTATTTTGGTAATTTAAATTAGATCAGGTTGCCATTTCTAAAAAAAGGATATTCCTTTATAAATGGGGTTTAAATCCATTACATATAATCTGCCATATTAGAAATTTCTTAAAATAGGAAGTTCATTATAAGAATGTTCAGAAGGAGGTAAATTTTGATATCATTCAATAGAGGATGGTATATTTAATGAAAATAGGATTATTCGTTGATTAATTATTGATTCTCAAATAATAATAATAATTAAAATTATGGAAAATAATGAAATATATGAACCAAATGAAGAAATAATAGGCCTAGTGTCCGGGGAACCGGCAAGCCAGGCACGCACTGAGGAGGTGCGGGTAGCCGCAATGGAGTTGTGGGAAACTCGGCTGGCAACACCAACTGCCGGCCTGAGGACGATCGAGGCTGTTCGTCCAGTGTTCCGCCAGTGGTTAGCGCGGCGTCACGGCGTCCTAACCTTCCGCATGACACAGGTGCTCACGGGGCATGGCTGCTTCGGGGGTTACTTGTGTCGGATCGCCGGGAGGGAGCCCGACGCTCGCTGCCACCACTGCGACGACTGCCTCGATGAGACGGCCCAGCACACGTTGGAGGTGTGCTCAGCCTGGGCGTCTCAACGTCGCGCTTTGCGCGACGTCATAGGGGACGACCTTTCCCTGCCGGCCGTGGTCAAGGCTATGGCCGGCAGCGAGACGTCGTGGGATGCGGTCTCATCCTTCTGCGAGGCAGTGGTGCTCGAGAAGGAGTCGGCGGAACGGGCGAGGGAGGCTTTTGCCGAAGTCGCCATCCGCCGTAAGAGACCGGGTCGCCGGAGGGCGGCACACGATCGCCGCCTTCCGCCCTAATGTGCTAGAGGGCGGTCAGCTTGGGGAAGCTGACCGCCTACCAACCTGGCCCGAGTAGGCACGCACAGGTTGCTCCCGCGCGCTACTCTGAGCAGGCCGTCGAGGGTGCCCACACACCCTTGACTCCGCGACGTGCCTTGCAGGCTCCCGCCGCCGCGTTTCGCGGAAGACTCACGTCCCCGTGTCTCGCGGCCAGTGGCGGTCGAGGAGGAGCACCGTGAGGTTTTAGTGGGTATTGGGATAATACTATCCAATTAGCAGAAAATGTTAAATTCTTAGGCATGATTCTCGATAAAAGACTGAACGGAATTGCCCATGCTGAACATGTCAGTAAAAAATGTGAAAACGGCATCAACGCTTTAAGAGCTGTGTCTGGTGTGTGGTGGCGTGCACACCCTGAAGTAAGTAATACAGGTATTAATATACTTAATTATTTATTAATTATTTTAATTATTGTTCAAATTTTATTATTAATTCTTGAATCTGCCGTAGCAATTATTCAATGTTATGTAATTTCTATTTTAAGAACTCTTTATTCTAGAGAAGTAAATTAATGTCTAATCATAATCATCCATATCACTTAGTTGACTATAGACCTTGACCCTTAACAGGAGCTATTGGAGTAATAACCTTAGTAACTGGTTTAGTAAAATGATTTCATAATTTTAATATAAACTTATTTTTTATTGGATATATTATCGTGTTATTAACTATATTTCAATGATGACGAGATATTTGTCGTGAAAGAACATTCCAAGGAAAACATACTATTATAGTATCAAAAGGTTTACGGTGAGGAATAATTTTATTTATTATTTCTGAAATTTTTTTCTTCATTTCTTTTTTCTGAGCATTTTTACGCATTTCAGCGGTGAGGAATCATTTTAGAATAGAATAGAATAGAATATACTTTATTGCACACATAAAAGAAATATATAGAAAGAACAACACAAATAAAATTTAAAGAAAAACACGTATGCAAAGGCGGTCTTATTGCTTTAAGTAATCTCCACCAGACAACCTTTGAAACATTACGGATAAAATGTAACGAGGAGAAAGGGGATAACGTCTCAGTGCAAATTTTATGAAATATAATTAAATATTATATAATATATAATAAACTAAGTCAATAATATAAAATAAACTTACATAAAATGTGTTTAATGTTTATATACTTTACACATACATACATACATACATACAAATATTGAAAAAAACAATATATACTTACACATATATACATACATACATAAAACGTGTTCAAAAATATATACATAATATTAAAAAAAAAAAATAAAGATAAACTATTATACTAAATTAAATAAGTACTCTTTCAGACGATTTTTAAAACTGTATAGACATTTGGAATGACGAACTTCTGTAGGAAGTTCATTCCAAAGAATTGCAGATTTCATAGTAAAAGACTTAGAATAAAATAGGGTATGGGAAGTTGGTAATTTAAGGAGATTATCACAACGGGATCTAAGGTGGAGGTGAAGAAGTGAATCGGCATCTAGGAAACAAAATCGATCTTATAAGTAGGAGGGAGAGAGAGAGTTGTACAGGATAGAATAGAGGAGAGTCAGCATGCGGAAATTTCGGCGATGTCGGATAGGAAGCCATCCAAGCTGACGACGATGATCAGAAACATGATCAAATTTACGTAAACCGAAGATAATAGATTTTGTAACCGCTCTAGTTTATTTAGTTGTTCCTCAGATAAGTCTGGGTAACACGAATCAGCATAGTCTAAAATCGGTAACAGTAGTGAATGAGCTAGAGCAGTTTTGGTCTTTATAGGTAGGAAATATTTCCATCGTTTGAGCGATCCGATAGTGGCAAATAATTTACGGGTAACCTCAGCTATCTGTACTGACCAAGATAGGGAATTGTCTATAATAATACCAAGGTTCTTAATAGATGGACTCAGGCTCAAATCGACGCCGCCAAACTGTATAGCAGGGAGGCTATTCTGGTCAAGTTTTTTTAGTTGCTTAGAGCCACCAATAATACTGACCTGTGACTTGGCAGGATTGACAGTTAAGCCAAAAGATTTGCTCCACCTACTAACATTCCGCAAATCTTCGTTAAGCTTATGAATAGCCTCACTAACATCATCAAACGGGGCGGCTAAGTAAATTTGAAGGTCGTCAGCATATAGATGAAAGGAAGAGCGAGAGATTTTGGGAAACTGAATTAATAAAAATGGAGAAAAGGAGAGGATAGAGGACACCACCTTGGGGAACACCGGCAGAAAGAGAGCAAAGGGAAGATGACTTGTCATTGGCTTGAACGTACTGTTGCCGATCACATAAATAGCTTCTGAACCACTCAGTGGCTTCAGGAGAGATATTTATTGAACGCAGAACAGCAACCAAGAGATCAGTATCAACAGAATTAAAGGCGTTGCTAAAGTCCAGCAAAGCAATGACTGTAAGATTTTGTTTGTCCATGCTAAGTCTGATATCGTCACAAACTTTAATCAAAGTAGTGACTGTGCTATGCCCGTTACGGAATCCAGACTGGAACTCGGATAATATATGGTTGTCAAATAGATATTGATTTAGTTGCTGAAAAACAATACGTTCCAAGACCTTTGACAAGAAAGGAAGGATGGAGATAGGACGGTAGTGAGAGAAGGATTTTGGATCTTTGGTTTTGGGTATGGGGATAACGCGGGCAATGCGCCACAAACTGGGAAAAGTGTTATGGGAAATAGAAAAATTTAAAATATGGGTAATGACTGGAACTAAGACTTCCAAGGGCAAATGCGGTTGATGCCATCATAACCAGAAGCATCAGATTTGATGGCTAGGATACTGTTTCTTACCTGGGATGAGGTTATAGAAGCAAAGTTAAAAGGAACGATTGTGGGAGACGGCATGGAGTTGATATAATTCAATGTATTTGCTTTAATTGTGTTGTCCATAGATGTTATCGAGGCAAAGTGTTTATTCAAGGCATCAACGTCTAGATTGCAATTCAAATCCTTACGTTGCCGGCCAATGCCTAGCGATTCCAGAAATTTCCACAACTTACGTGGGCTTAAGTTTTTCATTCATTCATTTTATTTATTATTTCTGAAATCTTTTTCTTCATTTCTTTTTTCTGAGCATTTTTTCATAGTTTCATGATATAAAATTATCTGGGTAATCAGAATAACGACGGGGTATACCAGCTAATCCTAAAAAATGTTGAGGAAAAAATGTTAAATTAACACCAATGAATATGGAAATAAATTGAATTTTTAATAAATAAGGATTTAATAATAATCCAGTAAATAGAGAATATCAATGAACAAAACCCCCTAAAATAGCAAATACAGCTCCTATCACATCACTGCACCTGCGTGGCGGTAGGGTGAGTACACACCACGCCCTCCGGTTCCTCACACTGTGACCTCTGCATGACAGAGAACACACACGACAGTGAGACACACACGAGACAAAAATTATTGTGCATTTTACACTAAAATATATTTTTTTTATAATGAATTTAAATTCATCTTTAGAATATTTTATTCTTATTTTTTATTTTATTAATTAATAATTCCAATAAAATGTTTTTCTTATTTATTTTATTTTTCAGAACTATAATTTCTATTTCATCAAATTCATGATTAGGATGCTGAATTGGCTTAGAAATTAATTTACTTAGATTTATCCCCTTAATCTCTTCCCCCAATAATCTATTAAATTCAGAAGCTTCCTTAAAATATTTTTTAACTCAATCTATTGCATCAATTATTTTTTTATTTTCTATCCTATTGAATTTATTTCTTATAAAAATATTTATTAATGATTTATTATCAATTATTATAAATTCTGCAATATTAATAAAAATAGGTTCTGTTCCTTTTCATTTTTGATTTCCTAATATTATAGAAGGATTATCATGATTTAATAGATTTATTTTAATAACATGACAAAAAATTTCACCAATAATTTTATTATCTTATAATATAAATTTTATTTTTTTAATTTTTGAATTAAGGATTAGACGGAGAAGAGGACAAGGGATGAGGAAGAGAGGTAAATTTCAGGAAACTATTGAGCAAGTAGGGTAGGGGCCTGCCCGGAGGAATGAGGTCCGCTAAATCAGATAGCTTGGACCATAGAGGGTGGGATGACAGCTGTAACATTTTACCAACAAACCGGTCAGACAGGAATTGGCGACGGATAGGATAAGGAGGATCAACACACTCAACCTGCAGTGCGTTGGTGGGAGAAGACTTCATTGCACCTATAATAATTCGTAGGCATTTGTATTGGATCCTATTGAGTTTTTCAGTAGCAACTTTGTTAAAGGGGTCTAAAACAAATAATCCGTAGTCAATGTGACTACGGATAATGGCATTGTACAGTAGTTTGAGAGTATAAGAGTGTGCACGCCACCACACACCAGACACAGCTCTTAAAGCGTTGATGCCGTTTTCACATTTTTTACTGACATGTTCAGCATGGGCAATTCCGTTCAGTCTTTTATCGAGAATCATGCCTAAGAATTTAACATTTTCTGCTAATTGGATAGTATTATCCCAATACCCACTAAAACCTCACGGTGCTCCTCCTCGACCGCCACTGGCCGCGAGACACGGGGACGTGAGTCTTCCGCGAAACGCGGCGGCGGGAGCCTGCAAGGCACGTCGCGGAGTCAAGGGTGTGTGGGCACCCTCGACGGCCTGCTCGGAGTAGCGCGCGGGAGCAACCTGTGCGTGCCTACTCGGGCCAGGTTGGTAGGCGGTCAGCTTCCCCAAGCTGACCGCCCTCTAGCACATTAGGGCGGAAGGCGGCGATCGTGTGCCGCCCTCCGGCGACCCGGTCTCTTACGGCGGATGGCGACTTCGGCAAAAGCCTCCCTCGCCCGTTCCGCCGACTCCTTCTCGAGCACCACTGCCTCGCAGAAGGATGAGACCGCATCCCACGACGTCTCGCTGCCGGCCATAGCCTTGACCACGGCCGGCAGGGAAAGGTCGTCCCCTATGACGTCGCGCAAAGCGCGACGTTGAGACGCCCAGGCTGAGCACACCTCCAACGTGTGCTGGGCCGTCTCATCGAGGCAGTCGTCGCAGTGGTGGCAGCGAGCGTCGGGCTCCCTCCCGGCGATCCGACACAAGTAACCCCCGAAGCAGCCATGCCCCGTGAGCACCTGTGTCATGCGGAAGGTTAGGACGCCGTGACGCCGCGCTAACCACTGGCGGAACACTGGACGAACAGCCTCGATCGTCCTCAGGCCGGCAGTTGGTGTTGCCAGCCGAGTTTCCCACAACTCCATTGCGGCTTCCCGCACCTCCTCAGTGCGTGCCTGGCTTGCCGGTTCCCCGGACACTAGGCCTATTATTTCTTCATTTGGTTCATATATTTCATTATTTTCCATAATTTTAATTATTATTATTATTTGAGAATCAATAATTAATCAACGAATAATCCTATTTTCATTAAATATACCATCCTCTATTGAATGATATCAAAATTTACCTCCTTCTGAACATTCTTATAATGAACTTCCTATTTTAAGAAATTTCTAAAATGGCAGATTATATGTAATGGATTTAAACCCCATTTATAAAGGAATATCCTTTTTTTAGAAATGGCAACCTGATCTAATTTAAATTACCAAAATAGAGCTTCTCCATTAATAGAACAAATTATTTTTTTTCATGACCATACATTAATTATTTTAATTATAATTACAATTTTAGTAGCATATTTAATAATAAATTTATTTTTCAATAATTATATTAATCGATTTTTATTAGAGGGTCAAATAATTGAATTAATTTGAACTATTTTACCAGCTATTACTTTAATTTTTATTGCACTTCCATCATTACGATTGTTATATATTTTTAACCGACTTCTGTAAGAAAAGGAGGTTATCAATTCGACTGTATTTTTTATTTTTTTATTTTTTTTTTTTATTTTTTTTTATGTTTGTTACCTCATAACTTTTTGACTGGGTGAACCGACCGGCAGACGGGTACAGAAGGTGCAGGAGGAGGAAGACCGACTGTACCGCGTCTATGTCGAGGCGAGAACGCAGCTGCAGGAGGAGATCGGTCGTGTGAAAGGCGAGTCGCACGACCGGTTGATCGCGGGGATAGACTTAGACCCGTACGGCACACCTTACCGAATGGTGCTCGGTAGGTTACGGGCTTGGGCACCACCACTGACGCAGACACTCCGACCGGACATTCTCCGAGGGGTTCTGTCGTCGCTATTCCCGCAGCGGGCCAGTTTTGCACCACCCAGTATGGCCCGCCCTGCAGCGCGTGAGGAGGAAGAGGAGGACGACGAGGACAGCGTCACACCACCGGTGGAGGAGGAGGAGCTCGAAGAAGCTGTACGCCGATCTCGGCTCAAGAGCACCGCCCCGGGCTTGGATGGCATTCCCGGCCGGGCGCTAACTCTGGCCCTCAACACCTTAGGGCCCAGAGTGCGAGGACTATTCACTGCCTGTCTGGCTCAAGCCATAATTCCACAGCGGTGGAAGACAGGCAGGTTAGTCCTCATCAAGAAGGAGGGTCGCCCGGCGGATTCAGCCTCCGCCTACAGGCCCATCGTGCTCTTGAGCGAGATCGCCAAGCTAGTTGAGCGTGTTGTAGCCAGGAGGCTACAACACCATTTGGAGGGGACAGGTCCGGACCTCTCGGACCACCAGTATGGCTTCCGTAGGGGGCGATCGACGGTGGATGCCATACTGGAGGTAAAGTCCTATGCGCAGGATGCGGTGGCCCGAGGCAATGGAGTCTTGGCGGTGTCTTTAGACATCGCCAACGCCTTCAACTCCCTGCCATGGCCCTGCATAAAGGAGGCACTGTTATACTATCGTGTGCCTCCATACCTGCGCCGCGTCATCGGGGCTTACCTGTCCGGTAGGTCTGTGACCTTTCCAGCTCCTGGAGGAGGTTGGAAGGAGTTCGTTGTGTCGGCCGGTGCTCCACAAGGATCGGTGCTGGGTCCGATCCTCTGGAACATCGGATACGACTGGGTGCTGCGGGGCGGCACCCTGAGGGGGATAAAGGTCCTCTGTTACGCCGATGACACGCTGGTCTTGGCGCAGCAGTGGACCTATCGAGAGGCGGCAGTCCTCGCGACTGCTGGAGTTGCGGAGGTAGTCGGCCGCATAAAGCGGCTGGGCTTGGAAGTCTCCCTCAACAAGTCCGAGGCAATCTACTTCCATGCTCCTCGAAAGGGCCCACCGGCAGATGCCCACATCGTCGTCGGTGGCGTCAAAATTGACGTTGCCCGGAGCATGAAGTACCTCGGACTTGTTCTGGATGGTCGGTGGAATTTTCGGGGCCGCTTTACATCTTTGGCCCCGAAACTGTTGAAGACAGCGGCGGCACTGGCGCGCCTTTTGCCCAATGTGGATGGGCCGAGCGCCTCTAGCCGTCGGCTGTACACCGGAGTGGTCCGATCCGACCGGCACAACATCACTCTGCTGCGACGTGCGCAGAGGGTGATGGCCATCCGGGCGATACGGGGGTACCGGACCATCTCCGGTGAAGTGGCGTGCGTGCTGGCTGGAGTCATACCGTGGGACCTGGATGCTCTTTCTCTGGCGTCGGTCTATTGCCGGCGTCGAGGCCTAGCGTCCGGGGAACCGGCAAGCCAAGCACGCACTGAGGAGGCGCGGGTAGCCGCGGTTGAAATGTGGGAAACTCGGCTGGCAAATCCATCTGCCGGCCTGAGGAAGATCGAGGCTGTTCGTCCAGTGTTCCGCCAGTGGTTAGCGCGGCGTCACGGCGTCCTAACCTTCCGCACGACACAGGTGCTCACGGGGCATGGCTGCTTCGGGGGTTACCTGTGTCGGATCGCCGGGAGGGAGCCCGACGCTCGCTGCCACCACTGCGACGACTGCCTCGACGAGACGGCCCAGCACACGTTGGAGGTGTGCTCAGCCTGGGCGTCTCAACGTCGCGCTTTGCGCGACGTCATAGGGGACGACCTTTCCCTGCCGGCCGTGGTCAAGGCTATGGCCGGCAGCGAGACGTCGTGGGATGCGGTCTCATCCTTCTGCGAGGCAGTGGTGCTCGAGAAGGAGTCGGCGGAACGGACGAGGGAGGCTTTTGCCGAAGTCGCCATCCGCCGTAAGAGACCGGGTCGCCGGAGGGCGGCACACGATCGCCGCCTTCCGCCCTAATGTGCTAGAGGGCGGTCAGCTTGGGGAAGCTGGCCGCCTACCAACCTGGCCCGAGTAGGCGCGGGCAGGTTGCTCCCGCGCGCTACTCCGAGCAGGCCGTCGAGGGTGCCCACACACCCTTGACTCCGCGACGTGCCTAGCAGGCTCCCGCCGCCGCGTTTCGTGGACGATTATAGTCCCCGCGTCTCGCGGCCAGTGGTGGTCGAGGAGGAGCATCGTGAGGTTTTAGTGGGTATTGGGATTGGCCTTCAGCCGGTCCACGAGTCCCACATAACCCGCTCGAGTCCCCACTCGGGCCGGTATCCGTCAAAAGGCCTTGGTGAAAGTTTCTTTAAGGTTGCCCGATCTGCTGGCACCCTTCCTTATCACCGCTAGGCTGTCCACCACCTGATTTTGTAGGTCAGACGCAAGTATGGCTTCGTCCTGCTCTTTCTCGGATGGTAGAGACATGTCCGAGAGCCTGGAGCTAGCCCTGGCCAGTACGGCCGCAGCGCTGTCAGACACCTCCTGTTCTGACCTCAGCGGCAACTCCTTCCTTTCTGCCTCACCTTTCCGTCTCCTCTCCTCTCCTTCACCAGAAGACCCCGACTGATCGATCGGCTTCCGAGGCCTCTTCCGCCTGTCCTTCAGGTATTGTGCCCGTGTCCTTGACTTCTCCGACACCATCGACACAAAACTTTCAGTATCTGAGTCCTTTGACTCCAACGCTCCCCACAACCGTCCATATGATGATCCGGACCCTCGTCTCGACCTGACACTACCGACAGTCGACATTCCGTCATCAACGTCCAATCTGGTCAGAACCACTCTCGGCTCCTTCCACACTCCTACGTTCTGGCCATCACCAACTGACCCCTCCGCAGCGACACCAACGATCCAACGATCGACACCAGTTTCAACTGAATCCGAGCGAAGAAAACTGAAAAAATCGGTTTTCGCCACTTACCGCCCGCACCTTCCCGCGCATTCCCGCGGGTTGTATACCACCTTGAAGGCCCCTCGGAGACCGAACGATCGACACCAGTTTCAACTGAATCCGAGCGGGGAAAACTGAAAAAATCGGTTTTCGCCACTTTTATTTCTATTCGTAATATCACAAATTGTGTTTACTCATGCCAACATTATCTACTAAAGCACACAGTAGACCGGGCACTCAAAACTATGTGCGAGGGAAATCCACCCAACTCCGACATCAGAAGTGCGATCGGTGTTGGCACAGAGAACAATGGAGATAACCACTGGCGTGCTATGTTCGAAGCCCTGTATACACCGAGGCTAATTCAGGGAGGTATATGTGGTTACCCACTTATGATCCTGACAAAGAAGACACGGACGCGAGATCGTGGTGCGCAACGGCTGACTTGTGCTTTTGACAAACTCCCCGAGAGGCAGTCAACTCGAGCTTGCTGTAAGTAAGGCACTGGAAGGTGAAGCATCTTTGTGGCTGTCTCAAACAGCGTACGAGAGTATGACATGCTACCCTCACAAATCACTGGACATTGTGATGTGGGCAAAGAAGAGGTTGCTGTGGCTACTGTACTCTCTCACATCACATCAGTCTGACCCGCGGCTTTAACGTATAGCGTTTACAACACTGAAGTGTTTGAGCGGTGGAAAAATGGCTGGCCATAAGTGAGCGGAATGCAGAAGCAAGCCTATCGATGCGACGGTACGAACACCTGTATCTTCAACGTTGAGTCAAGCGGTGCAGCAGCCGGCAGCGAGGCCTTTAGTGTGCTTCAAGTGTGGCAAACCGGGTCATATCGCCACAACGGTGAGTGGATGGAGCGGCGTGTGGACGTATGCAGTGTCCAATTTCCAAAGGGTAGGGTACAAGACAAAAGGTGAACTGTTTTGTTTTGTTTACGATTCTGGTGCTAAATTCTCGTTAGTTGAAAGTTTTTCTGTTACATTTAGTGGTCGACGGTTTAGTAATGTTGTTACTATGACCGGTATTAGTCAAACACGAGTATACAGTACCGAACAAATTCTGTGTTTTGTAGTATTAACGATTGCCCTCTTAGGATATTATTGTCGCGAGATTTTAAATCAGGGTTGTACAGTAAACATAACTGACTGACATTTTGTTTGACGGGAATCTTTATGTAAATTCAGTGAATAACGATAGTGTGAGTGAGTTGACTTTGACTGATATCTCAGCTGATATTACTGGTAGTGACCGGTGGTAGTGACCGGGTTGGTTCGAATCGCACAGTACAGCGGCGTCCATATAGGATGTCGCCGGACGAACGTAGCGTTATACGCAACAGAGTAAAGGAAGGTTTACACGTGAATATCATTAGGTCGAGCTGTCCTCCTTTTGAAAGTCCGGCTTTATTAGTAAAGAAGTATGACGGTTCAGACCGTATCTGTATTGACTATAGTGAGCTTAACAATAATACCAACCCTGACAGTTATCCGCTTCCATTAATTACTGATCAAACTTCACGTTTTCAGGGTGCTAATTATTTTTTGAAACTCTATAGCGCAAGCGGTTTTCATTTGATCACAGTAAACGAAAATTCTGTAGACAGTACTGCTTTCATAACAGCTGAAGGGCAGTTTGAATTCTTGACTGTGCCTTTTGGTCTGAAGAATTCAATTTCGATTTTTCAGAAGACAATTGTGATCGTGTTGGGTGATTTGGTTCGTGATTGCGTGGTGGTGTATTTTGAGGACATTTTGACATTGACATTGTCTCAACCGATTTAGCGGTCCAGTATGGGAGGACTTAATGCAGTGTTGGAAGCTGTGACAAGGGCTGGTTTCTCTTTGAACCTAGTGAAGTGTTCCTTTTGAAGTGGAGGCTAGTCAGGTCTCTATCGCCTCCAGAGACTGTGATTAAGTAGTAGCAGTTCGTCGGATTAGCTTCCTATTTCCGTCAGTTTTGAATCTGTTGTTCGTCTCGAGGCTGAGGGGACTATTGAACAGCATTTTGACTTTTGCTGGTTTCCGGTCATGGTGTGCTGGAGGATTTGTGGATGTCTGCGTTACTTGTAGGGTCGCGAAATCTCACTCAGGAACAGTTCAAACTGGCCTGCATCAAATCCCTAAGGTAATGATGCCGTGAAATACGGTTCGTGTAGACGTGGCGAATAGGCTCAGCGGTGAAACGATAAGGAGTACATTTTCATTCTGACAGACGCGTTCGCGAAGTGTGTTCTTTTGTTTCGTGCGGCAGGCATTGACTCTTGGAGTGTTCACGAGGTGACTTGTGGCTTTGTTTGGGGCTCCAACTCGCATCATAGCTGACCAGGGAAGATTGTTTTACTGGTGGTAGTTTTCACTAGTAGACTTAGGTTGGCATCTTACGGCGGCGGGCTTACCCAGTGCTAACAGGCAGGTAAAGCGCGTCAGAAGTGTGTTAAAGTCCATGTCGACAACGTTTGAGACTAGCGGTGGTAATAAGTTGTGGCAAGAATCTGTAGGAGGGTACAACTCGAGATAAATTGTACGATGAACCGGTAGATTTTAATTCATAAAATAACGATACCGTTATCATTGATGTGTATCGGTGGTGTGTATCATTGATGTGTCATTGATGTGTATCATTGGTGTGTGTCATTGATTTGTCGTTAATGTGTGTCAATGGTGTGTATCTGTGGTGTGTATCTTTGATGTGTATCATTGGTATGTATCATTGATTTATATCATTTATGTGTAGTAGTGAGGTATAGACTGTCGTTGACATTGACGAAATTCGTTAAGTAGCATCAGACATTATTACGAAGTGTGCGGAATATGGTAGGTCCCGTTTTGATATGACAAAAACGAAAGTAAGTAAGTTTTCTGTTGGCGTATTGTTAATATTGTAAAGTTAATAAGTGTAAAAATTCGATTCAAAATTTAAAGGTTCATTTAAGGTTGTCAGTTTTGGTTCTGTAAATTGTAAACGTCTTGTAACGTACAAATTTGCTCACGATAGGTTGAGGAAAATGCCAGCAAGTCATGTACCCGACGAAATCAATGTGTAATTTATGATGTTGTTGATGATATGATGGTGTTCAAGCTTAAGTAGTTGAAGAGACTCGAGTAAATGGTTCTATCGGCCGTAATGTGTTCGACCGTACCAGTAGTTATTTCGTAGTCGTAGCCCGGTAGAAATCGGTATCTCTTGGGGCAACTCAAGTAGTCCGTGGGTGCGCGGTGTGCGTTTAACTCTGGCGGAGGTCGTGGTCTGTAGAGACCGTAGCGTGTTGTCGCAGGTGTGACATACACGGGCTATCCACGCGGTGGATATGCGTATTGAGAGGTTTTCGACCGTACTGAGGTCGTGGTCTGCAGAGACCGTAGCGTGTTGTCGCAGAGGTGACGTACACGGGCGATCCACTCGATTGATATGCGTATTGAGATGTGAGAGAGCAATTTGATTGCTGTTCGGCTGGAGAGCTGTGGCGTTAGAGGTCTTTACTCGGAGGTTTCTGTTAATTTGGTTGTAACTTGTTGCTGAAGTAAAGTGAAGTAAAGTAAAGTAAAGTGAAGTTTTGGTTATGATGTCGATGGTACATGGCTGTGGTATTTGTGTGTAGTGGTTAGTTACAATTATGATCCAGATTGGTGTCAAATTGTAGTGTCCAGTTGATCTGGTGTCGAGTTGATCTGGTGTCGAGTTGATCTGGTGTCGAGTTGATCTGGTGTCGAGTTGATCTAGTGTCGAGGGTCAAGTTGTTCAGGTATAAGGTTCAGGTATAAGGTTCAGGTATACAGTTCAGGTACACAGTTCAGGTATACAGTTCAGGTATAAGGTTCTGGTATACAATTACTAGTGTAATTACTAGTGTACGTCTATTACAATTCTAGTGTACGGTTCTGGAAGTTGGTTGGTAAGGTTCTGATGTAGGTTGGCCGAGCGGTACGAGGTACTGTTGTAGCTTTTTCTTCTAGGCTAACCAACACACGAGGACGTGTGCTAGCAGGATGGCCGTGTCGGAATTTGTAGTATTGATGTGGTTCCGGAACGCCAGCGCCATCTATTGGCGCTCGACAGAGTTAGTGTTATGCATTGGTATGGAAGGGGCGAGTCGAAGCGTGGCCGACGGACATCGACTCACTTTGTGTTTGGCAGTCGGCCGGTGCAGACGACACTGAAACTGTCCCGCGTTCCGTGTTGTGTATCTACCTACTGGGATAGCGGTAGCTGCTTTCTTGTGTATTGATTACGGTGTTGTAATTAATTCGTAATATCACAAATTGTGTTTACTCATGCCAACATTATCTACTAAAGCACACAGTAGACCGGGCACTCAAAACTATGTGCGAGGGAAATCCACCCAACTCCGACATCAGAAGTGCGATCGGTGTTGGCACAGAGAACAATGGAGATAACCACTGGCGAAACGAAGGATACATAGGTACTTAAATTAACATGTGCAATGGCGGCCTTATCACTGCAAGTGATCTCTTACAGGCAACCATTAAAAGTGCAGGACTTATGCAAGAAATTATCGTAAGGCGCAAAAAGTATTACTTAACAAATAAAAAAAAGCTAAAATAAGCTTTTGGGCTCATACCCCAAATATAAAGGAAATCCCTTTTTTTTAAAAATAAAGTGCCTGATAAAAGGATTATTCTGATAGGATAAATAATGTAATTTTTTAATAATTTCAAAAATTATTGTGCATTTTACACTAAAATATATTTTTTTTATAATGAATTTAAATTCATCTTTAGAATATTTTATTCTTATTTTTTATTTTATTAATTAATAATTCCAATAAAATATTTTTCTTATTTATTTTATTCTTCAGAACTATAATTTCTATTTCATCAAATTCATGATTAGGATGCTGAATTGGCTTAGAAATTAATTTACTTAGATTTATCCCCTTAATCTCTTCCCCCAATAATCTATTAAATTCAGAAGCTTCCTTAAAATATTTTTTAACTCAATCTATTGCATAAATTATTTTTTTATTTTCTATCCTATTGAATTTATTTCTTATAAAAATATTTAATAATACAATAATAATACTCTTTATTGTACACCCATAAGGAAAATAACAATAAAATAGACAACAACAAAAAAAAAAAAAAAGACGGAAATGTACAAGAGGCGACCTTATCGCTAAAACAGCGATCTCTTCCAGGCAACCTTAAGGCATAGGATAAAAAAAGGGAGGAAAAGGGTTGAGGTGTAAACAATAATTATAATAAATTTATAAAGCAAACAGCATACATATATTAAATATATACAAATATAAATACCTAATTAAACGTACACATTACACATATATACTTACATACATAAATATATACATACTTACATACATACAAACATACATACATACATACCTACATACATTTTCATATTTTATAAGTATAGGTGGCAATACAAAAAGGCAGTTTAGAGGGCATGGTAGTGTAGTTTTAGGAGTCGCTTAAATGTTTTTAAAGATTTTGCCCGTCTGATATTCAGAGGTAAGGCATTCCAAAGTCGGGAGGATGTGACAGTAAAAGAATTGCTGAGGAAGGAAGAGGAGTGTGAAGGTATTTTTAGAATTAAATTTTGTTCAGAGCGAAGATGTCGGGAATGAGAGTGCCCCAAAAACTCGAAACGCTCTTTAAGATATGGTGGTGTTAGTGGATCAAATAGTACACAGTAAAGAAGACGGAGAATATGAGTATTCCTGCGAAGACGGATTGGGAGCCACTTGAGCTTTTTGCGGAAGTCAGAGACATGGTCGTACTTTTTTAATCCAAAAATAAACCGAATAGCAAGATTTTGTAATCGCTCAAGTTTGTTTAACTGCTCCTCTTTCAAATCAAGATAACAAGAGTCAGCATAATCAAGAATTGGTAAAAGTAGAGACTGTGCTAACACAATTTTTGTCGGAATAGGAAGGAAATTACGTAGCCTGAAAAGATATCCTACTGATGCAAACATCTTTCTGCTCACCTCACTCACCTGCGGATTCCAGGACATATTGTGATCGATGATGATACCAAGATTTTTAACTGATTTACTATACGGTATAATTTGGCCATTTAAAATTACATCAGGTAAGGCGGATATGCTAATTTTAGATATGAGCTTTGGACTACCAACAACAATGGCTTGAGACTTGCTAGGATTCAATTGTACTCCAAAGCACCTACTCCATGCGGATATTTTCGTTAAATTATTGTTTATCGTATTGATAGCCGCTGGTAGCTCAGAGGTTTTAGACTTACAATAAATTTGGAGATCATCTGCGTATAGGTGGTAGAGAGAAGTGATATGTTGGGAAATATTATTAATAAAAAGTGAAAACAGCAGAGGAGACAACACGCCACCCTGCGGGACGCCAGCATTGACTGAGGACCAGTCCGAATAAGAATCACAAATTCGTATACGTTGACGGCGTCCATGCAGGTAATTATGAAACCAGTCGATTACATTAGGAGATATGTTAAGAGAACCTAAAGTGGCAAGCATTATGTCAAAATCTACGGTGCCAAAAGCATTACTAAAATCCAGCAACACTAATACCGTGACCTCTTGACTGTCCATACCCATTCGGATATCATCGGTTATTTTGACAAGTGCTGTTATCGTGCTATGACCAGGACGGAAACCGGATTGCAAAGGATTTAGAAGGTTATTTTTAGAAAGGAAATAAGTGAGTTGGCTTTGCACCATGCGTTCTAGGACTTTGGATAAGAAAGGAAGTATGGAAATTGGACGGTAATCGTTATCACAAGTGGGATTGTTCTTTTTAGGTAAGGGAATGATTTGTGCTTCCTTCCATGCTGAAGGGAAATCACAGGAATCAATGGAAAAATTAAGCATGGAAGTTAGGATGGGACAAATGATATCAAGTATGGGGATGATCATTTTACGGCTGACGCAGTCAGCACCAACAGCATCGGAGCTAATAGCCATAATATTTTTCTTAACATCACTTTCCGTAAATCGACTAAAGAAAAAATTTGGAATATTAGGAGAGGCGAAAGCGGCGATTTGATTAAGTGTATTCTGTTTGGTAGTATCATTAATGTTACTCGAAGAAGAGAAATGCTTATTTAGCTTGTTTAGATTTATATTCTGAGGATTAAGGTTTTGACGTGCTTTACCTACTCCTATGGATTCAAGAAATTTCCATACTCTAGAAGAATCATCTTCTTCAAGTATAGATTTATGGATATGGCGTCGTTGATGATCTCTACACACTCTATTGCAATGATTCCGAGCTTTGTTGTATTTAAGTTTATTTTTGTCACTAGGCTTTAAAATATAACGTACTTTTGCCATATTTTTCTTTCTTTGCAGCATTTTTATATCCTCAGTTAGCCAGGGAGCAGGAAGATGTCTCACCCGAATAGGACGCAATGGAGCGTGACGATCATAAAGTTGCAATATTAAGGAGTTGAAGGCAGCAACTTGCTCGTTAATTGTTGCATAATTTGAAATTTCGTGCCAGTTTGTTGCAGCTGCGTCTTCCCGCAGTTGATTCCAGTCTATTCCACCAAAATTGCGTCGCAGAAGAATTCTTGATTTAGCTTTTGGGGGTTTAATTTTATACGATAAGTAAATAAGGTCATGATAAGAAAAGGCCAGAGCAGGGTATTGACCGTGTTTTTCAACGTGATCAACAGAAGAGACAAGAGCTAAGTCCAGAAGTGAGGGTAAACAATTTGGAAAGTTATGCGTTGCAGTGAGAGGAAGAACATGCAAATTAGCACCAGTAACCAAGGACCTCAGGCGAGAGGCACGATGGTCATCTTTTAACAGACATGTGTTAAAATCACCCATTAAAATTGTATGAGGGTATAAAGGCTTCAGTCGCTCCAACAGGGTTTCAAAAGATGAAAAGTAGTCGATCGTAAGGTTCGGACTGTAATAAACTCCCAGTAAGACCCTTGTATGTGAAAGAACTACTTCAATAAACAGGTGTTCGGGGCCACCATCTGTTTGGTACTGCGATTGGTCCACTATACTAAAAGCAATATGCGAACGTAGATATATAGCAACACCACCCCCAGAGCGGCCAATACGATCATTACGAATCAGATGAAACCCTGGAAGCGAGTAAGAAGTCGATGGCAGACATGGCTTTAGCCAAGTTTCTGACACCAATATTGCATGAATATTTTTACTATCGAAGGAAGCAAGAAGATCTGAATAATGTGCAGGAACACTTTGCGCGTTGATATGAATAACATTGAAATTTTTCAGAGTGTCTGAGAAGTTGACGTCAATGATTTCGCCTAATGTGGGAATACTGAGAGAACTGTCTGTACTACTTGCCCCATTAGAAAAGGAAGAGAAGGACAGGAATGAATCATAGTCATCATTACTATTTGCCATAATGAATAAATACTATTTATGTTTTATAAATAAATATATAAATATAAAATATATAAAATAAATATGTGTAGAAATAAATAAATAATAATAATAAATTAAATTACTTAAATAACTTAGTACCCGCCAGTTGCAAGGAGAGATTATACATATGTACACTGAAGAGAAATACAAAAAGAAAAACCAAATGAATTAATTAATGTATAAAATCTGGCTTAAAACTACAAATAATAATAATAATAGATAATAATATAAGGACAAGCAAAGCAAAACATCAAAAGAGAAAAAAAAAATGAATATATACATATAGAAGCATAGCAATAAAAGTGAATATTACAATGATTCTGTCAAACCAAAAAAGAGAAAAAAAAAAATCTTATAGTTACTTATTTACATAAGAATAATAATTATAAAATTACAGAATATATGAAAAACAAAAAAAAAAAAGAAATTACACAGTCATTAATATAAATAAGTAACTGCTTGATAATAATGAAGCGAAAATTTTAATCACATCACAATTATAATATGTGTAGTGATATGAAAAATTAAATTTCTAAAAAATTTATAAAATAATCAAAATAAAAAAATAAACAAAAACATTTGAAAAGTTTAACACATGACTAAATACAGAGACTGATCTAATAAAATAAATAACTTTTATTGTAATGTAATAATAATAATAAAAAATGTAATAAAACAATTCAAAAGGCTAACCACCTAACCACCATTCATTGCATTAGCAATGAAAGCTATACAAAAAATATGTGTCAACGCTTCAGTAAGTGTTGGAGAACATAATAGGATTATTTTTGACAGTTCATAAAGCAAAACAAAGTAAAGATAATATTCACAAAAACAAAACATAAAAAAAAACAGATATACAATTAGAAACATACTGATTGTACAGAGATAAAAAAAAATGCATATACAAAATATATATATATATCTAATGAAGTTGTTTTTATTTACAAAAAGTTAATCAGAAGAAGAAATTTATAAATATTAACAAGTTATTTTTTAGTTATCCGCTTGCATCTCTGAATAACTACCTTATCATTGTTTACGGAGTTCTTAGGAGCAGCTACAGTCTCATGCACCACCGGCGGTGACTTAGTTGGAGCAACGGGCACACCCTGAAGATCTGACATACACTGCACTCGGTAACGCAAGCCGTTTGGAGCAATTATGTTAATGGAGCCGTCCCGTGTCCAGCACTTCCCCACACCAAAACGCTGCCTAGCGGCCATGAATACATCATGACGGGTTTTTGTCAAAAATTCAGACAATGTAACACCCGAACCTTTTAGTTTCGATTTGGAAACCCATATATTGTGACGCACCTGAGGAGTTGTAAACTTTACGACGATTGGCCGCGGCTTCTCTTCATGCAAACGACCAAGTCGATAAACCGAAATGATACATGAGCTCGAAAAATTTGTAAGGCCAAGGTCATCGGTCACAATACTTGTTACCAGTGCACCAATATCTTCCGACTTGTTCTCACGTACACCATGAAATAGCAGGATTTTACGTCTTCTAGACATCTCCATTCGGTCGACTTCCAGTGTCAGCAGTTCGACTTGTTTTTGCAACGAACTTAGTGCAACGTGAATAAAATTTTTAAATAATTTAAAATCAGTAGCTAATGTTGTCACTGTAGTCGACGGTGATGTTTTGTTCAAGTCTTCTTGAAATTCATTCATCCTGGTGTTGAACATGTCCGCCATAGCAGTGATGGACTCCTTGATAGTATCCATGGTTGAATATATTGTTAAATATATTATTAATTGTAGGAATTCAATAAAGGAAAACACTAGCGGTAGGTACTTAATATCACAAGCACATATGTATCTTTAAAACACTAATAAATAAAATTAAATATCAAATAAAATAAAGAGCGTTTCAAAACAGCTGTTCACTTATTGACGCCTACCCTCGTTTTTCATTATTAATGATTTATTTATTTATGATTTATTATCAATTATTAATGATTTATTATCAATTTATTAATGATTTATTATCAATTATTATAAATTCTGCAATATTAATAAAAATAGGTTCTGTTCCTTTTCATTTTTGATTTCCTAATATTATAGAAGGATTATCATGATTTAATAGATTTATTTTAATAACATGACAAAAAATTTCACCAATAATTTTATTATCTTATAATATAAATTTTATTTTTTTAATTTTTGAATTAAGGATTAGACGGAGAAGAGGACAAGGGATGAGGAAGAGAGGTAAATTTCAGGAAACTATTGAGCAAGTAGGGTAGGGGCCTGCCCGGAGGAATGAGGTCCGCTAAATCAGATAGCTTGGACCATAGAGGGTGGGATGACAGCTGTAACATTTTACCAACAAACCGATCAGACAGGAATTGGCGACGGATAGGATAAGGAGGATCAACACACTCAACCTGCAGTGCGTTGGTGGGAGAAGACTTCATTGCACCTATAATAATTCGTAGGCATTTGTATTGGATCCTATTGAGTTTTTCAGTAGCAACTTTGTTAAAGGGGTCTAAAACAAATAATCCGTAGTCAATGTGACTACGGATAATGGCATTGTACAGTAGTTTGAGAGTATAAGGGTGTGCACGCCACCACACACCAGACACAGCTCTTAAAGCGTTGATGCCGTTTTCACATTTTTTACTGACATGTTCAGCATGGGCAATTCCGTTCAGTCTTTTATCGAGAATCATGCCTAAGAATTTAACATTTTCTGCTAATTGGATAGTATTATCCCAATACCCACTAAAACCTCACGGTGCTCCTCCTCGACCGCCACTGGCCGCGAGACACGGGGACGTGAGTCTTCCGCGAAACGCGGCGGCGGGAGCCTGCAAGGCACGTCGCGGAGTCAAGGGTGTGTGGGCACCCTCGACGGCCTGCTCGGAGTAGCGCGCGGGAGCAACCTGTGCGTACCTACTCGGGCCAGGTTGGTAGGCGGTCAGCTTGGGGAAGCTGACCGCCTACCAATCCCTCTGGCACATTAGGGCGGAAGGCGGCGATCGTGTGCCGCCCTCCGGCGACCCGGTCTCTTACGGCGGATGGCGACTTCGGCAAAAGCCTCCCTCGCCCGTTCCGCCGACTCCTTCTCGAGCACCACTGCCTCGCAGAAGGATGAGACCGCATCCCACGACGTCTCGCTGCCGGCCATAGCCTTGATCACGGCCGGCAGGGAAAGGTCGTCCCCTATGACGTCGCGCAAAGCGCGACGTTGAGACGCCCAGGCTGAGCACACCTCCAACGTGTGCTGGGCCGTCTCATCGAGGCAGTCGTCGCAGTGGTGGCAGCGAGCGTCGGGCTCCCTCCCGGCGATCCGACACAAGTAACCCCCGAAGCAGCCATGCCCCGTGAGCACCTGTGTCATGCGGAAGGTTAGGACGCCGTGACGCCGCGCTAACCACTGGCGGAACACTGGACGAACAGCCTCGATCGTCCTCAGGCCGGCAGTTGGTGTTGCCAGCCGAGTTTCCCACAACTCCATTGCGGCTACCCGCACCTCCTCAGTGCGTGCCTGGCTTGCCGGTTCCCCGGACACTAGGCCTATTATTTCTTCATTTGGTTCATATATTTCATTATTTTCCATAATTTTCATTATTATTATTATTTGAGAATCAATAATTAATCAACGAATAATCCTATTTTCATTAAATATACCATCCTCTATTGAATGATATCAAAATTTACCTCCTTCTGAACATTCTTATAATGAACTTCCTATTTTAAGAAATTTCTAATATGGCAGATTATATGTAATGGATTTAAACCCCATTTATAAAGGAATATCCTTTTTTTAGAAATGGCAACCTGATCTAATTTAAATTACCAAAATAGAGCTTCTCCATTAATAGAACAAATTATTTTTTTTCATGACCATACATTAATTATTTTAATTATAATTACAATTTTAGTAGCATATTTAATAATAAATTTATTTTTCAATAATTATATTAATCGATTTTTATTAGAGGGTCAAATAATTGAATTAATTTGAACTATTTTACCAGCTATTACTTTAATTTTTATTGCACTTCCATCATTACGATTGTTATATATTTTTAACCGACTTCTGTAAGAAAAGGAGGTTATCAATTCGACTGTATTTTTTTTTTTTTTTATTTTTTTTTTTATTATTTTTTTTTTATGTTTGTTACCTCATAACTTTTGACTGGGTGAACCGATTTTGATATTTTTTTTTTATTTGAAAGGTGAAGCTTCCCGAATGGTCCCATTTTTTTTTGGTCCATGTCTGACAATGGTATCCATGAGAAAATCACATAAGTCTTATATTTGCATTAGGTATGTGCGCGACAAATAGACGCATAACTTAATGTCGCGTTAATAACTTATTAACTTAATAAACTGATTTTGATGATTCTTATTTTATTTGAAAGGATACACTTCAAGGATAATTTGGTGAAAGTTTGGCTAGATTCCGATTATGGAATCCGGTGAAATTTGAGAAAGTTTGTTTTTTTTGGTAAAAAATTGATTATACTGTAATAGTTACAAGCAAAAACTTTTTAACTCGATGTCAGAAGTGAGATTCCTGATCGTTACATTTCTTTTCAATCAACCTCAAAAAAGAGAATGTTCTCATTTTCAACCAACTTCAAAAAAGGGAGATTCCCAATTCGCCCGAATACTTTTTATGTATGTTCTTGTCAATATACCAAAATGTTACTTTGCGCAAAAATAAACCCTAATTAAATGAAGTTTTACATGGGACATTCACAACCACTCGTTGACAACCACTACCACCACCATCACCACTCGTTCAAGAAGCATCATTTTAAGATCTACCCATCACTTAAAATCGTAAAATAAATTATTTTTTAACAAAAACAAAAACCGACTTCTAACAACGAACTAAAAAGTGAAAAATAATTTTACAAAGATTTTATAATTTTGAAGTCGGTGCTCAGTAGAACAAACAGGCTTAGTAATTAGATATTGTAGTAAAGGTGTTGTATTAGCATTAGCTTGACACCGACTTCAAAATTATAAAATCTTTGTAAAATTATTTTTCACTTTTTAGCTTTTTCTCTATCTTTAGTAAGATCATATTCTGTCTTTTTTAGTTTAAGTTCATTTGGCAAAATAGTGACATCTGTGCCATTTAACAAATATTTTGGAGGAAATCCTGTGACAGAGTGTATAGTTTCATTATAGTTTCTAACACAATGATGTGCTATAGTTGTCCATGCTATTTTTGTATTATTTTCGTTAATCTTGCATCTGATTCTATTAACTAACGTTTGATTCAGTCTTTCATTTAAGCCATTTGAGAAGGGCGAGTTCACAGCTGTAAAAATTATGGGAATATTTTTGTCATCTAAAAATTTTTTTAATTCTTTTGAATTGATTCCGGGGTATTGATCTGAAAGAATTACGCCAATGTGGTCAGGTTCTGCACAGCTTTTTACTAGTCTAATGAAATCATTTGCATTTTGAGTACTTGATGTTAAAATATATGCATATCTTGTAAAATGATCTGATAGTAGATGTAAGTATTTCTTTGTGGACCTAGAACCCCCAAAGCCACCAATAGTATCAATAGAACATATCTCAAAGGGTTTTGTGGCAGGACCTAAGTGAGACATCAAACCATATTTATTTAGTCCTCTTGATTTGTTCTTTATACACATTATACAAGTTTCACATATCCTTTTTATGTTTTTGGTCATGTTTTTTGATGTATATAGTGAACTGATCATTTTGTGCATTTGATTGATTCCTATATGACCTAGGTTTGTATGTACATTTTTCATCAATTCTATACTAAATTTCTCTGATATAATAATTTTTTCCTTTTTTTTTACTTTTTTATAATAAACATTGTTTTTAGTAATTAACTTATTTTTCCTACACTGTATTTCTTTATTATTTACCTGATCATTTAAGATATCTTCTATTTTTATTATGTTGACTATTTTTAATTGTTCATCCTTATTTTCATTTGGTTCCAGGACTGGGTTCCTGCTTAAGCGATCAGCTTCGAGGTTGTATTTTCCTGGAGCATATTTAACCTGAAAATCATATTGGGATAGATAAAATGTCAGATCCCCTAATTCTTCGTCCGTTCTCGACTTAATATTCATATTTTCTAATGGTTTATGGTCTGAGAATACAATAAATTTCCTACCTATCAAAAGATGCTGCCAATATTTTACGCATTCTTTAATTGCTAGACATTCCAGATATATAGCTTTCTTTCTTTTTTGAACATCACTCAATTTTTTCGAGAAATATGCCACTGGTTTCACAAGATTGTCTTCTTGAGGCTGCTTTAGAACTGCACCCACTCCTAGTATACTGGCATCAGTGTATATGTAAATAGGTAAATTTGGATTAAAAATAGTTAATATAGGTTGAGAGCACAATATTTGTTTCATTTCATTAAATGCTTCTTCACAGTTTTTTGTCCAATTAAAGGATTGCCCTTTTCTTAACAAGTTATGTAATGGTTCCAGTTTAACCGCTATATTAGGGACATACTTATGATAAAAGTTTATTTTCCCCAAAAACTGTCTAACGTTTTTTGGGGTTTTTGGAGTAGGGAAGTTTTTTATTGATATTAAGTTGTCTTTCAAAGGCCTTACTGAATTGTTCTGTATAATGTGGCCCAGATATTTAACTGAATCAGCTGCAAATGTACACTTGGAAAATTTTAATCTTAACCCTTCAATTTTTATTGCTTCAAATAACTGTTTTAAGTGTCTAATATGATCTGAAAAGGATTTTGAAAACAGTAAAATATCATCAATATAGCATACTGTGAACTCACCAAGCTTATGTTTCCGGATTATGTTACACATTATTCTCTGGAATATTGCCGGAGATGTTTTTAGACCAAATGGCAAACAAGGTAGTCCATTGGTAATGACCTTCTTGTGTGACGAATGCTGTTTTATGCCTATCTGAAACACGAAGAGGAATTGACCAAAATGCAGAGTTTAGATCCAGTGTAGAAAAAAAAATACAATCTCTTGTTTTAACTAATAGGTCCTCAATAAGTGGGAATGGCTGTGATTGTGGAACTACAATTTTATTTAAATCTCGAAAATCTATGCATAACCTTGATTTTTTATTTTCCTCTTTCTTATAAGCCAGTGTAACTGGGGCAGCAAACGGACTATATGATTCTTCTATCATATTTTTTTCCAATAACTTTGTAATCTGATTTTCTATCTCTTTCTTATCTTCAATTGTACAACGATATGGCCTTCTACTGCAATATTTGTCTATTAATAGATCAATATGTGCTTCATACTCCGTTACTTTTCCAATGTCATACTTATCCTTTGCAAACACAGATTTATGGTTCAATATTAAATCATTTATCATTGCCTGTTTTTGGAAATCGAGATGGTTAATAAAAATTTTGAAGTTCTCTTCACAGAAATTTTCATTGAAATTTATTGAATTATCCAATTTAATTTCATTTGGAATTGTAGTATATGATTCCTTAGAATCTACTTCTCTTCCCTGTAAAGGGATTTTCTGATAAACTTCCAAGTTCGGAACAAGCTCCGGTCCCAATCACCTTAGTCTCCGACATCAGAAGTGGGATGAACCTCACTCTCACGTGAAGTAAGTAATGTTTCGACACTTTCAATAGTCTACCGTTCTGTGAGTGTGTAAATACGTAGTTACGTCGCGTGAGTGTAGTAAATAATTTCGTTAGTCTGTTCGTTTCGTTAGTTACGTTAATTTCTTTAGTTTGAGATTCTTAAAGTATCGACGCCCCGTCTAATACGCACCGTATTAAATGAAAAATGTAAAAAATTATTTCAAATTTTAAAAAATTATGTCGGTAGGTCACTAATTTTATAGAAGGTTTACAATGAAATCATTATGAACGTAATTCATTTTAAAAAAGGTGAAATACAGTTGTTTCCATAATTATGGCGCAGCATATAACAGTGTAAATTAAAGAAACGGAAGTTATTTGGTAATTTAATTTTAAAAAAGTGACATATTTGAAAGTGACATATTAGGTAAAGATTGTTTAAAGAAAGTAAAGAGGTTAGTTAATTCTTTTAAAGTGATTATAAAGTTAGATGTAATTGTTAAGAGAAATAAAATAGTTAGTGAACGTACCGTATATTTCAAATTGTATTAAAAGAAAAGTAATGGCTCCGAATATTGTAAAGGTTAGTGTCGCTTAATATTTAAGTTCAACTAGGGTTTTGGTCGCCAGTAACCAGTTAATTATTTTAAGTAAATAGTGTTAATCCAATTAGTGACAATTTTAATTAAATTGTAGTAGATACATTAAAATTCTTTAAAGGCAAGTTAGTTAAAAGAAATTTAAAAGTAATGGTTTAAAAATTAGAGACGCGTTTATGCTTAATTGTTGCCAATTTCATAGTGAAACATCAATGAAGTGTGTGCAATTTACATACCTAGTTAGATTTTGTTACTTAGTTACATCTCAACGTTATAAGTGTTAAAATAAAACTTTTTGGTTAAAGTTTTACTTCAGGATTGTTTCTGAAATTTAGTAATACTCTGTAGGAGTAATACATAGTGCAGATAATATGTTGCCTAGTTCTAAAAAAAGTTTCAATGATGAAAGGAAATTAATTGTAGGAATCTATTTCAACAAAATTATATAGTGTAGAAAAATGGTTAGCTCTAGTAACAATATCTAGTGTAATTTAATGTCTGATTCCATAGGAATATCGGCTATAGATATCTTGTTGTAGCGATATCGATGTGATCTTGGAAAGGGTTGCTTATACGAGTCATACTCGGTATAGTTTGGTTCAGTAGTGTAAGCTATAGGGATAAGATTTTTAGGGTAACGATAATGTGCAGTGTAGTAGTACCTCTATCGACTAAACAGGTAGTGTGTGTCGGGTTCATGTAACAGTTGGTGTGATCGTGACGAGAGTGGATAACGGTTGACGAACGTAGATACTGTAGGGTCGCTGGCACAGTGTACGGGCCATAGGAGGTGGTAAGTGGTTGCAGGGCAAGGCCGTCCGGTCCATGTCGTCATACGAGATGGCGAATGGTCGAAGGGACACTTTGGTTACGGTTTCATGGTAAGGCCGTCCGGTCCATGTCGTCATTTGAGATGGCGACTGGTCGAAGGGACACCTTAGCCATGGTTTATGTTCTTGAGGTCATATACGGTGGTCGAAAGGATAATGTCGTCCGGTCCATGCAGCTGATGGCTGATGGTCGAAGGGACACATTCATCCGGTCCATTCTTAGGTGTTCGTTGATCGAAGGGATAATGTCGTCCGGGCCATGCAGCTGATAGCGGCTGGTTGAAGGGACACATTCATCAACTTCATTTTTAGGTTGATCGAAGGGTTAGTTGGTCGTAGCGTCGTAGGGTCGAAAGTTTGAAGGGTCATGCACGTGTGGCTGGTCGAAGAGACACATTCATCCGGTTCATCCTTAGGTTGTGTCGAAGGTTTAGTTAGTCGAATTGGTCGAAAGGACTCGCCCGTCCTGTTCAATTTGATAGTGTTAGGTTAGATTAGGTCCAATTTGATAGTGTTAGGTTAATGTGTCAGGATTGGACGAGTAGTAATAAAGTAGTAGTGATCTCAGTAGGAGTGGTATGGTTGGATTATTATTCTTAGGCAGGCTAAATCGAGCACTATTGAAGGCAAAAGCGCTCGAGGACGCGCGCATGTCAGGATTGGCCGTATCAGGGAAGCAGATTATTTAAGTTGCCAGTTGTCAAAACCAGATGGTGTTGCCTGTCACTCTGACGTCACACCGATCGATGACAATCACATAAAACCAACCGCACGGACGTACGCTCAGTCGAGGCTCTACCACGGCTCGGTGCACTACTCGTGCTCCACCGCTGGCCAACCTCGACTACTTCAATTACAAATGTGGTTAAGACCTATTTGCAATTATACTGGGCTGGAGCAGTGAAAGGCGAGTGTTAGTACTGTAAAGGGATCCCTTAAGCCTACAGTTGTGGTCACAAGTCCACGGCACTGCTCCAAGCTTCACGTCAAGAGTAAGATAACATTTCTTATAATTACCACGCCCGAATTAGAAGTACGATGTCGGTCATATCTGTCTACATCAGAAGTGGGATCGGAACAAGCTCCGGTCCCAATCACCTTAGTCTCCGACACATAATATTAAAAAAAATAAATAAATATAAACTATTATACTAAATTAAATAAGTACTCTTTCAGGCGATTTTTAAAACTGTATAGACATTTGGAATGACGAACTTCTGTAGGAAGTTCATTCCAAAGAATTGCAGATTTCATAGTAAAAGACTTAGAATAAAATAGGGTATGGGAAGTTGGTAATTTAAGGAGATTATCACAACGGGATCTAAGGTGGAGGTGAAGAAGTGAATCGGCACCTAGGAAACAAAATCGATCTTTTAAGTAGGAGGGAGAGAGAGAGTTGTACAGGATAGAATAGAGGAGCAACCAAGAGATCAGTATCAACAGAATTAAAGGCGTTGCTAAAGTCCAGCAAAGCAATGACTGTAAGATTTTGTTTGTCCATGCTAAGTCTGATATCGTCACAAACTTTAATCAAAGTAGTGACTGTGCTATGCCCGTTACGGAATCCAGACTGGAACTCGGATAATATATGGTTGTCAAAAAGATATTGATTTAGTTGCTGAAAAACAATACGTTCCAAGACCTTTGACAAGAAAGGAAGGATGGAGATAGGACGGTAGTGAGAGAAGGATTTTGGATCTTTGGTTTTGGGTATGGGGATAACGCGGGCAATGCGCCACAAACTGGGAAAAGTGTTATGGGAAATAGAAAAATTTAAAATATGGGTAATGACTGGAACTAAGACTTTCAAGGGCAAATGCGGTTGATGCCATCATAACCAGAAGCATCAGATTTGATGGCTAGGATACTGTTTCTTACCTGGGATGAGGTTATAGAAGCAAAGTTAAAAGGAACGATTGTGGGAGACGGCAAGGAGTTGATATAATTCAATGTATTTGCTTTAATTGTGTTGTCCATAGATGTTATCGAGGCAAAGTGTTTATTCAAGGCATCAACGTCTAGATTGCAATTCAAATCCTTACGTTGCCGGCCAATGCCTAGCGATTCCAGAAATTTCCACAACTTACGTGGGCTTAAGTTTTTCATTCATTCATTTTATTTATTATTTCTGAAATCTTTTTCTTCATTTCTTTTTTCTGAGCATTTTTTCATAGTTTCATGATATAAAATTATCTGGGTAATCAGAATAACGACGGGGTATACCAGCTAATCCTAAAAAATGTTGAGGAAAAAATGTTAAATTAACACCAATAAATATGGAAATAAATTGAATTTTTAATAAATAAGGATTTAATAATAATCCAGTAAATAGAGAATATCAATGAACAAAACCCCCTAAAATAGCAAATACAGCTCCTATCACATCACTGCACCTGCGTGGCGGTAGGGTGAGTACACACCACGCCCTCCGGTTCCTCACACTGTGACCTCTGCATGACAGAGAACACACACGACAGTGAGACACACACGAGACAAAAATTATTGTGCATTTTACACTAAAATATAATTTTTTTATCATGAATTTAAATTCATCTTTAGAATATTTTATTCTTATTTTTTATTTTATTAATTAATAATTCCAATAAAATATTTTTCTTATTTATTTTATTTTTCAGAACTATAATTTCTATTTCATCAAATTCATGATTAGGATGCTGAATTGGCTTAGAAATTAATTTACTTAGATTTATCCCCTTAATCTCTTCCCCCAATAATCTATTAAATTCAGAAGCTTCCTTAAAATATTTTTTAACTCAATCTATTGCATCAATTAATTTTTTATTTTCTATCCTATTGAATTTATTTCTTATAAAAATATTTATTAATGATTTATTATCAATTATTATAAATTCTGCAATATTAATAAAAATAGGTTCTGTTCCTTTTCATTTTTGATTTCCTAATATTATAGAAGGATTATCATGATTTAATAGATTTATTTTAATAACATGACAAAACATTTCACCAATAATTTTATTATCTTATAATATAAATTTTATTTTTTTAATTTTTATTATAATTTTTAATGTAATAATTGGAGCTGTAGGAAGATTTAATCAAACTTCTTTACGTAAATTAATAGCTTTTTCTTCAATTAATAACATTGGTTGATTAATTTCAGCTTTATTAATTAGAGAAAATTTATGATTAATATATTTTCTATTCAATTCAGTTAAATTCAGTTGAAACTGGTGTCGATCGTTCGGGCTTCGAGGGGCCTTCAAGGTGGTATACAACCCGCGGGAATGCGCGGGAAGGTGCCGGCGGTTAGTGGCGAAAACCGATTTTTTCAGTTTTCCCCGCTCGGATTCAGTTGAAACTGGTGTCGATCGTTCGGGCTCCGAGGGGCCTTCAAGATGGTATACAACCCGAAGTTGGAAGGTGAAGGTGCGGGCGGTAAGTGGCGAAAACCGATTTTTTCACTTTTCCCCGCTCGGATTCAGTTGAAACTGGTGTCGATCGTTCGGGCTCCGAGGGGCCTTCAAGGTGGTATACAACCCGAAGTTGGGAGGTGAAGGTGCGGGCGGTAAGTGGCGAAAACCGATTTTTTCACTTTTCCCCGCTCGGATTCAGTTGAAACTGGTGTCGATCGTTCGGGCTCCGAGGGGCCTTCAAGGTGGTATACAACCCGCGGGAATGTGCGGGAAGGTGCCGGCGGTAAGTGACGAAAACCTATTTTTTCAGTTTTCCCCGCTCGGATTCAGTTGAAACTGGTGTCGATCGTTCGGGCTCCGAGGGGCCTTCAAGGTGGTATACAACCCGCGGGAATGCGCGGGAAGGTGCGGGCGGTAAGTGGCGAAAACCGATTTTTTCAGTTTTCCCCGCTCGGATTCAGTTGAAACTGGTGTCGATCGTTCGGGCTTCGAGGGGCCTTCAAGGTGGTATACAACCCGCAGGAATGCACGGGAAGGTGCCGGCGGTTAGTGGCAAAAACCGATTTTTTCAGTTTTCCCCGCTCGGATTCAGTTGAAACTGGTGTCGATCGTTCGCGCTCCGAGGGGCCTTCAAGGTGGTATACAACCCGCGGGAATGCGCGGGAAGGTGCGAGCGGTAAGTGGCGAAAACCGATTTTTTCAGTTTTCCCCGCTCGGATTCAGTTGAAACTGGTGTCGATCGTTCGGGCTTCGAGGGGCCTTCAAGGTGGTATACAACCCGCGGGAATGCGCGGGAAGGTGCCGGCGGTTAGTGGCGAAAACCGATTTTTTTCAGTTTTCCCCGCTCGGATTCAGTTGAAACTGGTGTCGATCGTTCGGGCTCCGAGGGGCCTTCAAGGTGGTATACAACCCGAAGTTGGAAGGTGAAGGTGCGGGCGGTAAGTGGCGAAAACCGATTTTTTCACTTTTCCCCGCTCGGATTCAGTTGAAACTGGTGTCGATCGTTCGGGCTTCGAGAGGCCTTCAAGGTGGTATACAACCCGCGGGAATGTGCGAGAAGGTGCCGGCGGTAAGTGACGAAAACCTATTTTTTCAGTTTTCCCCGCTCGGATTCAGTTGAAACTGGTGTCGATCGTTCGGGCTCCGAGGGGCCTTCAAGGTGGTATACAACCCGCGGGAATGCGCGGGAAGGTGCGGGCGGTAAGTGGCGAAAACCGATTTTTTCACTTTTCCCCGCTCGGATTCAGTTGAAACTGGTGTCGATCGTTCGGGCTCCGAGGGGCCTTCAAGGTGGTATACAACCCGAAGTTGGGAGGTGAAGGTGCGGGCGGTAAGTGGCGAAAACCGATTTTTTCACTTTTCCCCGCTCGGATTCAGTTGAAACTGGTGTCGATCGTTCGGGCTCCGAGGGGCCTTCAAGGTGGTATACAACCCGCGGGAATGTGCGGGAAGGTGCCGGCGGTAAGTGACGAAAACCTATTTTTTCAGTTTTCCCCGCTCGGATTCAGTTGAAACTGGTGTCGATCGTTCGGGCTCCGAGGGGCCTTCAAGGTGGTATACAACCCGCGGGAATGCGCGGGAAGGTGCGGGCGGTAAGTGGCGAAAACCGATTTTTTCAGTTTTCCCCGCTCGGATTCAGTTGAAACTGGTGTCGATCGTTCGGGCTTCGAGGGGCCTTCAAGGTGGTATACAACCCGCAGGAATGCACGGGAAGGTGCCGGCGGTTAGTGGCAAAAACCGATTTTTTCAGTTTTCCCCGCTCGGATTCAGTTGAAACTGGTGTCGATCGTTCGCGCTCCGAGGGGCCTTCAAGGTGGTATACAACCCGCGGGAATGCGCGGGAAGGTGCGAGCGGTAAGTGGCGAAAACCGATTTTTTCAGTTTTCCCCGCTCGGATTCAGTTGAAACTGGTGTCGATCGTTCGGGCTTCGAGGGGCCTTCAAGGTGGTATACAACCCGCGGGAATGCGCGGGAAGGTGCCGGCGGTTAGTGGCGAAAACCGATTTTTTTCAGTTTTCCCCGCTCGGATTCAGTTGAAACTGGTGTCGATCGTTCGGGCTCCGAGGGGCCTTCAAGGTGGTATACAACCCGAAGTTGGAAGGTGAAGGTGCGGGCGGTAAGTGGCGAAAACCGATTTTTTCACTTTTCCCCGCTCGGATTCAGTTGAAACTGGTGTCGATCGTTCGGGCTTCGAGAGGCCTTCAAGGTGGTATACAACCCGCGGGAATGTGCGAGAAGGTGCCGGCGGTAAGTGACGAAAACCTATTTTTTCAGTTTTCCCCGCTCGGATTCAGTTGAAACTGGTGTCGATCGTTCGGGCTCCGAGGGGCCTTCAAGGTGGTATACAACCCGCGGGAATGTGCGGGAAGGTGCCGGCGGTAAGTGACGAAAACCTATTTTTTCAGTTTTCCCCGCTCGGATTCAGTTGAAACTGGTGTCGATCGTTCGGGCTCCGAGGGGCCTTCAAGGTGGTATACAACCCGCGGGAATGCGCGGGAAGGTGCGGGCGGTAAGTGGCGAAAACCGATTTTTTCAGTTTTCCCCGCTCGGATTCAGTTGAAACTGGTGTCGATCGTTCGGGCTTCGAGGGGCCTTCAAGGTGGTATACAACCCGCAGGAATGCGCGGGAAGGTGCCGGCGGTTAGTGGCAAAAACCGATTTTTTCAGTTTTCCCCGCTCGGATTCAGTTGAAACTGGTGTCGATCGTTCGCGCTCCGAGGGGCCTTCAAGGTGGTATACAACCCGCGGGAATGCGCGGGAAGGTGCGAGCGGTAAGTGGCGAAAACCGATTTTTTCAGTTTTCCCCGCTCGGATTCAGTTGAAACTGGTGTCGATCGTTCGGGCTTCGAGGGGCCTTCAAGGTGGTATACAACCCGCGGGAATGCGCGGGAAGGTGCCGGCGGTTAGTGGCGAAAACCGATTTTTTTCAGTTTTCTCCGCTCGGATTCAGTTGAAACTGGTGTCGATCGTTCGGGCTCCGAGGGGCCTTCAAGGTGGTATACAACCCGAAGTTGGAAGGTGAAGGTGCGGGCGGTAAGTGGCGAAAACCGATTTTTTCACTTTTCCCCGCTCGGATTCAGTTGAAACTGGTGTCGATCGTTCGGGCTTCGAGAGGCCTTCAAGGTGGTATACAACCCGCGGGAATGTGCGAGAAGGTGCCGGCGGTAAGTGACGAAAACCTATTTTTTCAGTTTTCCCCGCTCGGATTAAGTTGAAACTGGTGTCGATCGTTCGGGCTCCGAGGGGCCTTCAAGGTGGTATACAACCCGCGGGAATGCGCGGGAAGGTGCCGGCGGTAAGTGACGAAAACCTATTTTTTCAGTTTTCCCCGCTCGGATTCAGTTGAAACTGGTGTCGATCGTTCGGGCTCCGAGGGGCCTTCAAGGTGGTATACAACCCGCGGGAATGCGCGGGAAGGTGCCGGCGGTAAGTGACGAAAACCTATTTTTTCAGTTTTCCCCGCTCGGATTCAGTTGAAACTGGTGTCGATCGTTCGGGCTCCGAGGGGCCTTCAAGGTGGTATACAACCCGCGGGAATGCGCGGGAAGGTGCGGGCGGTAAGTGGAAAAAACCGATTTTTTCAGTTTTCCCCGCTCGGATTCAGTTGAAACTGGTGTCGATCGTTCGGGCTTCGAGGGGCCTTCAAGGTGGTATACAACCCGCGGGAATGCGCGGGAAGGTGCCGGCGGTTAGTGGCGAAAACCGATTTTTTCAGTTTTCCCCGCTCGGATTCAGTTGAAACTGGTGTCGATCGTTCGGGCTCCGAGGGGCCTTCAAGGTGGTATAAAACCCGAAGTTGGGAGGTGAAGGTGCGGGCGGTAAGTGGCGAAAACCGATTTTTTCACTTTTCCCCGCTCGGATTCAGTTGAAACTGGTGTCGATCGTTCAGGCTCCGAGGGGCCTTCAAGGTGGTATACAACCCGCGGGAATGTGCGGGAAGGTGCCGGCGGTAAGTGACGAAAACCTATTTTTTCAGTTTTCCCCGCTCGGATTCAGTTGAAACTGGTGTCGATCGTTCGGGCTCCGAGGGGCCTTCAAGGTGGTATACAACCCGCGGGAATGCGCGGGAAGGTGCGGGCGGTAAGTGGCGAAAACCGATTTTTTCAGTTTTCCCCGCTCGGATTCAGTTGAAACTGGTGTCGATCGTTCGGGCTTCGAGGGGCCTTCAAGGTGGTATACAACCCGCGGGAATGTGCGAGAAGGTGCCGGCGGTAAGTGAAGAAAACCTATTTTTTCAGTTTTCCCCGCTCGGATTCAGTTGAAACTGGTGTCGATCGTTCGGGCTCCGAGGGGCCTTCAAGTTGGTATACAACCCGCGGGAATGCGCGGGAAGGTGCGGGCGGTAAGTGGCGAAAACCGATTTTTTCAGTTTTCCCCGCTCGGATTCAGTTGAAACTGGTGTCGATCGTTCGGGCTCCGAGGGGCCTTCAAGGTGGTATACAACCCGAAGTTGGAAGGTGAAGGTGCGGGCGGTAAGTGGCGAAAACCGATTTTTTCACTTTTCCCCGCTCGGATTCAGTTGAAACTGGTGTCGATCGTTCGGGCTCCGAGGGGCCTTCAAGGTGGTATACAACCCGAAGTTGGAAGGTGAAGGTGCGGGCGGTAAGTGGCGAAAACCGATTTTTTCACTTTTCCCCGCTCAGATTCAGTTGAAACTGGTGTCGATCGTTCGGGCTCCGAGGGGCCTTCAAGGTGGTATACAACCCGCGGGAATGTGCGGGAATGTGCCGGCGGTAAGTGACGAAAACCTATTTTTTCAGTTTTCCCCGCTCGGATTCAGTTGAAACTGGTGTCGATCGTTCGGGCTCCGAGGGGCCTTCAAGGTGGTATACAACCCGCGGGAATGCGCGGGAAGGTGCGGGCGGTAAGTGGCGAAAACCGATTTTTTCAGTTTTCCCCGCTCGGATTCAGTTGAAACTGGTGTCGATCGTTCGGGCTCCGAGGGTCCTTCAAGGTGGTATACAACCCGCGGGAATGCGTGGGAAGGTGCCGGCAGTAAGTGGCGAAAACCGATTTTTTCAGTTTTCCCCGCTCGGATTCAGTTGAAACTGGTGTCGATGGCGGTAAGTGGCGAAAACCGATTTTATCAGTTTTCCCCGCTCGGATTCAGTTGAAACTGGTGTCGATCGTTCGGGCTCCGAGGGGCCTTCAAGGTGGTATACAACCCGCGGGAATGCGCGGGAAGGTGCGGGCGGTAAGTGGAAAAAACCGATTTTTTCAGTTTTCCCTGCTCGGATTCAGTTGATACTGGTGTCGATCGTTCGGGCTTCGAGGGGCCTTCAAGGTGGTATACAACCCGCGGGAATGCGCGGGAAGGTGCCGGCGGTTAGTGGCGAAAACCGATTTTTTCAGTTTTCCCCGCTCGGATTCAGTTGAAACTGGTGTCGATCGTTCGGGCTCCGAGGGGCCTTCAAGGTGGTATACACCCGCGGGAATGCGCGGGAAGGTGCGGGCGGTAAGTGGCGAAAACCGATTTTTTCAGTTTTCCCCGCTCGGATTCAGTTGAAACTGGTGTCGATCGTTCGTGCTCCGAGGGGCTTTCAAGGTGGTATAAAACCCGCGGGAATGCGCGGGAAGGTGCCGGCAGTAAGTGGCGAAAACCGATTTTTTCAGTTTTCCCCGCTCGGATTCACTTGAAACTGGTGTCGATCGTTCGGGCTCCGAGGGGCCTTCAAGGTGGTATACAACCCGCGGGAATGCGCGGGAAGGTGCGGGCGGTAAGTGGCGAAAACCGATTTTTTCAGTTTTCCCCGCTCGGATTCAGTTGAAACTGGTGTCGATGGCGGTAAGTGGCGAAAACCGATTTTTTCAGTTTTCCCCGCTCGGATTCAGTTGAAACTGGTGTCGATCGTTCGGGCTCCGAGGGGCTTTCAAGGTGGTATACAACCCGCGGGAATGCGCGGGAAGGTGCGGGCGGTAAGTGGCGAAAACCGATTTTTTCAGTTTTCCCCGCTCGGATTCAGTTGAAACTAGTGTCGATCGTTCGGGCTCCGAGGGGCTTTCAAGGTGGTATACAACCCGCGGGAATGCGCGGGAAGGTGCGGGCGGTAAGTGGCGAAAACCGATTTTTTCAGTTTTCCCCGCTTGGATTCAGTTGAAACTGGTGTCGATGGCGGTAAGTGGCGAAAACCGATTTTTTCAGTTTTCCCCGCTCGGATTCAGTTGAAACTAGTGTCGATCGTTCGGGCTCCGAGGGGCCTTCAAGGTGGTATACAACCCGCGGGAATGCGCGGGAAGGTGCCGGTGGTAAGTGGCGAAAACTGATTTTTTCCAACCCGCAGGAATGTGCGGGAAGGTGCGGGCGGTAAGTGACGAAAACCGATTTTTTCAGTTTTCCCCGCTCGGATTCAGTTGAAACTGGTGTCGATCGTTCGGCCTCCGAGGGGCCTTCAAGGTGGTATACAACCCGCGGGAATAAACGGGAAGGTGCGGGCGGTAAGTGACGAAAACCGATTTTTTCCAACCCGCGGGAATGCGCGGGAAGGTGCCAGCGGTAAGTGGCGAAAACCGATTTTTTCCAACCCGCGGGAATGCGCGGGAAGGTGCGGGCGGTAAGTGACGAAAACCGATTTTTTCCAACCCGCGGGAATGCGCGGGAAGGTGCCGGCGGTAAGTGGCGAAAACCGATTTTTTCCAACCCGCGGGAATGCGCGGGAAGGTGCTGGCGGTAAGTGGCGTGACAAGCCGTGGTCAAGGCTATGGCCGGCAGCGAGACGTCGTGGGATGCGGTCTCATCCTTCTGCGAGGCAGTGGTGCTCGAGAAGGAGTCGGCGGAACGGGCGAGGGAGGCTTTTGCCGAAGTCGCCATCCACCGTAAGAGACCGGGTCGCCGGAGGGCAGCACACGATCGCCGCCTTTCGCCCTAATGTGCTAGAGGGCGTTCAGCTTGGGGAAGCTGGCCGCCTACCAACCTGGCCCGAGTAGGCGCGCACAGGTTGCTCCCGCGCGCTACTCCGAGCAGGCCGTCGAGGGTGCCCACACACCCTTGACTCCGCGACGTGCCTTGCAGGCTCTCGCCGCCGCGTTTCGCGGAAGACTCACGTCCCCGTGTCTCGCGGCCAGTGGCGGTCGAGGAGGAGCACCGTGAGGTTTTAGTGGGTATTGGGATTGGCCTTCAGCCGGTCCACGAGTCCCACATAACCCGCTCGAGTCCCCACTCGGGCCGGTATCCGTCAAAAGGCCTTGGTGAAAGTTCCTTTAAGGTTTCCCGATCTGCTGGCAACCTTCCTTATCACCGCTAGGCTGTCCACCACCTGATTTTGTAGGTCAGACGCAAGTATGGCTTCGTCCTGCTCTTTCTCGGATGGTAGAGACATGTCCGAGAGCCTGGAGCTAGCCCTGGCCAGTACGGCCGCAGCGCTGTCAGACACCTCCTGTTCTGACCTCAGCGGCAACTCCTTCCTTTCTGCCTCACCGAGACCTTTCCGTTTCCTCATGGCAACCACTTTTGGCGCCGGTCTATCTGGCTCTCCTTCACCAGAAGACCCCGACTGATCGATCGGCTTCCGAGGCCTCTTCCGCCTGTCCTTCAGGTATTGTGCCCGTGTCCTTGACTTCTCTGACACCATCGACACAAAACTTTCAGTATCTGAGTCCTTTGACTCCAACACTGCCCACAACCGTCCATATGATGATCCGGACCCTCGTCTCGACCTGACACTACCGACAGTCGACATTCCGTCATCAACGTCCAATCTGGTCAGAACCACTCTCGGCTCCTTCCACACTCCTACGTTCTGGCCATCACCAACTGACCCCTGCGCAGCGACACTCGAAACAGACACTCTTCGAGACGCCGCAACAACACCGACAACTTCCTCCGCCTTAAGCACATCTACTCCTCCCTTCTCAGGCAACATCACATCGCCGCCCTTCTCGGGCTCAACACACTCCACTTCACCGTTTTGGTTTTTTGTTTTTAGAAATTCCATGTTGTTCCCACGAGTGTGGGGGAAAAACGGTCCATCCGAGCAGTGCCCCCTGTACTCGGATAAGCCTATTACGCCAGGGTGTCGGCCGGTACCCTGACGGGACCAGCAGTAGCAACTGATCTCCCCATCAGCCATAAACCCCTCGCGCTGCTTCGCCGCTTGGGTTGGGGTAATTTTTATAGAGGTTTTCTTCCTCACAGCCCGGCCGGTAAAGGCAAGGCCCTCGGTTCCACTCCTGATTACGAGACATGACCGCAACCAAGAGTGGAGTTCCGATATATTCGGCGCAGGCACATCACTGCACCTGCGTGGCGGTAGGGTGAGTACACACCACGCCCTCCGGTTCCTCACACTGTGACCTCTGCATGACAGAGGACACGCGGAGAACCACGTCGGATTATTAGCCAGCGAGCAATCATTACCCAAGGACGAATCCTGTGGACACCAATTACTCGCCGCCCAGGGTGCACCGACCCGCACACTGTTCGTCCCCCCCGAATGACAAGCATTCGAGAAAGGGCCAGCAGCGAGCGAACACACGAGGAGGTTATCCGACCAAGCACCCCAACCTAACCTAACCTTTTTTTTTTTTTTTTTATTTTTAAATCCTTTTACGGATACCGGCCCGAGTGGGGACTCGAGCGGGTTATGTGGGACTCGTGGACCGGCTGAAGGCCAATCCCAATACCCACTAAAACCTCACGGTGCTCCTCCTCGACCGCCACTGGCCGCGAGACACGGGGACGTGAGTCTTCCGCGAAACGCGGCGGCGAGAGCCTGCAAGGCACGTCGCGGAGTCAAGGGTGTGTGGGCACCCTCGACGGCCTGCTCGGAGTAGCGCGCGGGAGCAACCTGTGCGCGCCTACTCGGGCCAGGTTGGTAGGCGGCCAGCTTCCCCAAGCTGAACGCCCTCTAGCACATTAGGGCGAAAGGCGGCGATCGTGTGCTGCCCTCCGGCGACCCGGTCTCTTACGGTGGATGGCGACTTCGGCAAAAGCCTCCCTCGCCCGTTCCGCCGACTCCTTCTCGAGCACCACTGCCTCGCAGAAGGATGAGACCGCATCCCACGACGTCTCGCTGCCGGCCATAGCCTTGACCACGGCTTGTCACGCCACTTACCGCCAGCACCTTCCCGCGCATTCCCGCGCGTTGGAAAAAATCGGTTTTCGCCACTTACCGCCGGCACCTTCCCGCGCATTCCCGCGGGTTGGAAAAAATCGGTTTTCGCCACTTACCGCCGGCACCTTACCGCGCATTCCCGCGGGTTGGAAAAAATCGGTTTTCGTCACTTACCGCCCGCACCTTCCCGCGCATTCCCGCGGGTTGGAAAAAATCGGTTTTCGCCACTTACCGCTGGCACCTTCCCGCGCATTCCCGCGGGTTGGAAAAAATCGGTTTTCGTCACTTACCGCCCGCACCTTCCCGCGCATTCCCGCGGGTTGGAAAAAATCGGTTTTCGCCACTTACCGCTGGCACCTTCCCGCGCATTCCCGCGGGTTGGAAAAAATCGGTTTTCGTCACTTACCGCCCGCACCTTCCCGCGCATTCCCGCGGGTTTTATACCACCTTGAAAGCCCCTCGGAGCACGAACGATCGACACCAGTTTTAACTGAATCCGAGCGGGGAAAACTGAAAAAATCGGTTTTCGCCACTTACCGCCCGCACCTTCCCGCGCATTCCCGCGGGTTGTATACCACCTTGAAGGCCCCTCGGAGCCCGAACGATCGACACCAGTTTCAACTGAATCCGAGCGGGGAAAACTGAAAAAATCGGTTTTCGCCACTTACCGCCCGCACCTTCCCGCGCATTCCCGCGGGTTGTATACCACCTTGAAGGCCCCTCGGAGCCCGAACGATCGACACCAGTTTCAACTGAATCCGAGCGGGGAAAACTGAAAAAATCGGTTTACGCCACTTACCGCCCGCACCTTCCCGCACCTTCCCGCGCATTCCCGCGGGTTGTATACCACCTTGAAGGCCCCTCGGAGCCCGAACGATCGACACCAGTTTCAACTGAATCCGAGCGGGGAAAACTGAAAAAATCGGTTTTCGCCACTAACCGCCGGCACCTTCCCGCGCATTCCCGCGGGTTGTATACCACCTTGAAGGCCCCTCGAAGCTCGAACGATCGACACCAGTTTCAACTGAATTTAACTGAATTGAATAGCTGAGGCACGAGCAGCTAGGTGATCGCAAGCCATCACAGTTTCTGCGATACATGCAAGATCTTGCGGGTTCATCTGTCCCCAAGGATTTTTTAAAAACATTATGGTCGAGTAGGTTACCACAAAACATTCAAACGGTTATAGCTTCACAGCCTGATCTGCCTATCGAAAAATTAGCTGACCTGGCAGACAAAGTGCATGAGATAGCACCCTCATCACCACAGGTCGCAAGCACATCTGCGATGGCCACACCCCCTGCATCCTCCATGTTGGAAGAAATGGCCAAGCAGATCCAACTCCTGACCAAGCAGGTATCGGAACTCTCGACCCACGTACGTCACAACTCGGTCTCATCAAAATTTAAAGAGCGTTCCCGGAGCCATTCCAGACATCGCAGGAAGTCGACTACCCAGCAAAAATGTTGGTACCATTTTAAATTTGGTTCAAATGCTAAAAAATGTGTGCAGCCATGTAGTTACGGAGAGTCGGAAAACTCTCTGGGCAGCCGGAAGTAGCGGCCAACGTCTGCCCTTTACCTACAGGCCGTCTTTTCATTACCGACCGTATTTCAAAAATGCTTTTCCTCATTGATACTGGCTCGGATCTCTGCGTTTTTCCACGGTTGGCTACCAAGGCGCCCTGTACCAAGACAAAGTATGAACTCATGGCGGCGAACGGTACAGTCATTCATACTTACGGTCCTACATTATTGCACTTAGACCTAGGACTGAAACGTACTTTCACCTGGAAATTTACCATCGCTGATGTTTCAAAGCCCATTATCGGCGTAGATTTTTTGATATTTTACAATCTTCTTGTAGATTGCAGATGTCAGCGACTCGTCGATGGAAATACCACTCTGTCAGTGCAAGCAATAAAAGAAAATATCTCCGATGACCTTGCGTCAGTCAAAGCCATTTCGGGAGAATCAAAATACCATCAGCTGCTTCATGAGTTTCCAGAGGTAACGAGACCATCAGGTACGTCTTCCTTACCTAAGCATAATACCGTGCATTACATCAAAACCATTCCCGGACCACCGGTTACCAGTAGACCTCGTCGTTTAGACCCAGTTAGACTGAAAGCAGCCAAAAAAGAATTTGACGATATGCTGTCACAGGGAACTGCCCGCTCCTCTAACAGTTCGTGGTCGTCCGCTCTGCACTTAGTTAAGAAGAAGGACGACGGATGGAGACCATGTGGTGATTATAGGGCACTCAATGCTCGCACAGTACCTGACAGGTATCCGATACGCCATATCCAGGATTTTTCCTACCAACTCTCTGGTTGTACAGTATTTTCAACTATCGATCTAGTCAAGGCGTACAATCAAATACCAGTACACGTCAATGATATCCACAAAACAGCCATTATAACTCCTTTTGGACTTTTCGAGTTCCCGTACATGACCTACGGACTGCGCAATGCAGCACAAACCTTTCAGAGGTTCATGGACGAAGTGCTACGTGATTTTGATGACTTTTGTTTTGGTTACTTAGACGACATTTTGGTATTTTCCAGTTCTGAAGAACAACATCAGCGCCACATCAGATTACTCTTCACCAGGCTCAAAGAGTATGGTGTTTTGATAAACACATCCAAGTGAGTCTTCGGGCAGCGACAGGTAAAATTTCTTGGTTACCTAGTGTCAGGTTCTGGGACTCAACCTTTAGAGACGAACGTAAAGAGCATAGAGGAGTGCAGTGTGCCGAAAACTGCTAAGGAATTACGACGTTTCCTCGGTATGTTCAATTTTTATCGGCGTTTTATTCCCGATGCCGCAAATATCCAAGCACCATTAGATGCTGCGCTTCTAGGACCTAAGATGAAAGGAGCTAAGCCGATCACTATGACGCCGGAGATGATGGAAGTCTTTCAAAAATGTAAGACTTGTTTATCTCAAGCCACATTACTGGCTCACCCAGATCCTTCTGCAGAGCTAGCTATTGCCACTGATGCTTCTGATGTCGGAATTGGAGCAGTTCTTCAACAACGTGTTAATAACGTATGGCAACCTCTTGGTTTCTTTTCTAAAAAATTAACATCTGCGCAGAAGAAGTATAGTCCTTACGACAGAGAACTGTTAGCCATTTATGAAGCCATTAAATATTTTCGACACATGGTTGAGGCTCGAAACTTCGTGATTCACACGGATCATAAACCTCTCACATATGCATTCAACATTAACAGGGAGAAATGCTCACCGCGCCAATATCGGTACTTTGATTATATTTCTCAGTTCACAACTATTATTCAATACTTACCAGGACGTTTGAACGTAGTGGCTGATACTCTGTCACGACTGGAAGAGGTGAGTCGATCTATCGATTACCAGGCTCTAGCACTTGCTCAAGATACTGATCCTGAACTGCTAGGTCTGCTTCAAAAAGGCTCATCGTTAAAACTGGTTAAGGTAGATTTGCCACACTGTAACCAGAAGTTATACTGTGACGTATCAATGTCTTCTCCGCGCCCGTTCATTACTGAGAAGTTTCGCCGACAAGTTTTTGAAACTTCACACAGCTTGAGCCATCCTGGTAGGACAGCTACAGTGCGGCTGGTTACACAGAGATTCGTATGGCCAGGGATTCGCAAAGACTGTAGAGAGTGGACACGAGAGTGTGTACTTTGTCAAAAGAGCAAAGTTCACCGTCATACCCTTGCTCCCTTATCCTCAATTCCAACTCCTACATCGAGGTTTGCACACATCCACCTCGACATCGTCGGACCTTTAACTATTTCGTCTGATTTCAGATATTGCCTTACTGTCATCGACCGTTTCACACGATGGCCTGAGGCATTCCCACTTAAGGACATCACAGCTGATTCCTGTGCTGCCGCTCTTCTCTCTGGTTGGATAGCAAGATTTGGTTGCCCTCTTCGAATTACAACCGATAGGGGTCGGCAATTCGAGTCGCATCTCTTCAAGGCACTATCAGCCATGGTTGGTGCACATCACTTTACGACTACTTCGTATCATCCAGCTTCCAACGGCTTGATCGAGAGACTCCATCGTCAGCTGAAGGCAGCTATCATGTGCCATCCCTCTTCGACCTGGACGGAAGCACTTCCCTTAGTGCTGCTGGGCATCCGTAGCGCTTGGAAGGATGATATTCAGGCTTCAGCGGCTGAGCTGGTCTACGGGGAGCCCCTTCGACTTCCAGGGCAATTTCTTGCACCCTCGGAGGATTACAGGACAGCAGATATCACAAATCTGGTCACTCGTCTTCGTGCTGGTATGGCACGACTCTCACCGAAGCCCACGTCATGGCATAGGACAGGTCCTTTTTATATGCCAGCTGACCTTGCAGAGACAACACATGTTTTTTTACGGCAGGACCACGTCCGCAAACCACTGGAACCACCTTATGCAGGCCCATACAAGGTTCTCAAGAGGACTCCTAAATATTTCAAAATAGACATATGTGGTAAGCCTAATAACGTTAGTGTGGACAGGATCAAGCCCGCATATGTTACGAGAGAGGCCGTTCCTGCATCAAAGAGGATAATAACAGCACCAAAGGCTATCTCTCAATCTGACGTGGAGCAGACACTTGAGAAGCGGACAAGAAGCGGAAGAAGAGTCAAGTTTCCAGACTACTATCGCCCTTAACCAGGTCTCTGGGGGGGAGTACTGTAGGGAACATTACTTATTCAAAATTAATATTATTACATTTACTAGAATCATCCGCACGCAGCGCATTGGAACAATTCAAACCTGTTCCGAGTTTTTTTGCTATGCGTGTTTGCTGCTAGCCAGTATCGCCACGTTTAAAGAGTCGGCTAGAATCGCTTGCGACATTCACTTGTGTATCCATTGCTCTCTTAGCTTGCATTCAATTCTCAACCTTAACTTCTTGCCATTACGTGCTAGTTTAGCTTGTATTTTCTATTGGTATTTATTTAAATTTCTTTATTTCCTTCTGTGATTATTTTCTCTTCACGTATCTGTGAGTTAAATAAATTTGGACAATTTCTCCACAAAATTTGGATTTTTAATTTTACTCATTTAGTGTAAAATAAATAAGATCATATTAAATAGTGGTATCACATCTCAACCGCTATAAATTTGATTCATATATTTTTCATTCAATCTAATGAAAATTTAAATAATTTTCGACTTTTAGATGTTGATAATCGAATTATTTTACCTATAAATAATCAAATTCGTATTTTAGTTACAGCTACAGATGTAATTCACTCTTGAACAATTCCATCATTAGGAGTAAAAATTGACGCTAATCCAGGACGATTAAATCAAACTAGATTTTTTATTAATCGTCCTGGAATTTATTATGGTCAATGTTCTGAAATTTGTGGGGCAAATCATAGTTTTGTACCTATTGTTATTGAAAGAATCCCTATAAAAAACTTTATTAATTGAATTAATAATTATTCATTAGATGACTGAAAGCAAGTACTGGTCTCTTAAACCATTTTATAGTGAATTAGCATTTACTTCTAATGATAAAGAATTAGTTAATAAATAACATAAATATGTCAAATTTAAATTATTACTTTTTGTAATATTCTTTTATTCCTCAAATAATACCTATCAATTGAATAATTTCATTATTATTTTTTATTTCTATTTTTATTAGTTTTATAATTATAAATTATTTTATTTTTAATTATAAAAATAATTTTAATTTTAAAAAAATTAATAAAAATAATTTCAAAAAAAATTTTTGAAAAAGATAAATAATCTTTTTTCAATTTTTGATCCTTCAACAAATTTATTTAATTTCCCATTTAATTGAATTAGAACATTTATTGGATTATTATTTATTCCTTTATATTTCTGTTTTTTTCCTAATCGTCATTATTTATTATGAAATTTTATTTCTAATAAACTTCATAATGAATTTAAAACTTTATTAGAACCAAATAGAATTAATGGATCAACTTTTATTTTTATTTCATTATTCTTTTTTATTTTATTTAATATTTTTTTAGGTTTATTCCCATATATTTTTACTAGAACAAGTCATCTTAATATATCCCTTTCATTATCTTTAACATTATGATTAAGATTTATAATTTATGGATGATTAAATAATACACAACATATATTTATTCATATAATTCCTCAGGGAACACCAACTATTTTAATACCTTTTATAGTACTAATTGAAACTATTAGTAATATTATTCGACCTGGAACTTTAGCAGTTCGATTAACAGCTAATATAATTGCAGGTCATTTACTTTTAACTTTATTAAGTAATACAGGTATTAATATACTTAATTATTTATTAATTATTTTAATTATTGTTCAAATTTTATTATTAATTCTTGAATTGCCGTAGCAATTATTCAATCTTATGTAATTTCTATTTTAAGAACTCTTTATTCTAGAGAAGTAAATTAATGTCTAATCATAATCATCCCTATCACTTAGTTGACTATAGACCTTGACCCTTAACAGGAGCTATTGGAGTAATAACCTTAGTAACTGGTTTAGTAAAATGATTTCATAATTTTAATATAAACTTATTATTTATTGGATATATTATCGTATTATTAACTATATTTCAATGATGACGAGATATTTGTCGAGAAAGAACATTCCAAGGAAAACATACTATTATAGTATCAAAAGGTTTACGGTGAGGAATAATTTTATTTATTATTTCTGAAATTTTTTTCTTCATTTCTTTTTTCTGAGCATTTTTACGCATTTCAGCGGTGAGGAATCATTTTAGAATAGAATAGAATAGAATATACTTTATTGCACACATAAAAGAAATATATAGAAAGAACAACACAAATAAAATTTAAAGAAAAACACGTATGCAAAGGCGGTCTTATTGCTTTAAGCAATCTCCACCAGACAACCTTTGAAACATTACGGATAAAATGTAATGAGGAGAAAGGGGATAACGTCTCAGTGCAAATTTTATGAAATATAATTAAATATTATATAATATATAATAAACTAAGTCAATAATATAAAATAAACTTACATAAAATGTGTTTAATGTTTATATACTTTACACATACATACATAAATTATGTACGGTGGCAGCGTAGGTTCCAAAAAAACCGATTTTACTTAAAAATATTTTATTAAAATTAACTTATTATTACAAAAGGTGAGACTTGCTCAAAGTCGGAGACAAGAATGATTTTATATTCTACATTTAATTCTAATTTTAATTATAACAGCAGGTGTGGGGATTCGAATAACAATTCCAAGATTTAAGAGAATTGTGCAATGTATTAATTGGAAATTAAATTATGGGTAACGTTGTGGGACATATTCTGGGTGGTCCTAGGTCAGCAATTCCTGGGTTGTGTGCTAACGTAACACCTCCCTCCTGAAGAACAGCACCTATTCGGTGTCCTTGGATCTCGAATAGTGCTGGAGAATGTGCTCTAGTTGATCTCGAGCGCTGGCCTCTTCCTTTGAAGAATTCCCATCACTCGATGGCTTCGGCTTTTCATTTTTCTTAATTTTCATAAAATAATTTCATAAAATGGGACTGTGGTATGATAAAGACTATTAGATTCAGGAGATATCTTCGAAATAGGTTGCTGTGCGGAAAATTTCTTAGTTGCCTCGAAAATTTCAGTTTTTTAGTGTTATTTCAGAATTTCCTTGTAGGTTTTAGTTAACAATAAGATCATATAGGTATGATTCACCGATCTTCGGGCATTCAGCCTCTATGTAGGTACATAAAATCTTTTTCGTGAATTGCTAGGAAGGGGTGAGAGGAATAAAGGATGTGGCGATTTATTTTAGGTACAGAGTACAAACGATTCAGGAAAATTCTTAAGGACAACAATTGGAAACTTGAAAACTAAAATAATATCTTAAGCATTATAATAATAACCTTACCTTTATTACGTCAAAAAACTAAAACTAAAACTAATATCTAAAAGTTAATTCTCTTATATAATGTATTTAATTTGCTTAACGTATCTTGATACATATTAAAAGTGAAAATAGATTGATAATTACTTTTAGCACGAATATTGCCTTCTAAAATTAAAAATATTTGAGTTATATGTGTAAAAGTTATAAAATTTGGTTTTTAATATTCGTTAAATTATTCATTAATTTTTCTAGTAAGTTAATGGCTCTATCATACTTTATGGCGTCCATGTAGTCGAGATTTCCCGAAATACTTTTCATAATCTATTACATAATCTATCAATGAGTCCTCTCTTAACACGATTAAACTCAAAAGTTGTCAGCTGCATTGCATTTGGAAAAGGGAATGTAGGGGACGTGGCCTACACTATTTAGCTGGAGATTAGCGGCTCGATAATAAAAAATAATATTTTAATTAAAAGTTGCTTTATTGCTTGCTATATGATAATACGCTAATGAATGCTACCGGTCCGCGGTCCGAGTATGCACTGCCTTATAATAGTAGCGCCGGGAACGTGCTCAAAGGCTATGCCGCGGTGTTCGGTTACAATATTTGGACCGAACATGCTCCCGGGCCAGAGATAAATGATACATAAGCTAAGATGAGATGAATGAGATGAACTTAAGAACTATTACAAGATGATAAACAATTTTTCTTATAACTAAGTTAAGACTAAATTATACAAAACAAAAATAAAGATTTTCTCTGATTAAAACAAATTATTTTGCTAAAAGATTTCGGCTACTAATGATAGGGGATGTTGCTTGGTTTTTAAATATAACCCTATCACAAACATATGGCTGACGGTCAGCCTTGCTCTGCTTTCGCGCACTTTCACTGACACTGACACTATCACTAACACTTGCACTACGGTTATGAAGAGGAATCTCTGGTGAGATGGCCACGGTCCGTCGCTGCCGCCACCTGCGCCATCCAAACGCTGCTACCGCTGCTATCGCTGCTATCACCAGGATATAGCATATTGTATACTGGTGTATGTCGTGGTAAGATATGATGTCCACTGACTCACTATCTTTTCGAAGCTGCTTCAATTTTAAATCGAGATCGTTTAGTGAATCGTTTGCGAAATTTGTAAAATTTAATTCTTGTATTGACATAGGTATGTTTAAAAGGTGATTAATTTCAGCGGGTATCGTAGGCGTAAAAATATCTGTCATTATCTTTAAGCTACTCTTTTTGGATCTTTGCGCATATAGAGAAAAATCCTTTCCTTTAATGAGACATCCTTCCTGCATGGTAACAATACCGACCTTGCTCAATGTTTGTGCTGTTATTTTGTCATCGCATATTACACGCACAGTGTAAGAATCACAGAAGAAAAATAAATATTTATTTTCAGCTAGCTTTATCCATTTACGTTCACATGATGATTTAATTATTTGACAAGTGTGTGTCATTAAATCCTTTATACAAAAACGCTCATTAGTATATAAAAATGATATAATATTTTGCTGTTTACATATGTAAAACTGGTCGCTTTTTAAGCACTCTTGTAATTCGGTCTGAGGCAATGTAAAATAGGCATCTCGTTTTAAATTGATCGCTACGTAATCTGCTATAGGAATAACACTGACGGTGTTATTCTGGACTTGTTGAGGTACAGCTATTAGATGATAAAGTGTATACGAGTCTCGGTGTACCAAAGGTAAATTTATCTCAAATAATAAAAATTGCTGAGTCATCCTAACTCTGATATTTAAAAGACTATATATTTTAAATAAATCGGTGTCTAAATTTTCTAACGGTAAAGTAAGTTCTTGTGATAAATGTCCTGAGATGATGTGTAACTGTTGTCGAAGTTGTTCCGGTTGGATAAGATGAAAGTTGAGTTGTCCATGATGAACGTCGGTGATGGTGTCTAACATGGTATCTTGAATACGACGTAGATTTTGCAATAAGTTATTTGCTGTAATTACGGAAAGTGTAAATTCCTCGTTGAACGAAATATTATTTAATTTCTGATCAATAATGCTTATTGAGTTATATATGTTATTTATATGCTTATTTATAATTTTATGCTGTTTCTCTATAGTCACTTCAGTACGTTTTAATAAATTATATTCGCCCTCAATAATAGACGTTTGATTTTTCCATAAGTGCAGTAAATGATTATTGTTTGCTTGTATGAGTTGAATGTCCTGTTGATACTTTTCTGCGAAATGTTCGTCTAATACGCCGAAGAGACTGTTTGCAACGTAGCCTACTCCATTGATAAGCCCGCGTCTCCGTCGCGTGCCGCTGTTCCCGCGCTGACGCATGACCAGCTCATTGTAGTACTCCAGCTCGTTGTACTCATGTTTCAGTTGTAGCAAGGTAATGTTACAGTGATTGTTTAAATATGAGCTATCACATACTTTTTCCATATAGCCCGTCAATTTATTATATGCTTTAATTCCTTGCCAATAAGGTGACGTATTATAATAAACCACGAGTGTCCATTTGTCTTGAATTAATTTCATATTGTATAATGGGTTCAAATACAGTGAATTATAGTTTTTTAAATATGTAATATTAAATTCACAGTAAGACGGACTTATAACATTCATAAATAAGATGAATGTAGTTGCTAGTGATAAAAGTGATATGCGTTTCGCTGGCCTCTGTATGCTTTCCTTTGGATTTTCTTTAGATTTACGCTCCTTGATGCTATTTGATGCTAGATTCGTCTCCGACTTAATCGGCAAGAGTGATAATTTTGTAATTGGTCGTTTGATTATTCCACTTGAAGTACGCAGGGTGACCACACGTACGTGATTATCCGTTCCAGGGAAAATTTCTACTACTCTCCCTAGGCTCCATTGTTGTGATGGTAGATTATCGTCATGGATTACGACAATATCTCCTACTTCAATATCTGGTTTAGCTTTTAACCATTTACTCCTTACTGATAGCTGAGAAAGATATTCCTGTTTCCATCTTTTCCATAAGTCTCGAAATAATTTAGTTGTTAATTGCCATCTCGTTCGGGCATCTTCTTCTGTATCTATTGTGGACAAGCCTGGTCTTCCAGTTAAAAAATGAGCTGGTGTTAATATATCTAAATCGTCGATGCTTTCTGATAGCGCACAAAGTGGCCTCGAATTTAAGCACGCCTCCAGACGCGCCAAAAGAGTGGAGAATTCTTCAAAAGTTAGTTTTTGTTCTCCTAGAACTCTCCGCAAATGAAATTTTAAGCTACGTACTGCTCTTTCCCATAATCCGCCAGCGCTTGGCCATGCTGGTGCATTAAAATGCCATTCTATACCTAGTTCTTGTATATTTTTATGACATTCTTTACCGCAAATTTGCTGTATATTGTAATATTCTTCCCTTAATGCTCGATTTGCGCCAACAAAATTCGTACCGTTGTCACTATACATGTGTGCAGGTGCCCCACGCCTTGCTGCCATTCGACGTAGAGCTGCTAAAAACGCAGAAGAGCTTAAATCCGACACTAGTTCTAAATGAACCGCTTTTGTAACCATGCACACAAATATGGCTATGTATCCTTTACAAGTTTTGATACCTCTTCCTTTATTCGCTTTGATATCGACGTATCCCGTATAATCCACTCCGGTATGATAAAATGGATATGATGAGTTTACTCTTGCTGATGGAAGATCCCCCATTAATTGATGGTTGGTAGTGGTATTACACTTTCTGCAGGTAACGCAATTTTGTATAAAATGTTTGGTTGCTCGATTTCCCCCGATAATCCAATATTTTTGTCGTAATACTGATAATGTAAGACGAGGTCCTCCATGAAATGTTAGTGTATGTGCTTGATCAATCAATAAGTCTGTTAAACGGCCTTTATGTGGGATTAATATGGGATATTTCATATCTGAGCTAATAGTGGCGTGACGTAGTCGCCCACCTACACGTAATAGTCCAAATTCATCGATAAATGGATTTAAATTTAGTAATTTACTGCTTGATTGTAATGCTGTATGATTTTTTAAATTATTAATGTCACAAGTAAACTCTGTAAGCTGAACATGTTTTATTATTAATTTACTTGCATATCTGAGTTCTTGTAATGTGAGATACTCGCCGCTCCATTGTTTTCGCTTGCCGTGGATAGCTCGAATGACCCATGCTAATATTCTTATAATTTCATTAAATGAACTATATTTATTTAATAACTCCGTTATTATGTCGTATGGGTTCGGTATATTTTGTACAATATTTGCTTGGCTTTTCTTCTCTTCTTGATTAGTAAAATATTCTTTATATTGTGGAATCGCATTGTTAAATAGCCAAGGTGGTCCCTGCCACCATAATTTGTTTAATTGTAATTCTGTTGCTAAGCTTCCTCTGCTCGCTATATCGGCGGGATTCTCCGTCGATTTTACGTATCTCCAATTTTCTTTAGGCATTATATTAATTATATTTTTAACCCTATTGGCAACAAAGACGTTCCAACGACCGGGATCGCCTTGTAGCCATCCTAACACTACCATGGAATCGCACCAGCCATATAACTTAATTGTATGATTATTTAAGCTAGTTATGACTTTATTAATTAATTTCGATAATAGCAACGCTCCACAAAGTTCGAGTTTAGGTAGAGAGATCGGTTTTTTAAAAGGAATTAATCTTGTTGTTGCGGCGACTAGCGTGACCGATGAGTTAACACGTGCATAAACTACGCATGCGTATGCCTTTTGAGATGCGTCGCAGAATCCATGCAACTCTATACAATCGCTCTCTTTACTATTTAACCACCTAGGTATATTAATTTTATTTATATTTATTATATCAGATCGTACTAAAATCCATTCAGTTAAGATTTCGTCGGGAACTACTTGATCCCATCCTAAATTCGATTCCCACACCTTTTGAAATATTAATTTTAATTTTAGTATAACTGGTGCTATCCAGCCTAACGGATCGAAAATTTTTGATATTTCCGAAAGCAAAATTCGTTTAGTAGGCTTTGATTGTATTTTTTCTGTTATATTGCTGTTAAATGAAAAGCTATCTTGCTGCGAATTCCAATATAAGCCTGAAGTTTTCGTTTTTTCTATTTTAAAATTAAATAAATTTGACTCCGTGCTAAGCTGACATTCCTCGTCGATATTGCTTAATATTTCCGCTTGATTTGACCTCCATTTCCTCATATTAAATCCTCCAGACCTTAAAAGCATGTCCAAATTTTTGACTAGCTCTTGACCTTGCTGAATACTATATGCTCCGCTAAGTAGATCGTCGACAAAAAAATCATTTTTTAAAATTTTTGCTGCTTCGGGATAATTATGCCTTTCATCGTCTGCGAGTTGCCTTAATGTCATAAGTGCTAAGAAAGGCGCTGCTTTAGTTCCGTAAGTTACAGTTTTAAGCTGATAAAATGAAATAGGACACTCAGGAGACTCTCGCCACACGATTTTTTGATAAACTTGATCAGATTCGTGTACAAAAATATTTCTGAACATTTTCTCAATATCCGCTGTAAAAACGTATTCATATTTCCTCCATTTTAATATAAGCATCTGCAAATCTTGCTGTAAATTTGGACCACGGTACATAAAATCATTTAAGCTACTTCCGTTCGAAGTTTTCGCTGAGGCGTTAAAGACTACACGTAGTTTTGTAGTGATAGATTCCGCTCGCTCCACACCGTGATGTGGCAAATAACACTCCGATATCGTATTTCTCGTGTTTTCTGTACACAATACCATGTGTTTTAAATTAATGTATTCATTTATGAATAGCTTGTAATCCTCGGCATATTTTATATTTTTATTAAATTTACGCTCTAAATTTTTAAATTGTGCTACAGCTACGTGCTTCGACGAACCTAAATTCTGAATTTCGGGTTTCAAGGGCAGCCGAACTTCATATCGGCCACTTTTTAATCGTTTTGTTGTTGATTTATATGTATTTATGCATTCATGATCTTCTGAAGACATATTTGAAACCTCGGAAATATCCTCTATATCCCAAAATTTTTGTATGTCGTCAATGTAATTTACAACGACGTTGCAATTAAAAAATTGAGCATTCCCACATAAAATCCAACCTAACTGAGTTTGCTGTGCTATGGGTTGGTTTTCGCTATTATTTTTTATAATACCGGCCAAAACTATGGTTGAATAAATATCGGCACCTAATAAAAGATCTACTGGGCTGCTAATATGGAATTCTGGATCCGCTAGATCAATGTGCTCTAAATGCGTCCACGCTGGCTTTACGAAACTTCTATTCGGCAAATTTTTAATTAAATTATTCATAATATAAACTTCAGTATCAAAGGAAAAATTATTGTGTATTGAACAACAGGTGATATTGAGCATCCCTTTACAATTGCTTTCCTTTTCACCTACTCCGAAAATTACACCTTTACACTGTGATCTCTTTAAGCCTAACCTTTGTGCTGCGTTTTCAGAAATTAGAGAGATTTGAGAACCTTGATCGATAAGTGCTCTCATAGTGATTTTTGATCCATCTGAAGATATGACGTTTATTTTTGCCGTCGATAATAATATTTCTTTACAATTATTGTTAGGTAAATGTAAAGTGCTGACTGAGTGGTCATTGTTTTCCACATAATTATTTTGCGCAATGGCTGTTGTTTGATGTCCGTTTGGCGTCGTATTTATTCCGGTTTCGTGTAACAGCGTGTGGTGGTTTCCATTGCAAAGGCGGCATCTTTTCAATGAAATACACCTATTTCCGTTATGATTATACAAACAATTATTGCACAATTGTTTTTGTGAAACGATTTTATGTTTTATTTGTAATGGATATTCTATGAATTTTTTGCACTGGAAAATTCCATGCGGTTCTGAACAAATAGGACATTTTGTGCTTGCCACGTGTAAAGATTTTAAAGTTCTTGATGAGTTTTGTGGCTTGTAATAGTTGCTGCGAAATGTATAATTTTTATGCTGCTGAGGATGATTTTTATTATTAAAACTATTAAAATGGTTATTAGATGCTTCCTGTTTCTTTCTTGTTGATTCGAGAGTAGAAAACTTCCCTTCTAAATATTTTAAAAAATCTTGTAAAGTCGGCAATTCTTGTGGATATTTTAAAGATTCTATATAAGACGTATACGACTCTGAATCTAATTTTTGCGACAAAATATGCACAATAAGTGGATCCCATGAGCTAGTATCGACACCCAAATTGCGAACGGCGTGGATACATTCAAAAGTTGTATCATGTAGCTTTTTAATGTGCGATAATGATTGTTGCTGTGCCGTCGTTATGTTTAATAATGTGTTAATATGAGCAGTAAAAATACGTTTTTTGTTATTATAACGATGATTTAGAATTTCCCAACATGTTAAATAATTTTCATGGCTAATAGTAAGATGTTGTATTAATCTTTCGGGTTCCCCTTGAACTTTACCTTTAAGAAACTGCATTTTTTGCGAATTAGATAAAGAAGAGTTTTTATGTATGGCTTCCGTAAAAAGATTTTTAAAAGCCAACCAATGCTGATAATTTCCATTAAAGGATGGAATATTTATTTGCGGTGTGTACTTTTCGCGATACGACACCGAAAACATATTAGAGTTTAAAAGTTTCTTTATGTTGCTATATTCTTTTTCATGTTTATTAAATAGATATTCGTACTCTTCGTCTTCTCCGTTCAATTCAGCATCGATTTCCCAATGTAACGTGTCTATAGCTGTCCAACGGGTTTGTATTTGCTTGAGAATATCCTCGTATTCCCATCTCTCCGATATTGATTCCATATCAATCGCTGATATAGTCCTAGAAAATGCTTTGAAGTTAACGAACTGCTTTTTAAGCATGTCATCCAATTTGCTATTTGAACCCTGGCTAACCTTCTTAGTACTTACGTACTCGCTCGCTTGCTGACCTGCCGCGGAAGTTCCCGCTTGTGCTCCTTGAAATTCATCTTGAGGCTCCCCTAACTGATTTAATTGATTAAGTATAAAAGATTTTATTTCAGTATATTTCTGCTTTGTGTTTTCGTATTCAGAGTTAAGAAAATACGGATGACTCAGATTTTTAAACTCGCGTAAACGATCATCATTGGCCTCGTAATCCGACCAGTATGCCTCTAAATTATTTAATCGCCTTTTCAAAGACGTTTCTGATCTTCTTTCCTTGCTTTCTTTTTTGATATTAATTATAATCTTATGAATAGCTTCGCTAATCTCGATTTGTGTTTTAGATAAGTCTTCCATTTTTTAAAGATGAAAAAGTTAGATATATAAAAAAATAGGAACGATCTTACTTGATATATGACGCTACGTCCTGATGCTACGTCCTGCTGTTATTTGCTGATTATATATTTTAGCCTCGTGGCCAAATATTATTCTTCTGCTTGCTCGTTACACTCACTCACTTAAATAATTAGTAAAGTCACGATAATTCACTAAATGCTAGTCTTTGCTAAAAATGTCTTTTTATAAAATTGCTTAAAAAAATCGCTAGATGCTAATCCGGCTCGAAGGACCAAAATGTAGGGGACGTGGCCTACACTATTTAGCTGGAGATTAGCGGCTCGATAATAAAAAATAATATTTTAATTAAAAGTTGCTTTATTGCTTTCTATATGATAATACGCTAATGAATGCTACCGGTCCGCGGTCCGAGTATGCACTGCCTTATAATAGTAGCGCCGGGAACGTGCTCAAAGGCTATGCCGCGGTGTTCGGTTACAATATTTGGACCGAACAGGGAAAGCTTTAAAATCTAAACTAGCCTAAATAACAAAATTCAGGGTTCATTATCCAAATTACTAAAATTAATTTCCTCCGCTAGGGTCAAGGTCATTAACAGGGTCGTCAGTCTGTAACAATCGAGCACTATTAGGTACTCTTTTTAGCCTCGTTTTTGCAACAGGTAATCGTTTTTTCTTTGTATAAATGTGTATTGGTAAATCAGCTAAAACATTATCGTGAGTAAAACGAGAGGCTAGTTTTTGTCGAGATGATTTAGGGTTTCGTATGAATATCTGTTGGTCGGGTAAGTAAATAGTCTCGGGTTCCCTATTTTTATTTAAATTTTCAATAATTTGGGTTCGTTGGTGTAAAGAAGATTCGTTAATAATGTCATAAACCTTTTTCATTCGGTCACGATGATCGCTTATATATAATTGTAATAATTGTTCTGTCAGGTCAATGTCTACGGGATCACGGGGGTCGAAATGTCCAGTTATTATATCTAAAGGTCGACATTTTGTGAAACTATGAATAGAACTATTGTAAGCTAAGAGAGCATAAGGCATGAGATTAATAACTGATTCTCCATTTTGGTTTAATTTTAATATCCTTAAATGTTCTAATAATGTGGAATGGAGCCGTTCTACTATTCCGTTTTCATTAGGCGAACAAGGTAATATCTTATGGTGAATAATTTTATGTAGTCTAAGGAACTCTAAAAATAATTGGTTTGAAAATTCGGGACCTCTATCGGTTACGACCGTCAAGGGCACACCGTGATGAGTGAAAAACATTAATAACCCTTGTACGACACTAATCGCAGTAGCATCCCTTAAATGATAAGCTTGTGCGTATTTTGAAAATGCGTCAATTATTGTTAAATATTTTTGATTTTCCACACTAAATAAATCTAAATGAACTATGGTGAAAGGTTTAGTTGGGGGAGGAACAATTTGAAATTTTTGCTTAATAGGATTACGGTCATACTTCGCTTGCCCACAGATAGAACATTCATTAATATATTTCGTAACCTGTTCCTTTAATTTTGGCCAAAAATATCGTTTCGATAGCGAGAGATAACTTTCATTTATTCCGCGATGGTTCGTTTTACCTTCATGATAGTTTTTAATTATTTCTTGTTGTTTTAAATAATCTTTTACATTTTCTAAATTATTTTTACAAAGGAGAAGGTTCATTGAAGAATTTTTAAAGTTATTTTGAATTATTGGGATTATTTTATACATACCTAATGGGGGATTAATTAAAATACCAGTATTTACCTTGGGATTTATATATTCTTTTACCGCATTTACTACATCATTTTCTAGATTCGAACTTGAAATTGAAATAGTAGTTTTTATATAATTTTCAAATATTTTCGATACCACAGGTCTACTTTTAATATCGCCAACTATGTTAAAAATAATCTGCCTATGAAATTTATTTAAGGGGTCGTCAGTTATGGGAATTTCTAAAATGGGGTTTTCTGAGTCTGTATGTACGGTTGCTGTATTTGAATTCGAAGGGGATTTTTCTGAGCAATTTACTGCAATTGAATTTGCTTCTTCGTTATGAATCTCTATACGGGATAAAGCATCGGCATTGCAATTATATTTACCCTGTTTATATATTACAGAAAAATCATATTCACTTAATTTTAACCTCCATCGAGTCAGTCGGGAATTGGGTTCTTTAATATTCATAATCCACTGAAGGGGTCTATGGTCAGTCATAATTTTAAATTTTCTTCCAAATAAATAGGGGCGGAAATACTTCGTAGCCCAAACTATCGCTAATAATTCCTTCTCAATTGTGCTATAATTAATTTCGCTCGTATTTAAAGTTCTAGATGCATATGCAATGGGTTTATCTGAACCAATAGGTCCTTGCGAAAGTACAGCGCCTATAGCTAAATTCGAAGCGTCCGTAGTCAGTATAAAGTCCTTAGAAAAGTCGGGGTATTGCAGGATAGGATCGTTAATCAATAATTTTTTACATTTTTCGAAACAATCTGTATAATCTTGATTTAAAATAATTTTTGAACCTTTTTTTAAGCATTGAGTGAGTGGTTTTATAATCTTTGCAAAGTTAGGAATAAATTTTCTATAATAACCTACGAGTCCTAAAAATCGTTTTATCTCGGTACTCGTTTTCGGAATGGGATAATTTTGAATAGCAGATATCTTGTCGGGATTTGGTTTTATTCCGTCGCATGTAATAATATGACCTAAATATGCTGTTTCTTTTTTTAAAAATTCCGACTTACTCATTTGTATTCTAAAATTTGACTCGCGTAATCTATCAAAGACTTTTCCTAAATTTTCTATGTGTTCTTGAAGTGAAGTGCTAAAAACTATTATATCATCTAAATATACTAAGCATATTTTATTTTGTAAACCACGTAAGACATTATCCATGACCCTTTGAAAGGTCGAGGGTGCGTTTTTTAAGCCCATGGGCATTCTTAAAAACTCGAAATGCCCATGCTCCACATTAAAAGCGGTTTTAGAAATGTCGGCGGGGTTCATCTCAATTTGGTGGAACCCGCTAGCAAGGTCTAATGTACTAAAATATTGACAATTACCTAATTTATCCAAAATATCCGATATATTCGGTATAGGATACTTATCGTCAATCGTTTTTTCATTAACTTTACGAAAATCTATGACAATGCGCCACTTAGTTTTTCCTGAAGCGTCGCTTTTCTTTGGAACGATCCATATGGGAGAGCTCCAAGCTGAGTCTGAGGGTCTAATAATTCCTTGATCTAACATGCTCTGAATTTGTTCCCTGACTTCCTGTCTATGTATAAAAGGATACCTATAGCTTTTAGTATATACGGGTATTTCATCTGTCGTTTTAATCGAATGCTTAATTGTATTGCTAAACGTTAAGGTTTCGCCTTCTAAATAAAATATATCCGAATAACGACCACAAAGCGTTTCTAAATTAATTCTTTCTTCCTCGTTTAAATGGCTAGTCCGTAAACGGGAGAGAACATCCTTTTCGCGTTCTATCATTCGCTCGGTATACTTATATTCAATATGATTCAATTCCGCCTGGATAGGTTTGTCGATAGAAAAAATTATGTCGTTGCGTGTGGGGTTATAAATTTCTAAAATAGCTCTGTTATTTTTCGCGCAAGTTAAACATTCTTTTATAATACAACTAGAGATTACTTGTTCTGGGATAAAAATTTCACCTTCACGAATATTAATTGGTAATTTTACTAATTTCGAGGTACCTGCCGGTATAATATTTTCGTACAAATTTAAATTACACGAATTATAAATTTGAATAGGGTTGCACGCGTTTGAAGTAACAAATAATTTTCTTTTATAATCGATAGTCGCTTCCCATTTATCTAATAAATCCGTACCGATTAAACCGTCAAAATAATTATGGAACTTATATATAAAAAATGTAATGCTATCTTTACTATTAAATTCAGGAAAACTGGGTATTGTTACGGAATACTTATGTCTACTTACAGCGTGTACGTTACTTACTTCGAAAGGATCATATTTTAAAGAAAATTTATTAAAATATTTTTCTACTGCATCTGGACTTATAAAAGATTGATTCGCGCCGGTATCGATAAGCAATTTTAGAGGGGGATTTTTAATCTGAATATAGGGAAGTTGACGTTGAGTTTGGAGATTAAGTTCTATTTTGGTTTGTCTAAAATTTTGAGTTTCTGAAAATCCTCTTCTTTATTAAGGGTTGATGACGAAGGTTCCTCTACAATTTGTTCGCAATTTTGAGATAATTCTTGGGGTGGTTCGCTACTATAATATGGATTTGCGTAATAATAATAGTCGTAATTATAATATTCATTATCGTCATAATAATCATAATAGTCATAGTACTGGTCATAAAGGTCACTGTCGTGGAAATTCATTTCCCTTGTTTTAAAATAATTAGACGGTGGTGGGTTTCCGTGCTTACTCCAATCATGTCCTGGAATATGTCTAGTAGGTGGTAAATTTCTAGGTACAAAAGTACTAACACCGCTCATAGGACGAGGTGCCTGAGAGGTCGAGTTAAATTGTGGGGGTGCATTACGTGGGTTAATTCTAAATGCATTATGGGGATTATAATTTGGGGGTTGTGCTCTAAATATTTGTTGAGTACGTGTTGGGCCTAAGTGTTGTCTATGTAATGTCTGTTGTGGGTTAGTTATAAAATTATTACGAAGTGGATAATTAGCTTGAAAATGTGGCTTAAACTGTGGAATGTGGTTATTAAAATTATTTACCTTAAAAGACTGAGAAGAAAAGTTCTGGGGGTGCTTTGTCCTGTCGGGTTCATTTCGAGCCTGTAAATACATAGTATTTAATTCGTCTTGAACGAATTCTAACGCTTTTTCTATGGTTTCCGGCCTCATACATCGTATGCGTGAGCCTAAGGGGTCCTTTAAACCTCTTAAAAACGCTTGCAAAGTTAATTTCTGATATAAAATTCTTTTAGCTTCTATTGTAGTTCCAATTTCCTCATGCAATGTAATATATGTCATTATTGTACTAAATAAATTTTGGCAACGTTCATAAAATTCCTGAGGGGTATTAGATCCCTGTGTTAAAAGAGAGAGATCATTGTACAACGCAGTTTCATCGCGTTGATCTGAAAAATTATTAATTAGCGACTTACGAATGCCACTCCAGTCTGATGGAATACCACTTGTATTTATTAAGCGTGCCGCTGAGCCTGTTACTTTATTTAAAATACCATTTGCAAGAGCAATACTAACTAAATTATTATCGGGATTATTACTTATAAATTCCTGTACCAATTGATCGCATAAACTAATAAATCTAGGTAAAACATTTGAATTTCCGTCAAATTCGGGCACTAGGCGTAAAGCCTTAAAAATGTTATCTAATTCCGACATTTTAATTTAATTATATTCTATTTAATAAAAAAATTAATTACGTTATAATAATAATTGCTAAACCTATATATCTTAGATTACCGAAAAAGGAAATTTAAGAACCGCGTTTTTATTCGTAATAAACCAAAATTAATATTAAAAAAATTTCCAATTGCCACAAAAGGGAAACGGAAAAAAGGAAACTTAAAAATACGGGTAAGCAATCACTAGAAAGATTCTAATGTACTTACTGGGTTAAATCTGGTTTCTCTGGTGCATCAATGTCTGGATACTCCTGCGCCGCCTCGTAGATTCTGGATACTCGTGCTGGTGCTTGAGAACCACCCGGGTGGTCCGCGGAGACGTTAAATTCGATATTCCCGAATTTTAAGTTACGTTGCTCGCGACCCGGCCCGCGAGTATCCTACCGACTGCGCCAATTATGTACGGTGGCAGCGTAGGTTCCAAAAAAACCGATTTTACTTAAAAATATTTTATTAAAATTAACTTATTATTACAAAAGGTGAGACTTGCTCAAAGTCGGAGACAAGAATGATTTTATATTCTACATTTAATTCTAATTTTAATTATAACAGCAGGTGTGGGGATTCGAATAACAATTCCAAGATTTAAGAGAATTGTGCAATGTATTAATTGGAAATTAAATTATGGGTAACGTTGTGGGACATATTCTGGGTGGTCCTAGGTCAGCAATTCCTGGGTTGTGTGCTAACGTAACACATACATACATACAAATATTGAAAAAAACAATATATACTTACACATATATACATACATACATAAAACGTGTTCAAAAATATATACATATATCAGGGAAGCAGATTATTTAAGTTGCCAGTTGTCAAAACCAGATGGTGTTGCCTGTCACTCTGACGTCACACCGATCGATGACAATCACATAAAACCAACCGCACGGACGTACGCTCAGTCGAGGCTCTACCACGGCTCGGTGCACTACTCGTGCTCCACCGCTGGCCAACCTCGACTACTTCAATTACAAATGTGGTTAAGACCTATTTGCAATTATACTGGGCTGGAGCAGTGAAAGGCGAGTGTTAGTACTGTAAAGGGATCCCTTAAGCCTACAGTTGTGGTCACAAGTCCACGGCACTGCTCCAAGCTTCACGTCAAGAGTAAGATAACATTTCTTATAATTACCACGCCCGAATTAGAAGTACGATGTCGGTCATATCTGTCTACATCAGAAGTGGGATCGGAACAAGCTCCGGTCCCAATCACCTTAGTCTCCGACATCAGAAGTGGGATGAACCTCACTCTCACGTGAAGTAAGTAATGTTTCGACACTTTCAATAGTTTACCGTTCTGTGAGTGTGTAAATACGTAGTTACGTCGCGTGAGTGTAGTAAATAATTTCGTTAGTCTGTTCGTTTCGTTAGTTACGTTAATTTCTTTAGTTTGAGATTCTTAAAGTATCGACGCCCCGTCTAATACGCACCGTATTAAATGAAAAATGTAAAAAATTATTTCAAATTTTAAAAAATTATGTCGGTAGGTCACTAATTTTATAGAAGGTTTACAATGAAATCATTATGAACGTAATTCATTTTAAAAAAGGTGAAATACAGTTGTTTCCATAATTATGGCGCAGCATATAACAGTGTAAATTAAAGAAACGGAAGTTATTTGGTAATTTAATTTTAAAAAAGTGACATATTTGAAAGTGACATATTAGGTAAAGATTGTTTAAAGAAAGTAAAGAGGTTAGTTAATTCTTTTAAAGTGATTATAAAGTTAGATGTAATTGTTAAGAGAAATAAAATAGTTAGTGAACGTACCGTATATTTCAAATTGTATTAAAAGAAAAGTAATGGCTCCGAATATTGTAAAGGTTAGTGTCGCTTAATATTTAAGTTCAACTAGGGTTTTGGTCGCCAGTAACCAGTTAATTATTTTAAGTAAATAGTGTTAATCCAATTAGTGACAATTTTAATTAAATTGTAGTAGATACATTAAAATTCTTTAAAGGCAAGTTAGTTAAAAGAAATTTAAAAGTAATGGTTTAAAAATTAGAGACGCGTTTATGCTTAATTGTTGCCAATTTCATAGTGAAACATCAATGAAGTGTGTGCAATTTACATACCTAGTTAGATTTTGTTACTTAGTTACATCTCAACGTTATAAGTGTTAAAATAAAACTTTTTGGTTAAAGTTTTACTTCAGGATTGTTTCTGAAATTTAGTAATACTCTGTAGGAGTAATACATAGTGCAGATAATATGTTGCCTAGTTCTAAAAAAAGTTTCAATGATGAAAGGAAATTAATTGTAGGAATCTATTTCAACAAAATTATATAGTGTAGAAAAATGGTTAGCTCTAGTAACAATATCTAGTGTAATTTAATGTCTGATTCCATAGGAATATCGGCTATAGATATCTTGTTGTAGCGATATCGATGTGATCTTGGAAAGGGTTGCTTATACGAGTCATACTCGGTATAGTTTGGTTCAGTAGTGTAAGCTATAGGGATAAGATTTTTAGGGTAACGATAATGTGCAGTGTAGTAGTACCTCTATCGACTAAACAGGTAGTGTGTGTCGGGTTCATGTAACAGTTGGTGTGATCGTGACGAGAGTGGATAACGGTTGACGAACGTAGATACTGTAGGGTCGCTGGCACAGTGTACGGGCCATAGGAGGTGGTAAGTGGTTGCAGGGCAAGGCCGTCCGGTCCATGTCGTCATACGAGATGGCGAATGGTCGAAGGGACACTTTGGTTACGGTTTCATGGTAAGGCCGTCCGGTCCATGTCGTCATTTGAGATGGCGACTGGTCGAAGGGACACCTTAGCCATGGTTTATGTTCTTGAGGTCATATACGGTGGTCGAAAGGATAATGTCGTCCGGTCCATGCAGCTGATGGCTGATGGTCGAAGGGACACATTCATCCGGTCCATTCTTAGGTGTTCGTTGATCGAAGGGATAATGTCGTCCGGGCCATGCAGCTGATAGCGGCTGGTTGAAGGGACACATTCATCAACTTCATTTTTAGGTTGATCGAAGGGTTAGTTGGTCGTAGCGTCGTAGGGTCGAAAGTTTGAAGGGTCATGCACGTGTGGCTGGTCGAAGAGACACATTCATCCGGTTCATCCTTAGGTTGTGTCGAAGGTTTAGTTAGTCGAATTGGTCGAAAGGACTCGCCCGTCCTGTTCAATTTGATAGTGTTAGGTTAGATTAGGTCCAATTTGATAGTGTTAGGTTAATTTGTCAGGATTGGACGAGTAGTAATAAAGTAGTAGTGATCTCAGTAGGAGTGGTATGGTTGGATTATTATTCTTAGGCAGGCTAAATCGAGCACTATTGAAGGCAAAAGCGCTCGAGGACGCGCGCATGTCAGGATTGGCCGTATCAGGGAAGCAGATTATTTAAGTTGCCAGTTGTCAAAACCAGATGGTGTTGCCTGTCACTCTGACGTCACACCGATCGATGACAATCACATAAAACCAACCGCACGGACGTACGCTCAGTCGAGGCTCTACCACGGCTCGGTGCACTACTCGTGCTCCACCGCTGGCCAACCTCGACTACTTCAATTACAAATGTGGTTAAGACCTATTTGCAATTATACTGGGCTGGAGCAGTGAAAGGCGAGTGTTAGTACTGTAAAGGGATCCCTTAAGCCTACAGTTGTGGTCACAAGTCCACGGCACTGCTCCAAGCTTCACGTCAAGAGTAAGATAACATTTCTTATAATTACCACGCCCGAATTAGAAGTACGATGTCGGTCATATCTGTCTACATCAGAAGTGGGATCGGAACAAGCTCCGGTCCCAATCACCTTAGTCTCCGACATCAGAAGTGGGATGAACCTCACTCTCACGTGAAGTAAGTAATGTTTCGACACTTTCAATAGTTTACCGTTCTGTGAGTGTGTAAATACGTAGTTACGTCGCGTGAGTGTAGTAAATAATTTCGTTAGTCTGTTCGTTTCGTTAGTTACGTTAATTTCTTTAGTTTGAGATTCTTAAAGTATCGACGCCCCGTCTAATACGCACCGTATTAAATGAAAAATGTAAAAAATTATTTCAAATTTTAAAAAATTATGTCGGTAGGTCACTAATTTTATAGAAGGTTTACAATGAAATCATTATGAACGTAATTCATTTTAAAAAAGGTGAAATACAGTTGTTTCCATAATTATGGCGCAGCATATAACAGTGTAAATTAAAGAAACGGAAGTTATTTGGTAATTTAATTTTAAAAAAGTGACATATTTGAAAGTGACATATTAGGTAAAGATTGTTTAAAGAAAGTAAAGAGGTTAGTTAATTCTTTTAAAGTGATTATAAAGTTAGATGTAATTGTTAAGAGAAATAAAATAGTTAGTGAACGTACCGTATATTTCAAATTGTATTAAAAGAAAAGTAATGGCTCCGAATATTGTAAAGGTTAGTGTCGCTTAATATTTAAGTTCAACTAGGGTTTTGGTCGCCAGTAACCAGTTAATTATTTTAAGTAAATAGTGTTAATCCAATTAGTGACAATTTTAATTAAATTGTAGTAGATACATTAAAATTCTTTAAAGGCAAGTTAGTTAAAAGAAATTTAAAAGTAATGGTTTAAAAATTAGAGACGCGTTTATGCTTAATTGTTGCCAATTTCATAGTGAAACATCAATGAAGTGTGTGCAATTTACATACCTAGTTAGATTTTGTTACTTAGTTACATCTCAACGTTATAAGTGTTAAAATAAAACTTTTTGGTTAAAGTTTTACTTCAGGATTGTTTCTGAAATTTAGTAATACTCTGTAGGAGTAATACATAGTGCAGATAATATGTTGCCTAGTTCTAAAAAAAGTTTCAATGATGAAAGGAAATTAATTGTAGGAATCTATTTCAACAAAATTATATAGTGTAGAAAAATGGTTAGCTCTAGTAACAATATCTAGTGTAATTTAATGTCTGATTCCATAGGAATATCGGCTATAGATATCTTGTTGTAGCGATATCGATGTGATCTTGGAAAGGGTTGCTTATACGAGTCATACTCGGTATAGTTTGGTTCAGTAGTGTAAGCTATAGGGATAAGATTTTTAGGGTAACGATAATGTGCAGTGTAGTAGTACCTCTATCGACTAAACAGGTAGTGTGTGTCGGGTTCATGTAACAGTTGGTGTGATCGTGACGAGAGTGGATAACGGTTGACGAACGTAGATACTGTAGGGTCGCTGGCACAGTGTACGGGCCATAGGAGGTGGTAAGTGGTTGCAGGGCAAGGCCGTCCGGTCCATGTCGTCATACGAGATGGCGAATGGTCGAAGGGACACTTTGGTTACGGTTTCATGGTAAGGCCGTCCGGTCCATGTCGTCATTTGAGATGGCGACTGGTCGAAGGGACACCTTAGCCATGGTTTATGTTCTTGAGGTCATATACGGTGGTCGAAAGGATAATGTCGTCCGGTCCATGCAGCTGATGGCTGATGGTCGAAGGGACACATTCATCCGGTCCATTCTTAGGTGTTCGTTGATCGAAGGGATAATGTCGTCCGGGCCATGCAGCTGATAGCGGCTGGTTGAAGGGACACATTCATCAACTTCATTTTTAGGTTGATCGAAGGGTTAGTTGGTCGTAGCGTCGTAGGGTCGAAAGTTTGAAGGGTCATGCACGTGTGGCTGGTCGAAGAGACACATTCATCCGGTTCATCCTTAGGTTGTGTCGAAGGTTTAGTTAGTCGAATTGGTCGAAAGGACTCGCCCGTCCTGTTCAATTTGATAGTGTTAGGTTAGATTAGGTCCAATTTGATAGTGTTAGGTTAATTTGTCAGGATTGGACGAGTAGTAATAAAGTAGTAGTGATCTCAGTAGGAGTGGTATGGTTGGATTATTATTCTTAGGCAGGCTAAATCGAGCACTATTGAAGGCAAAAGCGCTCGAGGACGCGCGCATGTCAGGATTGGCCGTATCAGGGAAGCAGATTATTTAAGTTGCCAGTTGTCAAAACCAGATGGTGTTGCCTGTCACTCTGACGTCACACCGATCGATGACAATCACATAAAACCAACCGCACGGACGTACGCTCAGTCGAGGCTCTACCACGGCTCGGTGCACTACTCGTGCTCCACCGCTGGCCAACCTCGACTACTTCAATTACAAATGTGGTTAAGACCTATTTGCAATTATACTGGGCTGGAGCAGTGAAAGGCGAGTGTTAGTACTGTAAAGGGATCCCTTAAGCCTACAGTTGTGGTCACAAGTCCACGGCACTGCTCCAAGCTTCACGTCAAGAGTAAGATAACATTTCTTATAATTACCACGCCCGAATTAGAAGTACGATGTCGGTCATATCTGTCTACATCAGAAGTGGGATCGGAACAAGCTCCGGTCCCAATCACCTTAGTCTCCGACACATAATATTAAAAAAAATAAATAAATATAAACTATTATACTAAATTAAATAAGTACTCTTTCAGGCGATTTTTAAAACTGTATAGACATTTGGAATGACGAACTTCTGTAGGAAGTTCATTCCAAAGAATTGCAGATTTCATAGTAAAAGACTTAGAATAAAATAGGGTATGGGAAGTTGGTAATTTAAGGAGATTATCACAACGGGATCTAAGGTGGAGGTGAAGAAGTGAATCGGCACCTAGGAAACAAAATCGATCTTTTAAGTAGGAGGGAGAGAGAGAGTTGTACAGGATAGAATAGAGGAGCAACCAAGAGATCAGTATCAACAGAATTAAAGGCGTTGCTAAAGTCCAGCAAAGCAATGACTGTAAGATTTTGTTTGTCCATGCTAAGTCTGATATCGTCACAAACTTTAATCAAAGTAGTGACTGTGCTATGCCCGTTACGGAATCCAGACTGGAACTCGGATAATATATGGTTGTCAAATAGATATTGATTTAGTTGCTGAAAAACAATACGTTCCAAGACCTTTGACAAGAAAGGAAGGATGGAGATAGGACGGTAGTGAGAGAAGGATTTTGGATCTTTGGTTTTGGGTATGGGGATAACGCGGGCAATGCGCCACAAACTGGGAAAAGTGTTATGGGAAATAGAAAAATTTAAAATATGGGTAATGACTGGAACTAAGACTTTCAAGGGCAAATGCGGTTGATGCCATCATAACCAGAAGCATCAGATTTGATGGCTAGGATACTGTTTCTTACCTGGGATGAGGTTATAGAAGCAAAGTTAAAAGGAACGATTGTGGGAGACGGCAAGGAGTTGATATAATTCAATGTATTTGCTTTAATTGTGTTGTCCATAGATGTTATCGAGGCAAAGTGTTTATTCAAGGCATCAACGTCTAGATTGCAATTCAAATCCTTACGTTGCCGGCCAATGCCTAGCGATTCCAGAAATTTCCACAACTTACGTGGGCTTAAGTTTTTCATTCATTCATTTTATTTATTATTTCTGAAATCTTTTTCTTCATTTCTTTTTTCTGAGCATTTTTTCATAGTTTCATGATATAAAATTATCTGGGTAATCAGAATAACGACGGGGTATACCAGCTAATCCTAAAAAATGTTGAGGAAAAAATGTTAAATTAACACCAATAAATATGGAAATAAATTGAATTTTTAATAAATAAGGATTTAATAATAATCCAGTAAATAGAGAATATCAATGAACAAAACCCCCTAAAATAGCAAATACAGCTCCTATCACATCACTGCACCTGCGTGGCGGTAGGGTGAGTACACACCACGCCCTCCGGTTCCTCACACTGTGACCTCTGCATGACAGAGAACACACACGACAGTGAGACACACACGAGACAAAAATTATTGTGCATTTTACACTAAAATATAATTTTTTTATCATGAATTTAAATTCATCTTTAGAATATTTTATTCTTATTTTTTATTTTATTAATTAATAATTCCAATAAAATATTTTTCTTATTTATTTTATTTTTCAGAACTATAATTTCTATTTCATCAAATTCATGATTAGGATGCTGAATTGGCTTAGAAATTAATTTACTTAGATTTATCCCCTTAATCTCTTCCCCCAATAATCTATTAAATTCAGAAGCTTCCTTAAAATATTTTTTAACTCAATCTATTGCATCAATTAATTTTTTATTTTCTATCCTATTGAATTTATTTCTTATAAAAATATTTATTAATGATTTATTATCAATTATTATAAATTCTGCAATATTAATAAAAATAGGTTCTGTTCCTTTTCATTTTTGATTTCCTAATATTATAGAAGGATTATCATGATTTAATAGATTTATTTTAATAACATGACAAAACATTTCACCAATAATTTTATTATCTTATAATATAAATTTTATTTTTTTAATTTTTATTATAATTTTTAATGTAATAATTGGAGCTGTAGGAAGATTTAATCAAACTTCTTTACGTAAATTAATAGCTTTTTCTTCAATTAATAACATTGGTTGATTAATTTCAGCTTTATTAATTAGAGAAAATTTATGATTAATATATTTTCTATTCAATTCAGTTAAATTCAGTTGAAACTGGTGTCGATCGTTCGGGCTTCGAGGGGCCTTCAAGGTGGTATACAACCCGCGGGAATGCGCGGGAAGGTGCCGGCGGTTAGTGGCGAAAACCGATTTTTTCAGTTTTCCCCGCTCGGATTCAGTTGAAACTGGTGTCGATCGTTCGGGCTCCGAGGGGCCTTCAAGGTGGTATACAACCCGCGGGAATGCGCGGGAAGGTGCGGGCGGTTAGTGGCGAAAACCGATTTTTTCAGTTTTCCCCGCTCGGATTCAGTTGATACTGGTGTCGATCGTTCGGGCTCCGAGAGGCCTTCAAGGTGGTATACAACCCGAGGGAATACGCGGGAAGGTGCGGGCGGTAAGTGGAAAAAACCGATTTTTTCAGTTTTCCCCGCTCGGATTCAGTTGAAACTGGTGTCGATCGTTCGGGCTCCGAGGGGCCTTCAAGGTGGTATACAACCCGCGGGAATGCGCGGGAAGGTGCGGGCGGTAAGTGGCGAAAACCGATTTTTTCAGTTTTCCCCGCTCGGATTCAGTTGAAACTGGTGTCGATCGTTCGGGCTCCGAGGGGCCTTCAAGGTGGTATACAACCCGCGGGAATGCGCGGGAAGGTGCGGGCGGTAAGTGGAAAAAACCGATTTTTTCAGTTTTCCCCGCTCGGATTCAGTTGAAACTGGTGTCGATCGTTCGGGCTCCGAGGGGCCTTCAAGGTGGTATACAACCCGAAGTTGGAAGGTGAAGGTGCGGGCGGTAAGTGGCGAAAACCGATTTTTTCACTTTTCCCCGCTCGGATTCAGTTAAAACTGGTGTCGATCGTTCGGGCTCCGAGGGGCCTTCAAGATGGTATACAACCCGAAGTTGGAAGGTGAAGGTGCGGGCGGTAAGTGGCGAAAACCGATTTTTTCACTTTTCCCCGCTCGGATTCAGTTGAAACTGGTGTCGATCGTTCGGGCTCCGAGGGGCCTTCAAGGTGGTATACAACCCGAAGTTGGGAGGTGAAGGTGCGGGCGGTAAGTGGCGAAAACCGATTTTTTCACTTTTCCCCGCTCGGATTCAGTTGAAACTGGTGTCGATCGTTCGGGCTCCGAGGGGCCTTCAAGGTGGTATACAACCCGCGGGAATGCGCGGGAAGGTGCGGGCGGTAAGTGGAAAAAACCGATTTTTTCAGTTTTCCCCGCTCGGATTCAGTTGAAACTGGTGTCGATCGTTCGGGCTCCGAGGGGCCTTCAAGGTGGTATACAACCCGCGGGAATGCGCGGGAAGGTGCGGGCGGTAAGTGGCGAAAACCGATTTTTTCAGTTTTCCCCGCTCGGATTCAGTTGAAACTGGTGTCGATCGTTCGGGCTTCGAGGGGCCTTCAAGGTGGTATACAACCCGCGGGAATGCGCGGGAAGGTGCCGGCGGTTAGTGGCGAAAACCGATTTTTTTCAGTTTTCCCCGCTCGGATTCAGTTGAAACTGGTGTCGATCGTTCGGGCTCCGAGGGGCCTTCAAGGTGGTATACAACCCGAAGTTGGAAGGTGAAGGTGCGGGCGGTAAGTGGCGAAAACCGATTTTTTCACTTTTCCCCGCTCGGATTCAGTTGAAACTGGTGTCGATCGTTCGGGCTTCGAGGGGCCTTCAAGGTGGTATACAACCCGCGGGAATGTGCGAGAAGGTGCCGGCGGTAAGTGACGAAAACCTATTTTTTCAGTTTTCCCCGCTCGGATTCAGTTGAAACTGGTGTCGATCGTTCGGGCTCCGAGGGGCCTTCAAGTTGGTATACAACCCGCGGGAATGCGCGGGAAGGTGCGGGCGGTAAGTGGCGAAAACCGATTTTTTCAGTTTTCCCCGCTCGGATTCAGTTGAAACTGGTGTCGATCGTTCGGGCTCCGAGGGGCCTTCAAGGTGGTATACAACCCGAAGTTGGAAGGTGAAGGTGCGGGCGGTAAGTGGCGAAAACCGATTTTTTCACTTTTCCCCGCTCGGATTCAGTTGAAACTGGTGTCGATCGTTCGGGCTCCGAGGGGCCTTCAAGGTGGTGTACAACCCGAAGTTGGAAGGTGAAGGTGCGGGCGGTAAGTGGCGAAAACCGATTTTTTCACTTTTCCCCGCTCGGATTCAGTTGAAACTGGTGTCGATCGTTCGGGCTCCGAGGGGCCTTCAAGGTGGTATACAACCCGCGGGAATGCGCGAGAAGGTGCGGGCGGTAAGTGGCGAAAACCGATTTTTTCAGTTTTCCCCGCTCGGATTCAGTTGAAACTGGTGTCGATGGCGGTAAGTGGCGAAAACCGATTTTTTCAGTTTTCCCCGCTCGGATTCAGTTGAAACTGGTGTCGATCGTTCGGGCTCCGAGGGGCCTTCAAGGTGGTATACAACCCGCGGGAATGCGCGGGAAGGTGCGGGCGGTAAGTGGCGAAAACCGATTTTTTCAGTTTTCCCCGCTCGGATTCAGTTGAAACTGGTGTCGATCGTTCGGGCTCCGAGGGGCCTTCAAGGTGGTATACAACCCGCGGGAATGCGCGGGAAGGTGCGGGCGGTAAGTGGAAAAAACCGATTTTTTCAGTTTTCCCCGCTCGGATTCAGTTGAAACTGGTGTCGATCGTTCGGGCTCCGAGGGGCCTTCAAGGTGGTATACAACCCGCGGGAATGCGCGGGAAGGTGCGGGCGGTAAGTGGCGAAAACCGATTTTTTCAGTTTTCCCCGCTCGGATTCAGTTGAAACTGGTGTCGATCGTTCGGGCTTCGAGGGGCCTTCAAGGTGGTATACAACCCGCGGGAATGCGCGGGAAGGTGCCGGCGGTTAGTGGCGAAAACCGATTTTTTTCAGTTTTCCCCGCTCGGATTCAGTTGAAACTGGTGTCGATCGTTCGGGCTCCGAGGGGCCTTCAAGGTGGTATACAACCCGAAGTTGGAAGGTGAAGGTGCGGGCGGTAAGTGGCGAAAACCGATTTTTTCACTTTTCCCCGCTCGGATTCAGTTGAAACTGGTGTCGATCGTTCGGGCTTCGAGGGGCCTTCAAGGTGGTATACAACCCGCGGGAATGTGCGAGAAGGTGCCGGCGGTAAGTGACGAAAACCTATTTTTTCAGTTTTCCCCGCTCGGATTCAGTTGAAACTGGTGTCGATCGTTCGGGCTCCGAGGGGCCTTCAAGTTGGTATACAACCCGCGGGAATGCGCGGGAAGGTGCGGGCGGTAAGTGGCGAAAACCGATTTTTTCAGTTTTCCCCGCTCGGATTCAGTTGAAACTGGTGTCGATCGTTCGGGCTCCGAGGGGCCTTCAAGGTGGTATACAACCCGAAGTTGGAAGGTGAAGGTGCGGGCGGTAAGTGGCGAAAACCGATTTTTTCACTTTTCCCCGCTCGGATTCAGTTGAAACTGGTGTCGATCGTTCGGGCTCCGAGGGGCCTTCAAGGTGGTATACAACCCGAAGTTGGAAGGTGAAGGTGCGGGCGGTAAGTGGCGAAAACCGATTTTTTCACTTTTCCCCCTCGGATTCAGTTGAAACTGGTGTCGATCGTTCGGGCTCCGAGGGGCCTTCAAGGTGGTATACAACCCGAAGTTGGAAGGTGAAGGTGCGGGCGGTAAGTGGCGAAAACCGATTTTTTCACTTTTCCCCGCTCGGATTCAGTTGAAACTGGTGTCGATCGTTCGGGCTCCGAGGGGCCTTCAAGGTGGTATACAACCCGCGGGAATGCGCGGGAAGGTGCGGGCGGTAAGTGGCGAAAACCGATTTTTTCAGTTTTCCCCGCTCGGATTCAGTTGAAACTGGTGTCGATCGTTCGGGCTCCGAGGGGCCTTCAAGGTGGTATACAACCCGAAGTTGGGAGGTGAAGGTGCGGGCGGTAAGTGGCGAAAACCGATTTTTTCAGTTTTCCCCGCTCGGATTCAGTTGAAACTGGTGTCGATCGTTCGGGCTTCGAGGGGCCTTCAAGGTGGTATACAACCCGAAGTTGGGAGGTGAAGGTGCGGGCGGTAAGTGGCGAAAACCGATTTTTTCAGTTTTCCCCGCTCGGATTCAGTTGAAACTGGTGTCGATCGTTCGGGCTTCGAGGGGCCTTCAAGGTGGTATACAACCCGCGGGAATGCGCGGGAAGGTGCGGGCGGTAAGTGGCGAAAACCGATTTTTTCAGTTTTCCCCGCTCGGATTCAGTTGAAACTGGTGTCGATCGTTCGGGCTCCGAGGGGCCTTCAAGGTGGTATACAACCCGCGGGAATGCGCGGGAAGTGGCGAAAACCGATTTTTTCAGTTTTCCCCGCTCGGATTCAGTTGAAACTGGTGTCGATCGTTCGGGCTCCGAGGGGCCTTCAAGGTGGTATACAACCCGCGGGAATGCGCGGGAAGGTGCGGGAAGGTGCGGGCGGTAAGTGGCGTAAACCGATTTTTTCAGTTTTCCCCGCTCGGATTCAGTTGAAACTGGTGTCGATCGTTCGGGCTCCGAGGGGCCTTCAAGGTGGTATACAACCCGAAGTTGGAAGGTGAAGGTGCGGGCGGTAAGTGGCGAAAACCGATTTTTTCACTTTTCCCCCCTCGGATTCAGTTGAAACTGGTGTCGATCGTTCGGGCTCCGAGGGGCCTTCAAGGTGGTATACAACCCGAAGTTGGAAGGTGAAGGTGCGGGCGGTAAGTGGCGAAAACCGATTTTTTCACTTTTCCCCGCTCGGATTCAGTTGAAACTGGTGTCGATCGTTCGGGCTCCGAGGGGCCTTCAAGGTGGTATACAACCCGCGGGAATGCGCGGGAAGGTGCGGGCGGTAAGTGGCGAAAACCGATTTTTTCAGTTTTCCCCGCTCGGATTCAGTTGAAACTGGTGTCGATCGTTCGGGCTCCGAGGGGCCTTCAAGGTGGTATACAACCCGAAGTTGGGAGGTGAAGGTGCGGGCGGTAAGTGGCGAAAACCGATTTTTTCAGTTTTCCCCGCTCGGATTCAGTTGAAACTGGTGTCGATCGTTCGGGCTTCGAGGGGCCTTCAAGGTGGTATACAACCCGAAGTTGGGAGGTGAAGGTGCGGGCGGTAAGTGGCGAAAACCGATTTTTTCAGTTTTCCCCGCTCGGATTCAGTTGAAACTGGTGTCGATCGTTCGGGCTTCGAGGGGCCTTCAAGGTGGTATACAACCCGCGGGAATGCGCGGGAAGGTGCGGGCGGTAAGTGGCGAAAACCGATTTTTTCAGTTTTCCCCGCTCGGATTCAGTTGAAACTGGTGTCGATCGTTCGGGCTCCGAGGGGCCTTCAAGGTGGTATACAACCCGCGGGAATGCGCGGGAAGTGGCGAAAACCGATTTTTTCAGTTTTCCCCGCTCGGATTCAGTTGAAACTGGTGTCGATCGTTCGGGCTCCGAGGGGCCTTCAAGGTGGTATACAACCCGCGGGAATGCGCGGGAAGGTGCGGGAAGGTGCGGGCGGTAAGTGGCGTAAACCGATTTTTTCAGTTTTCCCCGCTCGGATTCAGTTGAAACTGGTGTCGATCGTTCGGGCTCCGAGGGGCCTTCAAGGTGGTATACAACCCGAAGTTGGAAGGTGAAGGTGCGGGCGGTAAGTGGCGAAAACCGATTTTTTCACTTTTCCCCGCTCGGATTCAGTTGAAACTGGTGTCGATCGTTCGGGCTTCGAGGGGCCTTCAAGGTGGTATACAACCCGCGGGAATGCGCGGGAAGGTGCGGGAAGGTGCGGGCGGTAAGTGGCGTAAACCGATTTTTTCAGTTTTCCCCGCTCGGATTCAGTTGAAACTGGTGTCGATCGTTCGGGCTCCGAGGGGCCTTCAAGGTGGTATACAACCCGAAGTTGGAAGGTGAAGGTGCGGGCGGTAAGTGGCGAAAACCGATTTTTTCACTTTTCCCCGCTCGGATTCAGTTGAAACTGGTGTCGATCGTTCGGGCTTCGAGGGGCCTTCAAGGTGGTATACAACCCGCGGGAATGCGCGGGAAGGTGCCGGCGGTTAGTGGCGAAAACCGATTTTTTCAGTTTTCCCCGCTCGGATTCAGTTGAAACTGGTGTCGATCGTTCGGGCTCCGAGGGGCCTTCAAGGTGGTATACAACCCGCGGGAATGCGCGGGAAGGTGCGGGCGGTAAGTGGAAAAAACCGATTTTTCCAGTTTTCCCCGCTCGGATTCAGTTGATACTGGTGTCGATGGCGGTAAGTGGCGAAAACCGATTTTTTCAGTTTTCCCCGCTCGGATTCAGTTGAAACTGGTGTCGATCGTTCGGGCTCCGAGGGGCCTTCAAGGTGGTATACAACCCGCGGGAATGCGCGGGAAGGTGCGGGCGGTAAGTAGCGAAAACCGATTTTTTCTGTTTTCTTCGCTCGGATTCAGTTGAAACTGGTGTCGATCGTTGGATCGTTGGTGTCGCTGCGGAGGGGTCAGTTGGTGATGGCCAGAACGTAGGAGTGTGGAAGGAGCCGAGAGTGGTTCTGACCAGATTGGACGTTGATGACGGAATGTCGACTGTCGGTAGTGTCAGGTCGAGACGAGGGTCCGGATCATCATATGGACGGTTGTGGGGAGCGTTGGAGTCAAAGGACTCAGATACTGAAAGTTTTGTGCCGATGGTGTCGGAGAAGTCAAGGACACGGGCACAATACCTGAAGGACAGGCGGAAGAGGCCTCGGAAGCCGATCGATCAGTCGGGGTCTTCTGGTGAAGGAGAGCCAGATAGACCGGCGCCAAAAGTGGTTGCCATGAGGAGACGGAAAGGTCTCGGTGAGGCAGAAAGGAAGGAGTTGCCGCTGAGTTCAGAACAGGAGGTGTCTGACAGCGCTGCGGCCGTACTGGCCAGGGCTAGCTCCAGGCTCTCGGACATGTCTCTACCATCCGAGAAAGAGCAGGACGAAGCCATACTTGCGTCTGACCTACAAAATCAGGTGGTGGACAGCCTAGCGGTGATAAGGAAGGTTGCCAGCAGATCGGGCAACCTTAAAGGAACTTTCACCAAGGCCTTTTGACGGATACCGGCCCGAGTGGGGACTCGAGCGGGTTATGTGGGACTCGTGGACCGGCTGAAGGCCAATCCCAATACCCACTAAAACCTCACGATGCTCCTCCTCGACCACCACTGGCCGCGAGACGCGGGGACTATAATCGTCCACGAAACGCGGCGGCGGGAGCCTGCTAGGCACGTCGCGGAGTCAAGGGTGTGTGGGCACCCTCGACGGCCTGCTCGGAGTAGCGCGCGGGAGCAACCTGCGCGCGCCTACTCGGGCCAGGTTGGTAGGCGGCCAGCTTCCCCAGGCTGACCGCCCTCTGGCACATTAGGGCGGAAGGCGGCGATCGTGTGCCGCCCTCCGGCGACCCGGTCTCTTACGGCGGATGGCGACTTCGGCAAAAGCCTCCCTCGTCCGTTCCGCCGACTCCTTCTCGAGCACCACTGCCTCGCAGAAGGATGAGACCGCATCCCACGACGTCTCGCTGCCGGCCATAGCCTTGACCACGGCCGGCAGGGAAAGGTCGTCCCCTATGACGTCGCGCAAAGCGCGACGTTGAGACGCCCAGGCTGAGCACACCTCCAACGTGTGCTGGGCCGTCTCGTCGAGGCAGTCGTCGCAGTGGTGGCAGCGAGCGTCGGGCTCCCTCCCGGCGATCCGACACAGGTAACCCCCGAAGCAGCCATGCCCCGTGAGCACCTGTGTCGTGCGGAAGGTTAGGACGCCGTGACGCCGCGCTAACCACTGGCGGAACACTGGACGAACAGCCTCGATCTTCCTCAGGCCGGCAGATGGATTTGCCAGCCGAGTGTCCCACATTTCAACCGCGGCTACCCGCGCCTCCTCAGTGCGTGCTTGGCTTGCCGGTTCCCCGGACGCTAGGCCTCGACGCCGGCAATAGACCGACGCCAGAGAAAGAGCATCCAGGTCCCACGGTATGACTCCAGCCAGCACGCACGCCACTTCACCGGAGATGGTCCGGTACCCCCGTATCGCCCGGATGGCCATCACCCTCTGCGCACGTCGCAGCAGAGTGATGTTGTGCCGGTCGGATCGGACCACTCCGGTGTACAGCCGACGGCTAGAGGCGCTCGGCCCATCCACATTGGGCAAAAGGCGCGCCAGTGCCGCCGCTGTCTTCAACAGTTTCGGGGCCAAAGATGTAAAGCGGCCCCGAAAACTCCACCGACCATCCAGAACAAGTCCGAGGTACTTCATGCTCCGGGCAACGTCAATTTTGACGCCACCGACGACGATGTGGGCATCTGCCGGTGGGCCCTTTCGAGGAGCATGGAAGTAGATTGCCTCGGACTTGTTGAGGGAGACTTCCAAGCCCAGCCGCTTTATGCGGCCGACTACCTCCGCAACTCCAGCAGTCGCGAGGACTGCCGCCTCTCGATAGGTCCACTGCTGCGCCAAGACCAGCGTGTCATCGGCGTAACAGAGGACCTTTATCCCCCTCAGGGTGCCGCCCCGCAGCACCCAGTCGTATCCGATGTTCCAGAGGATCGGACCCAGCACCGATCCTTGTGGAGCACCGGCCGACACAACGAACTCCTTCCAACCTCCTCCAGGAGCTGGAAAGGTCACAGACCTACCGGACAGGTAAGCCCCGATGACGCGGCGCAGGTATGGAGGCACACGATAGTATAACAGTGCCTCCTTTATGCAGGGCCATGGCAGGGAGTTGAAGGCGTTGGCGATGTCTAAAGACACCGCCAAGACTCCATTGCCTCGGGCCACCGCATCCTGCGCATAGGACTTTACCTCCAGTATGGCATCCACCGTCGATCGCCCCCTACGGAAGCCATACTGGTGGTCCGAGAGGTCCGGACCTGTCCCCTCCAAATGGTGTTGTAGCCTCCTGGCTACAACACGCTCAAGGAGCTTGGCGATCTCGCTCAAGAGCACGATGGGCCTGTAGGCGGAGGCTGAATCCGCCGGGCGACCCTCCTTCTTGATGAGGACTAACCTGCCTGTCTTCCACCGCTGTGGAATTATGGCTTGAGCCAGACAGGCAGTGAATAGTCCTCGCACTCTGGGCCCTAAGGTGTTGAGGGCCAGAGTTAGCGCCCGGCCGGGAATGCCATCGAAGCCCGGGGCGGTGCTCTTGAGCCGAGATCGGCGAACAGCTTCTTCGAGCTCCTCCTCCTCCACCGGTGGTGTGACGCTGTCCTCGTCGTCCTCCTATTCCTCCTCACGCGCTGCAGGGCGGGCCATACTGGGTGGTGCAAAACTGGCCCGCTGCGGGAATAGCGACGACAGAACCCCTCAGAGTACGTCCGGTTGGAGTGTCTGCGTCAGTGGTGGTGCCCAAGCCCGTAACCTACCGAGCACCATTCGGTAAGGTGTGCCGTACGGGTCTAAGTCTATCCCCGCGATCAACCGGTCGTGCGACTCGCCTTTCACACGACCGATCTCCTCCTGCAGCTGCGTTCTCGCCTCGACATAGACGCGGTACAGTCGGTCTTCCTCCTCCTGCACCTTCTGTACCCGTCTGCGATAGTGGCTGTACTGGCGTCTCGCCGCAACGCAGGTGTTACGCAGTTGCGCGATCTCCCACGACCACCAGTACACTTGCCGCCGTTGAGGGCGGCGCCCGGAACGGGGCATTGACGCGTCACAGATACGCGTCAGCGCCCCCTGCGCCCAGGATGCGGCGTCTTCTGCAGACGCCAAGCTCTGGGGCCGCCAGGATTTCACTATCGCGGCCTCCTCCAACAACTCCCTGTCGAGACGACCCAGTTGCCACCGCGGTCCGTACTCTCGCGAGTTTGGACTGGGGGCTGGTGGCACCGCAGGATGTATGGAGATCTCGTACAAGATGTAGAGGTGATCCGAGAGAGTCTCCACATCATCCAGCACTCGCCAGCCCCGAACACGACATGCTAGGGCCGGGCTCGCGACCGAAACGTCCACGACGGATCCGCCCAGCCTTCGCACACACGTGTTCTTGGTCGCTCGGTTGAGCACAGACAAACCGGTGGCAACAACCCACTCCGACAGCGTCACACCACGCACATCCGTCGTTGCGAAGCCCCACACGCTGGACTTCGCGTTGAGATCGCCGGCCACCAACATCTCCGCCGGACGAAATCGCTCTACCATTTCCCCCAATCGTATAAGGAACTCTTCAAACTCCGCGAGAGTTCGATTGGGGGAAAAGTAGACCTCTACGACAACTAGGTTGCCGACAAGTGCGGCGACGCATCCCACACCTCTCTCTACACGTGAGAAAGGCGGGGAGCCCGCGGCGACCTGGGTGATAATAGTCACCACCCCGGTGTTGTCGGCTACCCAGTTGTCTCTGTCGGGAACGCTGTAGGGCTCCGAAACAACCGCCACCTGGATAGACCACTGCGCCAGGCTTTGGACCAATAAGTCCTGGGCCCTAGCACAGTGGTTAATGTTCGCATGCAACACGCGGAGAGCCATTATTGGTCTTCCATGTGTTGCACCTCCTCAGGCCCAGCTGGGATATTAGACCTGGCCGATATTGCCGGCACTCGTCTGCGCTTTCCACCGTTATTGGTGCTAGCCTTTCCACAGGCAGCATTCCCCAACATGTGATTAGCGGGCGTTTGCGCCGCCTCACACACCGGACAATGAGGCTCTGCCGAACACGATCTCTGCTGATGCCCGGTCTGGCCACACTGGAAACACTGTTTGCTGCGGTCCACCTGGCTACTGCACTTCGCAGCCATGTGGCCCACTTCGTGGCAACGGAAACAACGTTGCGCACGGGGCATCAACAGCCTCACTCCAGCAGAGACGAAGCCAACAAGTAGTCTCGCCCCGCTAATCTTCTGCGCTGCGCCGACAGGACATCGGACCCATACTGTTCCTAGACCGGCCCGGTCCTGTCGGATCTCTCCGACTTTTATATTACCCGCAGCACAGCCGGAAACTCGGCTTATTGCCGCCGTCATGTCCTCAGCAGTGGCGGAGTCATCGAGGCCAAACACCCTCAATTCCGCACATTTCACTGGCCTCGACACCTGGACCTCTTCGGGGCTGAGAACCCCACGCAACTTCTCAGCTAGCGCATCCGCCTTCTCAGCAGTGTTGGCGCCAGGCAACTCTAGCATTCTAGCGCCAGTAGACGCAACACGGAATCTCAGGTCCTCTATACCCAGGTCTTCCAACTTTATACTTTCCTTGACCCGGGTAAGGACATCGCTATACGACATCTTGTCGGCGACGGCTGGCTGCAACTTAATCGTCACAACTTGCGATCTAGGACGACGCAACTTTGGCTCCTTTTGCGCTTTAGCCTTTTGCGCTTTCGGCTTAGGAGCTGGCTTTCTCTTCTTGGCCCCCTTCCGGGCTACTACAGTCCAGCCCTCGGACATATCAGCCGGAGCGGGTGGCAGAGGTCGAGGCTCAGTAGATGCGGTCTTTACCGGGCCTTTCTTCTTCTTGGCCTTTTTAGACCTTTGCTCCTTTGGTGCCGGATTAGCCGGCGCCATCAAAGTGGATGCGACAGGGTCCACTTGCGCCTGCTTTGGGCTATCCACCTTGCGCTTGTCCGCCGCTAGCGGAGGTCGCAGATTTCTCTCCGGTGGTAGCCGATCTTTAAAGGCTTCCAGCCTGGTGGAGACCATAGTGCCCACTATGTCCTCCTCTAGACCGCTCCAACTCCGCTCTCAAAAGGGCAAACTCCTTCCGCAACTCCACCAACTCCGACTGCAGTCGCGAGTTTGTTGCCTTGAGGATATCCACTTCCTCTGATGCCGTCCTCTTTGCCAGAGTATTAACGGCAGAAGAGATAACTCCGGCAGCGTCTTTAAGGGCCCTAGTAAATGTGCCCTTCAGATTCCCCGACTTGCAGGCGACTCTATTGATTATAGCCAAGCTATCAGATACTTGGCTACGCAAGTCGGAGACCATGTGCTCCTCACCGCAAAGTTCCAGGGGCACATCCGAGAGCCTAGAACTTGCTCTAGTTTGTATCGCCGCGGAGATTTCAGCAACTTCCTCCTCCGCCCTCAGCCGGCGCTCCTCGCGCTTGGCATCGTTTAGCGCCTTCTTTCCAGCAGCTAGCCCTATATTCTCATCAGGAATATTTGGTACGACCACGACTCCCTCTGGCCGAAGCAACCTTCGCTTTCGGCTTGTCTCTGTCTCCCCATCCGCATCCGAGGATTCAGAGTTACTCTTCCTGTGATGGCGCCTCTTTCTGTCCTTTCGGAACTGCGCTTTAGCCCCCTCGATAGCATTGGAGCCGTTCGACCCAACAGACATCACGCCATCGGCGTCTGACTCGGAAGCCGCACAGAAACGGCCTCGCGACGAAAGTGACGACCTGGACCTATCTCTTATAATAGAGGCAACCTCCTCATGGTCCAGACGCTCTAACACGACTCGCGCATCCTTCAACCCCCCTCATATTGGCACAAGTGCCGGACTTTTGCCCCTTTCGAGCAAAGTACTCCCTACGCCTTTCTCGGGCACAACTACTACTCCGCCCATCTCGGGCAACAACAGATCACCGCCCTCCTCGGGCCTCCCTACGTCATCATTTTGGGTTTTTAATTTAACATTTTCCATTTTGTTCCCACGAGTGTGGGGGAAAAACGGTCCATCCGAGCAGTGCCCCCTGTACTCGGATAAGCCTATTACGCCAGGGTGTCGGCCGGTACCCTGGCGGGACCAGCAGTAGCGACTGATCTCCCCATCAGCCATGAACCCCTCGCGCTGCTTCGGCGCTTGGGTTGGGGTAATTTTTTATAGAGGTTTTCTTCCTCGCAGCCCGGCCGGTAAAGGCAAGGCCCTCAGTTCCATTCCTGATTACGAGACATGACCGCAACCAAGAGTGGAGTTCCGATATTTTCGGCGCTGGCACATCACTGCACCTGCGTGGCGGTAGGGTGAGTACACACCACGCACGCCCTCCGGTTCCTCACACTGTGACCTCTGCATGACAGAGGACACGCGAAGAACCACGCCGGATTATTAGCCAGCGAGCAATCATTACCCAAGGACGAATCCTGTAGGCACCAATTACTCGCCGCCCAGGGTGCACCGGTCCGCAACACTGTTCGTCCCCCCCGAACGACAAGCATTCGAGAAAGGGCCAACAGCGGGTGAACACACGAGGAGGTCATCCGACCAAGCACCCCAACCTAACCTGACATTTTTTTTTTTTTTTTTTTAACGTGAGGAAATCCTTTTACGGATACCGGCCCGAGTGGGGACTCGAGCGGGTTATGTGGGACTCATGGACCGGCTGAAGGCCAATCCCAATACCCACTAAAACCTCACGGTGCTCCTCCTCGACCGCCACTGACCGCGAGACGCGGGGACTATAATCGTCCACGAAACGCGGCGGCGGGAGCCTGCTAGGCACGTCGCGGAGTCAAGTGTGTGTGGGCACCCTCGACGGCCTGCTCGGAGTAGCGCGCGGGAGCAACCTGCGCGCGCCTACTCGGGCCAGGTTGGTAGGCGGCCAGCTTCCCCAAGCTGACCGCCCTCTGGCACATTAGGGCGGAAGGCGGCGATCGTGTGCCGCCCTCCGGCGACCCGGTCTCTTACGGCGGATGGCGACTTCGGCAAAAGCCTCCCTCGCCCGTTCCGCCGACTCCTTCTCGAGCACCACTGCCTCGCAGAAGGATGAGACCGCATCCCACGACGTCTCGCTGCCGGCCATAGCCTTGACCACGGCCGGCAGGGAAAGGTCGTCCCCTATGACGTCGCGCAAAGCGCGACGTTGAGACGCCCAGGCTGAGCACACCTCCAACGTGTGCTGGGCCGTCTCATCGAGGCAGTCGTCGCAGTGGTGGCAGCGAGCGTCGGGCTCCCTCCCGGCGATCCGACACAAGTAACCCCCGAAGCAGCCATGCCCCGAGAGCACCTGTGTCATGCGGAAGGTTAGGACGCCGTGACGCCGCGCTAACCACTGGCGGAACACTGGACGAACAGCCTCGATCGTCCTCAGGCCGGCAGTTGGTGTTGCCAGCCGAGTTTCCCACAACTCCATTGCGGCTACCCGCACCTCCTCAGTGCGTGCCTGGCTTGCCGGTTCCCCGGACACTAGGCCTATTATTTCTTCATTTGGTTCATATATTTCATTATTTTCCATAATTTTAATTATTATTATTATTTGAGAATCAATAATTAATCAACGAATAATCCTATTTTCATTAAATATACCATCCTCTATAGAATGATATCAAAATTTACCTCCTTCTGAACATTCTTATAATGAATAATAATCCTTTTTTAACCGACTTCTGTAAGAAAAGGAGGTTATCAATTCGACTGTATTTTTTTTTTTTTTTTTATGTTTGTTACCTCATAACTTTTAACTGGGTGAACCAATTTTAATATTTTTTTTTTATTTAAAAGGTATAGCTTCCCGAATGGTCATATTTTTTTTTTGTCCATGTCTGACAATGGTATCCATGAGAAAATCACATAAGTCTTAAATTTGCATTATGCATGTGCGCGACTAATAGCCGAATAACTCAATGTCGCGCCAACCGATTTTGATGATTCTTTTTTTATTTGAAAGGATACACTTCAAGGATAATTTGGTGAAAGTTTGGTTAGGTTTCGATTATGGAATCCGGAGAAAATTGAGAAAGTTTGTTTTTGTTGGTCAAAAATTAATTATACTGTAATAGTTACAAGCAAAAACTTTTTAAATTGATGTCAGAAGTGAGATTCCTGATCGTTGCATTTCTTTTCAACCAATCTCAAAAAAGAGGATGTTCTCATTTTCAACCAACTTCAAAAAAGGGAGATTCCGAATTCACCCGAATACTTTTTATGTTTGTTCTTGTCAATATACCAAAATGTAACTTTGCACAAAAATAATAGCTAATTAAATGAAGTTTTACATAGAACAATCATAACCACTCGTTGACAACCACTACCACCACCATCACCACTCACACCACATTCCTCAAATAATACCTATCAATTGAATAATTTCATTATTATTTTTTATTTCTATTTTTATTAGTTTAATAATTATAAATTATTTTATTTTTAATTATAAAAATAATTTTAATTTAAAAAAAAATAAGAAAAATAATTTCAAAAAATTTTTTTGAAAATGATAAATAATCTTTTTTCAATTTTTGATCCTTCAACAAATTTATTTAATTTCCCATTTAATTGAATTAGAACATTTATTGGATTATTATTTATTCCTTTATCTTTCTGATTTTTTCCTAATCGTCATTATTTATTATGAAATTTTATTTCTAATAAACTTCATAATGAATTTAAAACTTTATTAGGACCAAATAGAATTAATGGATCAACTTTTATTTTTATTTCATTATTCTTTTTTATTTTATTTAATATTTTTTTAGGTTTATTCCCATATATTTTTACTAGAACAAGTCATCTTAATATATCCCTTTCATTATCTTTAACATTATGATTAAGATTTATAATGATTAAATAATACACAACATATATTTATTCATATAATTCCTCAGGGAACACCAACTATTTTAATACCTTTTATAGTACTAATTGAAACTATTAGTAATATTATTCGACCTGGAACTTTAGCAGTTCGATTAACAGCTAATATAATTGCAGGTCATTTACTTTTAACTTTATTAAGTAATACAGGTATTAAAATACTTAATTATTTATTAATTATTTTAATTATTGTTCAAATTTTATTATTAATTCTTGAATCTGCCGTAGCAATTATTCAATCTTATGTAATTTCTATTTTAAGAACTCTTTATTCTAGAGAAGTAAATTAATGTCTAATCATAATCATCCTTATCACTTAGTTGACTATAGACCTTGACCCTTAACAGGAGCTATTGGAGTAATAACCTTAGTAACTGGTTTAGTAAAAAGATTTCATAATTTTAATATAAACTTATTATTTATTGGATATATTATCGTATTATTAACTATATTTCAATGATGACGAGATATTTGTCGAGAAAGAACATTCCAAGGAAAACATACTATTATAGTATCAAGAGGTTTACGGTGAGGAATAATTTTATTTATTATTTCTGAAATCTTTTTTTTCAAATAATTTGTTCTATTAATGGAGAAGCTCTATTTTGGTAATTTAAATTAGATCAGGTTGCCATTTCTAAAAAAAGGATATTCCTTTATAAATGGGGTTTAAATCCATTACATATAATCTGCCATATTAGAAATTTCTTAAAATAGGAAGTTCATTATAAGAATGTTCAGAAGGAGGTAAATTTTGATATCATTCTATAGAGGATGGTATATTTAATGAAAATAGGATTATTCGTTGATTAATTATTGATTCTCAAATAATAATAATAATTAAAATTATGGAAAATAATGAAATATATGAACCAAATGAAGAAATAATAGGCCTAGTGTCCGGGGAACCGGCAAGCCAGGCACGCACTGAGGAGGTGCGGGTAGCCGCAATGGAGTTGTGGGAAACTCGGCTGGCAACACCAACTGCCGGCCTGAGGACGATCGAGGCTGTTCGTCCAGTGTTCCGCCAGTGGTTAGCGCGGCGTCACGGCGTCCTAACCTTCCGCATGACACAGGTGCTCTCGGGGCATGGCTGCTTCGGGGGTTACTTGTGTCGGATCGCCGGGAGGGAGCCCGACGCTCGCTGCCACCACTGCGACGACTGCCTCGATGAGACGGCCCAGCACACGTTGGAGGTGTGCTCAGCCTGGGCGTCTCAACGTCGCGCTTTGCGCGACGTCATAGGGGACGACCTTTCCCTGCCGGCCGTGGTCAAGGCTATGGCCGGCAGCGAGACGTCGTGGGATGCGGTCTCATCCTTCTGCGAGGCAGTGGTGCTCGAGAAGGAGTCGGCGGAACGGGCGAGGGAGGCTTTTGCCGAAGTCGCCATCCGCAGTAAGAGACCGGGTCGCCGGAGGGCGGCACACGATCGCCGCCTTCCGCCCTAATGTGCCAGAGGGCGGTCAGCTTGGGGAAGCTGGCCGCCTACCAACCTGGCCCGAGTAGGCGCGCGCAGGTTGCTCCCGCGCGCTACTCCGAGCAGGCCGTCGAGGGTGCCCACACACACTTGACTCCGCGACGTGCCTAGCAGGCTCCCGCCGCCGCGTTTCGTGGACGATTATAGTCCCCGCGTCTCGCGGTCAGTGGCGGTCGAGGAGGAGCACCGTGAGGTTTTAGTGGGTATTGGGATTGGCCTTCAGCCGGTCCATGAGTCCCACATAACCCGCTCGAGTCCCCACTCGGGCCGGTATCCGTAAAAGGATTTCCTCACGTTAAAAAAAAAAAAAAAAAATGTCAGGTTAGGTTGGGGTGCTTGGTCGGATGACCTCCTCGTGTGTTCACCCGCTGTTGGCCCTTTCTCGAATGCTTGTCGTTCGGGGGGGACGAACAGTGTTGCGGACCGGTGCACCCTGGGCGGCGAGTACTTGGTGCCTACAGGATTCGTCCTTGGGTAATGTCGGAACTCCACTCTTGGTTGCGGTCATGTCTCGTAATCAGGAATGGAACTGAGGGCCTTGTCTTTACCGGCCGGGCTGCGAGGAAGAAAACCTCTATAAAAAATTACCCCAACCCAAGCGGCGAAGCAGCGCGAGGGGTTCATGGCTGATGGGGAGATCAGTCGCTACTGCTGGTCCCGCCAGGGTACCGGCCGACACCCTGGCGTAATAGGCTTATCCGAGTACAGGGGGCACTGCTCGGATGGACCGTTTTTCCCCCACACTCGTGGGAACAAAATGGAAAATGTTAACTTAAAAACCCAAAATGATGACGTAGGGAGGCCCGAGGAGGGCGGTGATCTGTTGTTGCCCGAGATGGGCGGAGTAGTAGTTGTGCCCGAGAAAGGCGTAGGGAGTACTTTGCTCGAAAGGGGCAAAAGTCCGGCACTTGTGCCAATATGAGGGGGGTTGAAGGATGCGCGAGTCGTGTTAGAGCGTCTGGACCATGAGGAGGTTGCCTCTATTATAAGAGATAGGTCCAGGTCGTCACTTTCGTCGCGAGGCCGTTTCTGTGCGGCTTCCGAGTCAGACGCCGATGGCGTGATGTCTGTTGGGTCGAACGGCTCCAATGCTATCGAGGGGGCTAAAGCGCAGTTCCGAAATGACAGAAAGAGGCGCCATCACAGGAAGAGTAACTCTGAATCCTCGGATGCGGATGGGGAGACAGAGACAAGCCGAAAGCGAAGGTTGCTTCGGCCAGAGGGAGTCGTGGTCGTACCAAATATTCCTGATGAGAATATAGGGCTAGCTGCTGGAAAGAAGGCGCTAAACGATGCCAAGCGCGAGGAGCGCCGGCTGAGGGCGGAGGAGGAAGTTGCTGAAATCTCCGCGGCGATACAAACTAGAGCAAGTTCTAGGCTCTCGGATGTGCCCCTGGAACTTTGCGGTGAGGAGCACATGGTCTCCGACTTGCGTAGCCAAGTATCTGATAGCTTGGCTATAATCAATAGAGTCGCCTGCAAGTCGGGGAATCTGAAGGGCACATTTACTAGGGCCCTTAAAGACGCTGCCGGAGTTATCTCTTCTGCCGTTAATACTCTGGCAAAGAGGACGGCATCAGAGGAAGTGGATATCCTCAAGGCAACAAACTCGCGACTGCAGTCGGAGTTGGTGGAGTTGCGGAAGGAGTTTGCCCTTTTGAGAGCGGAGTTGGAGCGGTCTAGAGCATCGGACTTGCGACCCACTCCCACGGAGCGGCGTGTGGACGTATGCAGTGTCCAATTTCCAAAGGGTAGGGTACAAGACAAAAGGTGAACTGTTTTGTTTTGTTTACGATTCTGGTGCTAAATTCTCGTTAGTTGAAAGTTTTTCTGTTACATTTAGTGGTCGACGGTTTAGTAATGTTGTTACTATGACCGGTATTAGTCAAACACGAGTATACAGTACCGAACAAATTCTGTGTTTTGTAGTATTAACGATTGCCCTCTTAGGATATTATTGTCGCGAGATTTTAAATCAGGGTTGTACAGTAAACATAACTGACTGACATTTTATTTGACGGGAATCTTTATGTAAATTCAGTGAATAACGATAGTGTGAGTGAGTTGACTTTGACTGATATCTCAGCTGATATTACTGGTAGTGACCGGTGGTAGTGACCGGGTTGGTTCGAATCGCACAGTACAGCGGCGTCCATATAGGATGTCGCCGGACGAACGTAGCGTTATACGCAACAGAGTAAAGGAAGGTTTACACGTGAATATCATTAGGTCGAGCTGTCCTCCTTTTGAAAGTCCGGCTTTATTAGTAAAGAAGTATGACGGTTCAGACCGTATCTGTATTGACTATAGTGAGCTTAACAATAATACCAACCCTGACAGTTATCCGCTTCCATTAATTACTGATCAAACTTCACGTTTTCAGGGTGCTAATTATTTTTTGAAACTCTATAGCACAAGCGGTTTTCATTTGATCACAGTAAACGAAAATTCTGTAGACAGTACTGCTTTCATAACAGGTGAAGGGCAGTTTGAATTCTTGACTGTGCCTTTTGGTCTGAAGAATTCAATTTCGATTTTTCAGAAGACAATTGTGATCGTGTTGGGTGATTTGGTTCGTGATTGCGTGGTGGTGTATTTTGAGGACATTTTGACATTGACATTGTCTCAACCGATTTAGCGGTCCAGTATGGGAGGACTTAATGCAGTGTTGGAAGCTGTGACAAGGGCTGGTTTCTCTTTGAACCTAGTGAAGTGTTCCTTTTGAAGTGGAGGCTAGTCAGGTCTCTATCGCCTCCAGAGACTGTGATTAAGTAGTAGCAGTTCGTCGGATTAGCTTCCTATTTCCGTCTATTTATTTTCCGTTTATTTTCCGTCAGTTTTGAATCTGTTGTTCGTCTCGAGGCTGAGGGGACTATTGAACAGCATTTTGACTTTTGCTGGTTTCCGGTCATGGTGTGCTGGAGGATTTGTGGATGTCTGCGTTACTTGTAGGGTCGCGAAATCTCACTCAGGAAGAGTTCAAACTAGCCTGCATCAAATCCCTAAGGTAATGATGCCGTGAAATACGGTTCGTGTAGACGTGGCGAATAGGCTCAGCGGTGAAACGATAAGGAGTACATTTTCATTCTGACAGACGCGTTCGCGAAGTGTGTTCTTTTGTTTCGTGCGGCAGGCATTGACTCTTGGAGTGTTCACGAGGTGACTTGTGGCTTTGTTTGGGGCTCCAACTCGCATCATAGCTGACCAGGGAAGATTGTTTTACTGGTGGTAGTTTTCACTAGTAGACTTAGGTTGGCATCTTACGGCGGCGGGCTTACCCAGTGCTAACAGGCAGGTAAAGCGCGTCAGAAGTGTGTTAAAGTCCATGTCGACAACGTTTGAGACTAGCGGTGGTAATAAGTTGTGGCAAGAATCTGTAGGAGGGTACAACTCGAGATAAATTGTACGATGAACCGGTAGATTTTAATTCATAAAATAACGATACCGTTATCATTGATGTGTATCGGTGGTGTGTATCATTGATGTGTCATTGATGTGTATCATTGGTGTGTGTCATTGATTTGTCGTTAATGTGTGTCAATGGTGTGTATCTGTGGTGTGTATCTTTGATGTGTATCATTGGTATGTATCATTGATTTATATCATTCACGTTTCGTGATCGACACCAGTTTCAACTGAATCCGAGCGGGGAAAACTGAAAAAATCGGTTTTCGCCACTAACCGCCGGCACCTTTCCGCGCATTCCCGCGGGTTGTATACCACCTTGAAGGCCCCTCGGAGCCCGAACGATCAACACCAGTTTCAACTGAATCCGAGCGGGGAAAACTGAAAAAATAGGTTTTCGTCACTTACCGCCGGCACCTTCCCGCACATTCCCGCGGGTTGTATACCACCTTGAAGGCCCCTCGGAGCCCGAACGATCGACACCAGTTTCAACTGAATCCGAGCGGAGAAAAGTGAAAAAATCGGTTTTCGCCACTTACCGCCCGCACCTTCACCTTCCAACTTCGGGTTGTATACCACCTTGAAGGCCCCTCGGAGCCCGAACGATCGACACCAGTTTCAACTGAATCCGAGCGGGGAAAACTGAAAAAATCGGTTTTCGCCACTAACCGCCCGCACCTTCCCGCGCATTCCCGCGGGTTGTATACCACCTTGAAGGCCCCTCGGAGCCCGAACGATCGACACCAGTTTCAACTGAATCCGAGCGGGGAAAACTGAAAAAATCGGTTTTTGCCACTTACCGCCCGCACCTTCCCGCGCATTCCCGCGGGTTGTATACCACCTTGAAGGCCCCTCGGAGCCCGAACGATCGACACCAGTTTCAACTGAATCCGAGCGGGGAAAACTGAAAAAATCGGTTTTCGCCACTAACCGCCGGCACCTTCCCGCGCATTCCCGCGGGTTGTATACCACCTTGAAGGCCCCTCGAAGCCCGAACGATCGACACCAGTTTCAACTGAATCCGAGCGGGGAAAACTGAAAAAATCGGTTTTTTCCACTTACCGCCCGCACCTTCCCGCGCATTCCCTCGGGTTGTATACCACCTTGAAGGCCTCTCGGAGCCCGAACGATCGACACCAGTTTCAACTGAATCCGAGCGGGGAAAACTGAAAAAATCGGTTTTCGCCACTTACCGCCATCGACACCAGTTTCAACTGAATCCGAGCGGGGAAAACTAAAAAAATCGGTTTACGCCACTTACCGCCCGCACCTTCCCGCGCATTCCCGCGGGTTGTATACCACCTTGAAGGCCCCTCGGAGCCCGAACGATCGACACCAGTTTCAACTGAATCCGAGCGGGGAAAACTGAAAAAATCGGTTTTCGCCACTTACCGCCCGCACCTTCCCGCGCATTCCCGCGGGTTGTATACCACCTTGAAGGCCCCTCGGAGCCCGAACGATCGACACCAGTTTCAACTGAATCCGAGCGGGGAAAACTGAAAAAATCGGTTTTCGCCACTAACCGCCGGCACCTTCCCGCGCATTCCCGCGGGTTGTATACCACCTTGAAGGCCCCTCGAAGCCCGAACGATCGACACCAGTTTCAACTGAATTTAACTGAATTGAATAGAAAATATATTAATCATAAATTTTCTCTAATTAATAAAGCTGAAATTAATCAACCAATGTTATTAATTGAAGAAAAAGCTATTAATTTACGTAAAGAAGTTTGATTAAATCTTCCTACAGCTCCAATTATTACATTAAAAATTATAATAAAAATTAAAAAAATAAAATTTATATTATAAGATAATAAAATTATTGGTGAAATTTTTTGTCATGTTATTAAAATAAATCTATTAAATCATGATAATCCTTCTATAATATTAGGAAATCAAAAATGAAAAGGAACAGAACCTATTTTTATTAATATTGCAGAATTTATAATAATTGATAATAAATCATTAATAAATATTTTTATAAGAAATAAATTCAATAGGATAGAAAATAAAAAATTAATTGATGCAATAGATTGAGTTAAAAAATATTTTAAGGAAGCTTCTGAATTTAATAGATTATTGGGGGAAGAGATTAAGGGGATAAATCTAAGTAAATTAATTTCTAAGCCAATTCAGCATCCTAATCATGAATTTGATGAAATAGAAATTATAGTTCTGAAAAATAAAATAAATAAGAAAAATATTTTATTGGAATTATTAATTAATAAAATAAAAAATAAGAATAAAATATTCTAAAGATGAATTTAAATTCATGATAAAAAAATTATATTTTAGTGTAAAATGCACAATAATTTTTGTCTCGTGTGTGTCTCACTGTCGTGTGTGTTCTCTGTCATGCAGAGGTCACAGTGTGAGGAACCGGAGGGCGTGGTGTGTACTCACCCTACCGCCACGCAGGTGCAGTGATGTGATAGGAGCTGTATTTGCTATTTTAGGGGGTTTTGTTCATTGATATTCTCTATTTACTGGATTATTATTAAATCCTTATTTATTAAAAATTCTATTTATTTCCATATTTATTGGTGTTAATTTAACATTTTTTCCTCAACATTTTTTAGGATTAGCTGGTATACCCCGTCGTTATTCTGATTACCCAGATAATTTTATATCATGAAACTATGAAAAAATGCTCAGAAAAAAGAAATGAAGAAAAAGATTTCAGAAATAATAAATAAAATGAATGAATGAAAAACTTAAGCCCACGTAAGTTGTGGAAATTTCTGGAATCGCTAGGCATTGGCCGGCAACGTAAGGATTTGAATTGCAATCTAGACGTTGATGCCTTGAATAAACACTTTGCCTCGATAACATCTATGGACAACACAATTGAAGCAAATACATTGAATTATATCAACTCCTTGCCGTCTCCCACAATCGTTCCTTTTAACTTTGCTTCTATAACCTCATCCCAGGTAAGAAACAGTATCCTAGCCATCAAATCTGATGCTTCTGGTTATGATGGCATCAACCGCAAAATGATTATTTTGCCCTTGGAAGTCTTAGTTCCAGTCATTACCCATATTTTAAATTTTTCTATTTCCCATAACACTTTTCCCAGTTTGTGGCGCATTGCCCGCGTTATCCCCATACCCAAAACCAAAGATCCAAAATCCTTCTCTCACTACCGTCCTATCTCCATCCTTCCTTTCTTGTCAAAGGTCTTGGAACGTATTGTTTTTCAGCAACTAAATCAATATCTATTTGACAACCATATATTATCCGAGTTCCAGTCTGGATTCCGTAACGGGCATAGCACAGTCACTACTTTGATTAAAGTTTGTGACGATATCAGACTTAGCATGGACAAACAAAATCTTACAGTCATTGCTTTGCTGGACTTTAGCAACGCCTTTAATTCTGTTGATACTGATCTCTTGGTTGCTGTTCTGCGTTCAATAAATATCTCTCCTGAAGCCACTGAGTGGTTCAGAAGCTATTTATGTGATCGGCAACAGTACGTTCAAGCCAATGACAAGTCATCTTCCCTTTGCTCTCTTTCTGCCGGTGTTCCCCAAGGTGGTGTCCTCTATCCTCTCCTTTTCTCCATTTTTATTAATTCAGTTTCCCAAAATCTCTCGCTCTTCCTTTCATCTATATGCTGACGACCTTCAAATTTACTTAGCCGCCCCGTTTGATGATGTTAGTGAGGCTATTCATAAGCTTAACGAAGATTTGCGGAATGTTAGTAGGTGGAGCAAATCTTTTGGCTTAACTGTCAATCCTGCCAAGTCACAAGTCAGTATTATTGGTGGCTCTAAGCAACTAAAAAAACTTGACCAGAATAGCCTCCCTGCTATACAGTTTGGCGGCGTCGATTTGAGTCTGAGTCCATCTATTAAGAACCTTGGTATTATTTATTTTTTTTATTTTTTTTTATTTTATTTTACAGAAAACAACAGCATATTAATAACTACTTATAAAAAAAAAAAAACTTATACAAAAAAATAAAGCCAATTATAGTTTTCTACTTATAAATATTATCTAAGTACAGTACAGAGCTACACAAATTTAAACATATTATTAGAAAAAAAAAAGATACATATTTAAATATTTAAATAAAAAAAGAAATAACCAAACAAAACCAAACAAAAAGTAATAATATATACCAAAAATAATAATAATAAGATAAAATGCCCCATTAGTGTGTGTGTGTTGTGTGTGTATCTATGTGTGTATGTATGTGTGTGTATGTATATGTGTGTGTGTGTATAACAATAAGCAATTATGTAGATTGAAACCGTTTAATTTGGTTTCTAAAAGAATCTGCAGATAAATGGAAGAGATCAATATGAGCATACTTTTTATTGTATAATAATGGTACACGAGAGAAAAAAGAGTTATCCGCGTATTTAGTATGTGATGTAGGTACATAAAATAGATTAGACTGGGCTATTCTAGTTCTTTTTATAGGTACGTTGATATTTAGACATGAAAGCAATTCGGGTGAATCAATGCTGCCTGACAGAAGATTATAAATTATCATCAAGTCCAATAATTCACGACGATCACTTAGCGAAGCAATATGAAAGTGTTTACAGCTTTCCTCATAGGTCCCAAAATTCCTATATATTTTAAAGTTCAGGTGTTTAATAAACTTTACTTGTATAGCTTCAATAGCATTTATATATTTAGCAAACTGAGGATTCCAGATACAACCACCATACTCTAATATGCTTCTTACAAGCGCAAAATAAACACTCTTTATACAATTAATGTTTTTGAAGGGTTTACATGAACGAATAACAAAACCTAAATATTTGTAAGCTTTATTCGTAATGTAATTAATATGTTCATTCATTTGCAATTTGCTATCCAATAAAATACCTAAATCACGAACCAAATGAGTTTTGTTAATCGGAGAGTTATTAATAATATAGGCATGATCGATTAAAGTGTTTTTTCGTGTAAAAGTAATTTGACTGCATTTTTCGACATTGACAGTAATCCTATTGTTTCTATAATATTGACTTAACCTATCTAAGTCGCTTTGGATCAATAAGCAGTCTGTAATGCTGTTCACTTTCATGTACACCTTCTTATCGTCTGCAAACATTGAAAACTTAGAATGTTTAAAGCAATCTCTTATATCAAAAAGATATATATTATATAGCAGTGGTCCTAGATGTGAGCCTTGGGGTACTCCAGAAGTGATACAGACGTAATCAGATCGAGACCCCCCCAATCTAACAGCTTGCTTTCTATTAGATATATAAGACTTCATCCAACGAAATAAATCTCCTCGTATACCTAAGGCATATAGTTTTTTCATAAGGATAACATGGTCCACGCGGTCAAACGCTTTCTCGAAATCTGTATAAATTACGTCAACTTGATATCCCTCGTCCATGTATTTCAAAATGTCACTTGTAAACCCAATCAGATTAGAATTAGTTGATCGCCTTTTCATAAATCCATGTTGATTATTAGGTATGGCTCTGCTGAGAACAGAATACAATTTAGTATATATTAGTTTTTCTAGCACTTTACCCAATATATTCAAAATAGATATAGGACGATAGTTTATAATTAGAGTTTCGGATCCTTTTTTATGTATAGGTATGATGTGTGCTTCTTTCCATTTAGATGGGAAAATACCTTCACTCAGTGATTTATTATATAAAAGCATTAAAGGAAAAGCAACCTCTTTAGCACAGTTTTTGAAAAATACTGAAGGTATATTATCACTACCAGGACCTTTTCGTATATTAAGCGATTCAAATACCTTCAGAATTTCTGTCTCTGTAAGCCTAATCATATATAAATTTTCGTCTGAAAAGGAGGAAACATTATAACTTTGTTCGGTATAATTTAGCGTGGAATCAATAAAGACACTTTTAAAATATTTATTGAAACCTTGACAGATTTTTAGTTCGTCGTCATAGATTTCGTTGTCGTAATACAAGATGCTGGGATAATTCGATGCTTTCTTACGTTTCGACCTAACATACGTGTGCAAAACTTCCGGTGATTTCAATATATGATCCTGAATGTAAAGTATGTAACGCTTAAAGCATGTTTTTTGCATCTGCTTTTGCCTATCCCTCAAAAGTTTAAATTCATCATAGTCCAATAAATTACCATATACTTTCCATTTATGGTGTATTTTATATTTTTCCCTAATAACATTTATTAAAGCCCTAGAGTACCAAACAGGTTAATTGTGTCTACCTCCCACGGCATGCTTAGGCACGAAATCATTAATTAATTTATATAAAATTTCGTAAAAACAATTTAAAGATTCATCTACTGATTTATTTTGAAAAATAATATTCCAATTAATTAAAGAAAGTTCCTTCTTTATACGATCATAGTCTGCTTTCTGAAATAAATATTTTATAAACTTTCCAAGACGAACCTCGGCTGTAAAAATCTCAATACTGTCAATTTCTAATGCCGGGTGATATTTATCTTCACTTAGTAAAGGATCGGTTGAAATTGATATATTTAAGTTAGTATTAGCTATAACTAAATCTAAAATATTTCCACTGAAATTGGAATATTTATTGAGTTGCAGGAGTCCATGAAACTGTAATGCATTCAGGAAAGTAACAGCAGTATTAAATGTTTCATTGGTGCCTTCTTTTGCACAAGTTGGCCCTCCTCGTGAATCCCATTGTATACTGGGCATATTGAAGTCGCCCAATAATATGACATGATCATCAGGATGAGCTTGCATTACGGCATTCAAAGAATCCAACACTAAAGCTAATCTCTGAGAATGCTGCATGTCTCCAGGTACATAAACTACTCCTAAGTGGACAGCTCGTCGCTGAGTAATACCAAAACCGCGCGCACCTATTGTTATCCAAACTAATTCAACACCCACCCGTGAGAACTCGCTCCTCAGTTTTGCATGGTACACCTGCTTAGCGTATATCATAACTCCACCACCTATACTTTTATGGGAGGATTTGGTGTCTCGATCACATCTAAAAATATCATAGCGTGCATCACTTACCTCACTGTTTAGGAAACTATTATTTAACCATGTCTCTGTTATAAATATTAAATCGAAATCATTAGACAATACGCTTTGATAAATATCATTAACCTTAGTACGGAGACCACGAACATTTTGGTAATATAATTTAATTGAATTAATCATTTATAATAATATTTTTAAATAGTTTGATTACATACTTTAAATATATATAGGAAATTATAGTGGGGGAAACATAGTCAATTTTATGGGATGGATCATTTTTTCAATGCAATAAAGTATTATTATTTTTTTTTTTTTTTTAAATAATTAATTATTATTTAATTAATATTATATTTATAATATAATTTTTTAAATAATTATTAATCGTTTATTATATATTTTAATTTTTAATATGAATATTATAAAAATAGGAGAAAGAAAAATATTAAAAATTTAATAATTAATATTAATATATATATACATTAATTAAATTTATTATTATATATATATATATACGTCGGAGTTGGGTGGATTTCCCTCGCACATAGTTTTGAGTGCCCGGTCTACTGTGTGCTTTAGTGGATAATGTTGGCATGAGTAAACACAATTTGTGATATTACGAATTAATTACAACACCGTAATCAATACACAAGAAAGCAGCTACCGCTATCCCAGTAGGTAGATACACAACACGGAACGCGGGACAGTTTCAGTGTCGTCTGCACCGGCCGACTGCCAAACACAAAGTGAGTCGATGTCCGTCGGCCACGCTTCGACTCGCCCCTTCCATACCAATGCATAACACTAACTCTGTCGTCACTTACCGCCGGCACCTTCCCACGCATTCCCGCGGGTTGTATACCACCTTGAAGGCCCCTCGGAGCCCGAACGATCGACACCAGTTTCAACTGAATCCGAGCGGGGAAAACTGAAAAAATCGGTTTTCGCCACTTACCGCCCGCACCTTCGGGGTCGGGGTCTTCTGGTGAAGGAGAGCCAGATAGACCGGCGCCAAAAGTGGTTGCCATGAGGAGACGGAAAGGTCTCGGTGAGGCAGAAAGGAAGGAGTTGCCGCTGAGGTCAGAACAGGAGGTGTCTGACAGCGCTGCGGCCGTACTGGCCAGGGCTAGCTCCAGGCTCTCGGACATGTCTCTACCATCCGAGAAAGAGCAGGACGAAGCCATACTTGCGTCTGACCTACAAAATCAGGTGGTGGACAGCCTAGCGGTGATAAGGAAGGTTGCCAGCAGATCGGGCAACCTTAAAGGAACTTTCACCAAGGCCTTTTGACGGATACCGGCCCGAGTGGGGACTCGAGCGGGTTATGTGGGACTCGTGGACCGGCTGAAGGCCAATCCCAATACCCACTAAAACCTCACGATGCTCCTCCTCAACCACCACTGGCCGCGAGACGCGGGGACTATAATCGTCCACGAAACGCGGCGGCGGGAGCCTGCTAGGCACGTCGCGGAGTCAAGGGTGTGTGGGCACCCTCGACGGCCTGCTCGGAGTAGCACGCGGGAGCAACCTGCGCGCGCCTACTCGGGCCAGGTTGGTAGGCGGCCAGCTTCCCCAAGCTGACCGCCCTCTGGCATATTAGGGCGGAAGGCGGCGATCGTGTGCCGCCCTCCGGCGACCCGGTCTCTTACGGCGGATGGCGACTTTGGCAAAAGCCTCCCTCGTCCGTTCCGCCCACTCCTTCTCGAGCACCACTGCCTCGCAGAAGGATGAGACCGCATCCCACGACGTCTCGCTGCCGGCCATAGCCTTGACCACGGCCGGCAGGGAAAGGTCGTCCCCTATGACGTCGCGCAAAGCGCGACGTTGAGACGCCCAGGCTGAGCACACCTCCAACGTGTGCTGGGCCGTCTCGTCGAGGCAGTCGTCGCAGTGGTGGCAGCGAGCGTCGGGCTCCCTCCCGGCGATCCGACACAGGTAACCCCCGAAGCAGCCATGCCCCGTGAGCACCTGTGTCGTGTGGAAGGTTAGGACGCCGTGACGCCGCGCTAACCACTGGCGGAACACTGGACGAACAGCCTCGATCTTCCTCAGGCCGGCAGATGGATTTGCCAGCCGAGTTTCCCACATTTCAACCGCGGCTACCCGCGCCTCCTCAGTGCGTGCTTGGCTTGCCGGTTCCCCGGACGCTAGGCCTCGACGCCGGCAATAGACCGACCGACCAGAGAAAGAGCATCCAGGTCCCACGGTATGACTCCAGCCAGCACGCACGCCACTTCACCGGAGATGGTCCGGTACCCCCGTATCGCCCGGATGGCCATCACCCTCTGCGCACGTCGCAGCAGAGTGATGTTGTGCCGGTCGGATCGGACCACTCCGGTGTACAGCCGACGGCTAGAGGCGCTCGGCCCATCCACATTGGGCAAAAGGCGCGCCAGTGCCGCCGCTGTCTTCAACAGTTTCGGGGCCAAAGATGTAAAGCGGCCCCGAAAACTCCACCGACCATCCAGAACAAGTCCGAGGTACTTCATGCTCCGGGCAACGTCAATTTTGACGCCACCGACGACGATGTGGGCATCTGCCGGTGGGCCCTTTCGAGGAGCATGGAAGTAGATTGCCTCGGACTTGTTGAGGGAGACTTCCAAGCCCAGCCGCTTTATGCGGCCGACTACCTCCGCAACTCCAGCAGTCGCGAGGACTGCCGCCTCTCGATAGGTCCACTGCTGCGCCAAGACCAGCGTGTCATCGGCGTAACAGAGGACCTTTATCCCCCTCAGGGTGCCGCCCCGCAGCACCCAGTCGTATCCGATGTTCCAGAGGATCGGACCCAGCACCGATCCTTGTGGAGCACCGGCCGACACAACGAACTCCTTCCAACCTCCTCCAGGAGCTGGAAAGGTCACAGACCTACCGGACAGGTAAGCCCCGATGACGCGGCGCAGGTATGGAGGCACACGATAGTATAACAGTGCCTCCTTTATGCAGGGCCATGGCAGGGAGTTGAAGGCGTTGGCGATGTCTAAAGACACCGCCAAGACTCCATTGCCTCGGGCCACCGCATCCTGCGCATAGGACTTTACCTCCAGTATGGCATCCACCGTCGATCGCCCCCTACGGAAGCCATACTGGTGGTCCGAGAGGTCCGGACCTGTCCCCTCCAAATGGTGTTGTAGCCTCCTGGCTACAACACGCTCAACTAGCTTGGCGATCTCGCTCAAGAGCACGATGGGCCTGTAGGCGGAGGCTGAATCCGCCGGGCGACCCTCCTTCTTGATGAGGACTAACCTGCCTGTCTTCCACCGCTGTGGAATTATGGCTTGAGCCAGACAGGCAGTGAATAGTCCTCGCACTCTGGGCCCTAAGGTGTTGAGGGCCAGAGTTAGCGCCCGGCCGGGAATGCCATCCAAGCCCGGGGCGGTGCTCTTGAGCCGAGATCGGCGTACAGCTTCTTCGAGCTCCTCCTCCTCCACCGGTGGTGTGACGCTGTCCTCGTCGTCCTCCTCTTCCTCCTCACGCGCTGCAGGGCGGGCCATACTGGGTGGTGCAAAACTGGCCCGCTGCGGGAATAGCGACGACAGAACCCCTCGGAGTACGTCCGGTTGGAGTGTCTGCGTCAGTGGTGGTGCCCAAGCCCGTAACCTACCGAGCACCATTCGGTAAGGTGTGCCGTACGGGTCTAAGTCTATCCCCGCGATCAACCGGTCGTGCGACTCGCCTTTCACACGACCGATCTCCTCCTGCAGCTGCGTTCTCGCCTCGACATAGACGCGGTACAGTCGGTCTTCCTCCTCCTGCACCTTCTGTACCCGTCTGCGATAGTGGCTGTACTGGCGTCTCGCCGCAACGCAGGTGTTACGCAGTTGCGCGATCTCCCACGACCACCAGTACACTTGCCGCCGTTGAGGGCGGCGCCCGGAACGGGGCATTGACGCGTCACAGATACGCGTCAGCGCCCCACTATCGCGGCCTCCTCCAACAACTCCCTGTCGAGACGACCCAGTTGCCACCGCGGTCCGTACTCTCGCGAGTTTGGACTGGGGGCTGGTGGCACCGCAGGATGTATGGAGATCTCGTACAAGATGTAGAGGTGATCCGAGAGAGTCTCCACATCATCCAGCACTCGCGACCGAAACGTCCACGACGGATCCGCCCAGCCTTCGCACACACGTGTTCTTGGTCGCTCGGTTGAGCACAGACAAACCGGTGGCAACAACCCACTCCGACAGCGCCACACCACGCACATCCGTCGTTGCGAAGCCCCACACGCTGGACTTCGCGTTGAGATCGCCGGCCACCAACATCTCCGCCGGACGAAATCGCTCTACCATTTCCCCCAATCGTATAAGGAACTCTTCAAACTCCGCGAGAGTTCGATTGGGGGAAAAGTAGACCCCTACGACAACTCGGTTGCCGACAAGTGCGGCGACGCATCCCACACCTCTCTCTACACGTGAGAAAGGCGGGGAGCCCGCGGCGACCTGGGTGATAATAGTCACCACCCCGGTGTTGTCGGCTACCCAGTTGTCTCTGTCGGGAACGCTGTAGGGCTCCGAAACAACCGCCACCTGGATAGACCACTGCGCCAGGCTTTGGACCAATAAGTCCTGGGCCCTAGCACAGTGGTTAATGTTCGCATGTAACACACGGAGAGCCATTATTGGTCTTCCATGTGTTGCACCTCCTCAGGCCCAGCTGGGATATTAGACCTGGCCGATGTTGCCGGCACTCGTCTGCGCTTTCCACCGTTATTGGTGCTAGCCTTTCCACAGGCAGCATTCCCCAACATGTGATTAGCGGGCCTTTGCGCCGCCTCACACACCGGACAATGAGGCTCTGCCGAACACGATCTCTGCTGATGCCCGGTCTGGCCACACTGGAAACACTGTTTGCTGCGGTCCACCTGGCTACTGCACTTCGCAGCCATGTGGCCCACTTCGTGGCAACGGAAACAACGTTGCGCACGTTCTCAGCAGTGTTGGCGCCAGGCATTCTAGCGCCTAGCATTCTAGCGCCAGTAGACGCAACACGGAATCTCAGGTCCTCTATACCCAGGTCTTCCAACTTTATACTTTCCTTGACCCGGGTAAGGACATCGCTATACGACATCTTGTCGGCGACGGCTGGCTGCAACTTAATCGTCACAACTTGCGATCTAGGACGACGCAACTTTGGCTCCTTTTGCGCTTTAGCCTTTTGCGCTTTCGGCTTAGGAGCTGGCTTTCTCTTCTTGGCCCCCTTCCGGGCTACTACAGTCCAGCCCTCAGACATATCAGCCGGAGCGGGTGGCAGAGGTCGAGGCTCAGTAGATGCGGTCTTCACCGGGCCTTTCTTCTTCTTGGCCTTTTTAGACCTTTGCTCCTTTGGTGCCGGATTAGCCGGCGCCATCAAAGTGGATGCGACAGGGTCCACTTGCGCCTGCTTTGGGCTATCCACCTTGCGCTTGTCCGCCGCTAGCGGAGGTCGCAGATTTCTCTCCGGTGGTAGCCGATCTTTAAAGGCTTCCAGCCTGGTGGAGACCATAGTGCCCACTATGTCCTCCACAGCAATAGACTCCGTGGGAGTGGGTCGCAAGTCCGATGCTCTAGACCGCTCCAACTCCGCTCTCAAAAGGGCAAACTCCTTCCGCAACTCCACCAACTCCGACTGCAGTCGCGAGTTTGTTGCCTTGAGGATATCCACTTCCTCTGATGCCGTCCTCTTTGCCAGAGTATTAACGGCAGAAGAGATAACTCCGGCAGCGTCTTTAAGGGCCCTAGTAAATGTGCCCTTCAGATTCCCCGACTTGCAGGCGACTCTATTGATTATAGCCAAGCTATCAGATACTTGGCTACGCAAGTCGGAGACCATGTGCTCCTCACCGTAAAGTTCCAGGGGCACATCCGAGAGCCTAGAACTTGCTCTAGTTTGTATCGCCGCGGAGATTTCAGCAACTTCCTCCTCCGCCCTCAGCCGGCGCTCCTCGCGCTTGGCATCGTTTAGCGCCTTCTTTCCAGCAGCTAGCCCTATATTCTCATCAGGAATATTTGGTACGACCACGACTCCCTCTGGCCGAAGCAACCTTCGCTTTCGGCTTGTCTCTGTCTCCCCATCCGCATCCGAGGATTCAGAGTTACTCTTCCTGTGATGGCGCCTCTTTCTGTCCTTTCGGAACTGCGCTTTAGCCCCCTCGATAGCATTGGAGCTGTTCGACCCAACAGACATCACGCCATCGGCGTCTGACTCGGAAGCCGCCCAGAAACGGCCTCGCGACGAAAGTGACGACCTGGACCTATCTCTTATAATAGAGGCAACCTCCTCATGGTCCAGACGCTCTAACACGACTCGCGCATCCTTCAACCCCCCTCCTATTGGCACAAGTGCCGGACTTTTGCCCCTTTCGAGCAAAGTACTCCCTACGCCTTTCTCGGGCACAACTACTACTCCGCCCATATCGGGCAACAACAGATCACCGCCCTCCTCGGGCCTCCCTACGTCATCATTTTGGGTTTTTAAGTTAACATTTTCCATTTTGTTCCCACGAGTGTGGGGGAAAAACGGTCCATCCGAGCAGTGCCCCCTGTACTCGGATAAGCCTATTACGCCAGGGTGTCGGCCGGTACCCTGGCGGGACCAGCAGTAGCGACTGATCTCCCCATCAGCCATGAACCCCTCGCGCTGCTTCGCCGCTTGGGTTGGGGTAATTTTTTATAGAGGTTTTCTTCCTCGCAGCCCGGCCGGTAAAGGCAAGGCCCTCAGTTCCATTCCTGATTACGAGACATGACCGCAACCAAGAGTGGAGTTCCGATATTTTCGGCGCTGGCACATCACTGCACCTGCGTGGCGGTAGGGTGAGTACACACCACGCACGCCCTCCGGTTCCTCACACTGTGACCTCTGCATGACAGAGGACACGCGAAGAACCACGCCGGATTATTAGCCAGCGAGCAATCATTACCCAAGGACGAATCCTGTAGGCACCAATTACTCGCCGCCCAGGGTGCACCGGTCCGCAACACTGTTCGTCCCCCCCGAACGACAAGCATTCGATAAAGGGCCAACAGCGGGTGAACACACGAGGAGGTCATCCGACCAAGCACCCCAACCTAACCTGACATTTTTTTTTTTTTTTTTTAACGTGAGGAAATCCTTTTACGGATACCGGCCCGAGTGGGGACTCGAGCGGGTTATGTGGGACTCATGGACCGGCTAAGGCCAATCCCAATACCCACTAAAACCTCACGGTGCTCCTCCTCGACCGCCACTGACCGCGAGACGCGGGGACTAGAATCGTCCACGAAACGCGGCGGCGGGAGCCTGCTAGGCACGTCGCGGAGTCAAGGGTGTGTGGGCACCCTCGACGGCCTGCTCGGAGTAGCGCGCGGGAGCAACCTGGGCGCGCCTACTCGGGCCAGGTTGGTAGGCGGCCAGCTTCCCCAAGCTGACCGCCCTCTGGCACATTAGGGCGGAAGGCGGCGATCGTGTGCCGCCCTCCGGCGACCCGGTCTCTTACGGCGGATGGCGACTTCGGCAAAAGCCTCCCTCGCCCGTTCCGCCGACTCCTTCTCGAGCACCACTGCCTCGCAGAAGGATGAGACCGCATCCCACGACGTCTCGCTGCCGGCCATAGCCTTGACCACGGCCGGCAGGGAAAGGTCGTCCCCTATGACGTCGCGCCAAGCGCGACGTTGAGACGCCCAGGCTGAGCACACCTCCATCGTGTGCTGGGCCGTCTCATCGAGGCAGTCGTCGCAGCGGTGGCAGCGAGCGTCGGGCTCCCTCCCGGCGATCCGACACAAGTAACCCCCGAAGCAGCCATGCCCCGAGAGCACCTGTGTCATGCGGAAGGTTAGGACGCCGTGACGCCGCGCTAACCACTGGCGGAACACTGGACGAACAGCCTCGATCGTCCTCAGGCCGGCAGTTGGTGTTGCCAGCCGAGTTTCCCACAACTCCATTGCGGCTACCCGCACCTCCTCAGTGCGTGCCTGGCTTGCCGGTTCCCCGGACACTAGGCCTATTATTTCTTCATTTGTTTCATATATTTCATTATTTTCCATAATTTTAATTATTATTATTATTTGAGAATCAATAATTAATCAACGAATAATCCTATTTTCATTAAATATACCATCCTCTATTGAATGATATCAAAATTTACCTCCTTCTGAACATTCTTATAATGAACTTCCTATTTTAAGAAATTTCTAATATGGCAGATTATATGTAATGGATTTAAACCCCATTTATAAAGGAATATCCTTTTTTTAGAAATGGCAACCTGATCTAATTTAAATTACCAAAATAGAGCTTCTCCATTAATAGAACAAATTATTTGAAAAAAAAGATTTCAGAAATAATAAATAAAATTATTCCTCACCGTAAACCTTTTGATACTATAATAGTATGTTTTCCTTGGAATGTTCTTTCTCGACAAATATCTCGTCATCATTGAAATATAGTTAATAATACGATAATATATCCAATAAATAATAAGTTTATATTAAAATTATGAAATCATTTTACTAAACCAGTTACTAAGGTTATTACTCCAATAGCTCCTGTTAAGGGTCAAGGTCTATAGTCAACTAAGTGATAGGGATGATTATGATTAGACATTAATTTACTTCTCTAGAATAAAGAGTTCTTAAAATAGAAATTACATAAGATTGAATAATTGCTACGGCAGATTCAAGAATTAATAATAAAATTTGAACAATAATTAAAATAATTAATAAATAATTAAGTATTTTAATACCTGTATTACTTAATAAAGTTAAAAGTAAATGACCTGCAATTATATTAGCTGTTAATCGAACTGCTAAAGTTCCAGGTCGAATAATATTACTAATAGTTTCAATTAGTACTATAAAAGGTATTAAAATAGTTGGTGTTCCCTGAGGAATTATATGAATAAATATATGTTGTGTATTATTTAATCATCCATAAATTATAAATCTTAATCATAATGTTAAAGATAATGAAAGGGATACATTAAGATGACTTGTTCTAGTAAAAATATATGGGAATAAACCTAAAAAAATATTAAATAAAATAAAAAAGAATAATGAAATAAAAATAAAAGTTGATCCATTAATTCTATTTGGTCCTAATAAAGTTTTAAATTCATTATGAAGTTTATTAGAAATAAAATTTCATAATAAATAATGACGATTAGGAAAAAATCAGAAAGATAAAGGAATAAATAATAATCCAATAAATGTTCTAATTCAATTAAATGAGAAATTAAATAAATTTGTTGAAGGATCAAAAATTGAAAAAAGATTATTTATCATTTTCAAAAAAATTTTTTGAAATTATTTTTCTTATTTTTTTTAAAATTAAAATTATTTTTATAATTTAAAATAAAATAATTTATAATTATTAAACTAATAAAAATAGAAATAAAAAATAATAATGAAATTATTCAATTGATAGGTATTATTTGAGGAATGTGGTGTGAGTGGTGATGGTGGTGGTAGTGGTTGTCAACGAGTGGTTATGATTGTTCTATGTAAAACTTCATTTAATTAGCTATTATTTTTGTGCAAAGTTACATTTTGGTATATTGACAAGAACAAACATAAAAAGTATTCGGGTGAATTCGGAATCTCCCTTTTTTGAAGTTGGTTGAAAATGAGAACATCCTCTTTTTTGAGATTGGTTGAAAAGAAATGCAACGATCAGGAATCTCACTTCTGACATCAATTTAAAAAGTTTTTGCTTGTAACTATTACAGTATAATTAATTTTTGACCAACAAAAACAAACTTTCTCAATTTTCTCCGGATTCCATAATCGAAACCTAACCAAACTTTCACCAAATTATCCTTGAAGTGTATCCTTTCAAATAAAAAAAGAATCATCAAAATCGGTTGGCGCGACATTGAGTTATTCGGCTATTAGTCGCGCACATGCATAATGCAAATTTAAGACTTATGTGATTTTCTCATGGATACCATTGTCAGACATGGACAAAAAAAAATGGAACCATTCGGGAAGCTATACCTTTTAAATAAAAAAAAAAAATATTAAAATCGGTCCACCCAGTTAAAAGTTATGAGGTAACAAACATAAAAAAAAAAAAATACAGTCGAATTGATAACCTCCTTTTCTTACAGAAGTCGGTTAAAAAAGGATTATTATTCATTATAAGAATGTTCAGAAGGAGGTAAATTTTGATATCATTCAATAGAGGATGGTATATTTAATGAAAATAGGATTATTCGTTGATTAATTATTGATTCTCAAATAATAATAATAATTAAAATTATGGAAAATAATGAAATATATGAACCAAATGAAGAAATAATAGGCCTAGTGTCCGGGGAACCGGCAAGCCAGGCACGCACTGAGGAGGTGCGGGTAGCCGCAATGGAGTTGTGGGAAACTCGGCTGGCAACACCAACTGCCGGCCTGAGGACGATCGAGGCTGTTCGTCCAGTGTTCCGCCAGTGGTTAGCGCGGCGTCACGGCGTCCTAACCTTCCGCATGACACAGGTGCTCACGGGGCATGGCTGCTTCGGGGGTTACTTGTGTCGGATCGCCGGGAGGGAGCCCGACGCTCGCTGCCACCGCTGCGACGACTGCCTCGATGAGACGGCCCAGCACACGTTGGAGGTGTGCTCAGCCTGGGCGTCTCAACGTCGCGCTTTGCGCGACGTCATAGGGGACGACCTTTCCCTGCCGGCCGTGGTCAAGGCTATGGCCGGCAGCGAGACGTCGTGGGATGCGGTCTCATCCTTCTGCGAGGCAGTGGTGCTCGAGAAGGAGTCGGCGGAACGGGCGAGGGAGGCTTTTGCCGAAGTCGCCATCCGCCGTAAGAGACCGGGTCGCCGGAGGGCGGCACACGATCGCCGCCTTCCGCCCTAATGTGCTAGAGGGCGGTCAGCTTGGGGAAGCTGACCGCCTACCAACCTGGCCCGAGTAGGCACGCACAGGTTGCTCCCGCGCGCTACTCTGAGCAGGCCGTCGAGGGTGCCCACACACCCTTGACTCCGCGACGTGCCTTGCAGGCTCCCGCCGCCGCGTTTCGCGGAAGACTCACGTCCCCGTGTCTCGCGGCCAGTGGCGGTCGAGGAGGAGCACCGTGAGGTTTTAGTGGGTATTGGGATAATACTATCCAATTAGCAGAAAATGTTAAATTCTTAGGCATGATTCTCGATAAAAGACTGAACGGAATTGCCCATGCTGAACATGTCAGTAAAAAATGTGAAAACGGCATCAACGCTTTAAGAGCTGTGTCTGGTGTGTTGTGGCGTGCACACCCTTATACTCTCAAACTACTGTACAATGCCATTATCCGTAGTCACATTGACTACGGATTATTTGTTTTAGACCCCTTTAACAAAGTTGCTACTGAAAAACTCAATAGGATCCAATACAAATGCCTACGAATTATTATAGGTGCAATGAAGTCTTCTCCCACCAACGCACTGCAGGTTGAGTGTGTTGATCCTCCTTATCCTATCCGTCGCCAATTCCTGTCTGATCGGTTTGTTGGTAAAATGTTACAGCTGTCATCCCACCCTCTATGGTCCAAGCTATCTGATTTAGCGGACCTCATTCCTCCGGGCAGGCCCCTACCCTACTTGCTCAATAGTTTCCTGAAATTTACCTCTCTTCCTCATCCCTTGTCCTCTTCTCCGTCTAATCCTTAATTCAAAAATTAAAAAAATAAAATTTATATTATAAGATAATAAAATTATTGGTGAAATTTTTTGTCATGTTATTAAAATAAATCTATTAAATCATGATAATCCTTCTATAATATTAGGAAATCAAAAATGAAAAGGAACAGAACCTATTTTTGTTAATATTGCAGAATTTATAATAATTGATAATAAATCATTAATAAATATTTTTATAAGAAATAAATTCAATAGGATAGAAAATAAAAAAATAATTGATGCAATAGATTGAGTTAAAAAATATTTTAAGGAAGCTTCTGAATTTAATAGATTATTGGGGGAAGAGATTAAGGGGATAAATCTAAGTAAATTAATTTCTAAGCCAATTCAGCATCCTAATCATGAATTTGATGAAATAGAAATTATAGTTCTGAAAAATAAAATAAATAAGAAAAATATTTTATTGGAATTATTAATTAATAAAATAAAAAATCAGAATAAAATATTCTAAAGATGAATTTAAATTCATTATAAAAAAATTATATTTTAGTGTAAAATGCACAATAATTTTTGAAATTATTAGATATAGTTTAATTCCATAAAATATAATAAAGGTAGAAAATTACATTATTTATCCTATCAGAATAATCCTTTTATCAGGCACTTTATTTTTAAAAAAAAGGGATTTCCTTTATATTTGGGGTATGAACCCAAAAGCTTATTTTAGCTTTTTTTTATTTGTTAAGTAATACTTTTTGCGCCTTACGATAATTTCTTGCATAAGTCCTGCACTTTTAATGGTTGCCTGTAAGAGATCACTTGCAGTGATAAGGCCGCCATTGCACATGTTAATTTAAGTACCTATGTATCCTTCGTTTTCTTTTCTTTTCTATTTTTTTTTTCTGTGTAAATTTTATATATATATATATTTTTTCAATGCAATAAAGTATTATTATTATTTTTTTTTTTTTAAATTAATTAATTATTATTTAATTAATATTATATTTATAATATAATTTTTTAAATAATTATTAATCGTTTATTATATATTTTAATTTTTAATATGAATATTATAAAAATAGGAGAAAGAAAAATATTAAAAATTTAATAATTAAATTAATATATATATACATTAATTAAATTTATTATTATATATATATATACGTCGGAGTTGGGTGGATTTCCCTCGCACATAGTTTTGAGTGCCCGGTCTACTGTGTGCTTTAGTGGATAATGTTGGCATGAGTAAACACAATTTGTGATATTACGAATTAATTACAACACCGTAATCAATACACAAGAAAGCAGCTACCGCTATCCCAGTAGGTAGATACACAACACGGAACGCGGGACAGTTTCAGTGTCGTCTGCACCGGCCGACTGCCAAACACAAAGTGAGTCGATGTCCGTCGGCCACGCTTCGACTCGCCCCTTCCATACCAATGCATAACACTAACTCTTTCGAGCGCCAATAGATGGCGCTGGCGTTCCGGAACCACATCAATACTACAAATTCCGACACGGCCATCCTGCTAGCACACGTCCTCGTGTGTTGGTTAGCCTAGAAGAAAAAGCTACAACAGTACCTCGTACCGCTCGGCCAACCTACATCAGAACCTTACCAACCAACTTCCAGAACCGTACACTAGAATTGTAATAGACGTACACTAGTAATTACACTAGTAATTGTATACCAGAACCTTATACCTGAACTGTATACCTGAACTGTGTACCTGAACTGTATACCTGAACCTTATACCTGAACCTTATACCTGAACCTTATACCTGAACAACTTGACCCTCGACACTAGATCAACTCGACACCAGATCAACTCGACACCAGATCAACTCGACACCAGATCAACTCGACACCAGATCAACTCGACACCAGATCAACTCGACACCAGATCAACTCGACACCAGATCAACTCGACACCAGATCAACTCGACACCAGATCAACTGGACACTACAATTTGACACCAATCTGGATCATAATTGTAACTAACCACTACACACAAATACCACAGCCATGTACCATCGACATCATAACCAAAACTTCACTTTACTTTACTTTACTTCACTTTACTTCAGCAACAAGTTACAACCAAATTAACAGAAACCTCCGAGTAAAGACCTCTAACGCCACAGCTCTCCAGCCGAACAGCAATCAAATTGCTCTCTCACATCTCAATACGCATATCAATCGAGTGGATCGCCCGTGTACGTCACCTCTGCGACAACACGCTACGGTCTCTGCAGACCACGACCTCAGTACGGTCGAAAACCTCTCAATACGCATATCCACCGCGTGGATAGCCCGTGTATGTCACACCTGCGACAACACGCTACGGTCTCTACAGACCACGACCTCCGCCAGAGTTAAACGCACACCGCGCACCCACGGACTACTTGAGTTGCCCCAAGAGATACCGATTTCTACCGGGCTACGACTACGAAATAACTACTGGTACGGTCGAACACATTACGGCCGATAGAACCATTTACTCGAGTCTCTTCAACTACTTAAGCTTGAACACCATCATATCATCAACAACATCATAAATTACACATTGATTTCGTCGGGTACATGACTTGCTGGCATTTTCCTCAACCTATCGTGAGCAAATTTGTACGTTACAAGACGTTTACAATTTACAGAACCAAAACTGACAACCTTAAATGAACCTTTAAATTTTGAATCGAATTTTTACACTTATTAACTTTACAATATTAACAATACGCCAACAGAAAACTTACTTACTTTCGTTTTTGTCATATCAAAACGGGACCTACCATATTCCGCACACTTCGTAATAATGTCTGATGCTACTTAACGAATTTCGTCAATGTCAACGACAGTCTATACCTCACTACTACACATAAATGATATAAATCAATGATACATACCAATGATACACATCAAAGATACACACCACAGATACACACCATTGACACACATTAACGACAAATCAATGACACACACCAATGATACACATCAATGACACATCAATGATACACACCACCGATACACATCAATGATAACGGTATCGTTATTTTATGAATTAAAATCTACCGGTTCATCGTACAATTTATCTCGAGTTGTACCCTCCTACAGATTCTTGCCACAACTTATTACCACCGCTAGTCTCAAACGTTGTCGACATGGACTTTAACACACTTCTGACGCGCTTTACCTGCCTGTTAGCACTGGGTAAGCCCGCCGCCGTAAGATGCCAACCTAAGTCTACTAGTGAAAACTACCACCAGTAAAACAATCTTCCCTGGTCAGCTATGATGCGAGTTGGAGCCCCAAACAAAGCCACAAGTCACCTCGTGAACACTCCAAGAGTCAATGCCTGCCGCACGAAACAAAAGAACACACTTCGCGAACGCGTCTGTCAGAATGAAAATGTACTCCTTATCGTTTCACCGCTGAGCCTATTCGCCACGTCTACACGAACCGTATTTCACGGCATCATTACCTTAGGGATTTGATGCAGGCCAGTTTGAACTGTTCCTGAGTGAGATTTCGCGACCCTACAAGTAACGCAGACATCCACAAATCCTCCAGCACACCATGACCGGAAACCAGCAAAAGTCAAAATGCTGTTCAATAGTCCCCTCAGCCTCGAGACGAACAACAGATTCAAAACTGACGGAAATAGGAAGCTAATCCGACGAACTGCTACTACTTAATCACAGTCTCTGGAGGCGATAGAGACCTGACTAGCCTCCACTTCAAAAGGAACACTTCACTAGGTTCAAAGAGAAACCAGCCCTTGTCACAGCTTCCAACACTGCATTAAGTCCTCCCATACTGGACCGCTAAATCGGTTGAGACAATGTCAATGTCAAAATGTCCTCAAAATACACCACCACGCAATCACGAACCAAATCACCCAACACGATCACAATTGTCTTCTGAAAAATCGAAATTGAATTCTTCAGACCAAAAGGCACAGTCAAGAATTCAAACTGCCCTTCAGCTGTTATGAAAGCAGTACTGTCTACAGAATTTTCGTTTACTGTGATCAAATGAAAACCGAAATGCGCTATAGAGTTTCAAAAAATAATTAGCACCCTGAAAACGTGAAGTTTGATCAGTAATTAATGGAAGCGGATAACTGTCAGGGTTGGTATTATTGTTAAGCTCACTATAGTCAATACAGATACGGTCTGAACCGTCATACTTCTTTACTAATAAAGCCGGACTTTCAAAAGGAGGACAGCTCGACCTAATGATATTCACGTGTAAACCTTCCTTTACTCTGTTGCGTATAACGCTACGTTCGTCCGGCGACATCCTATATGGACGCCGCTGTACTGTGCGATTCGAACCAACCCGGTCACTACCACTGGTCACTGTCACCAGTAATATCAGCTGAGATATCAGTCAAAGTCAACTCACTCACACTATCGTTATTCACTGAATTTACATAAAGATTCCCGTCAAACAAAATGTCAGTCAGTTATGTTTACTGTACAACCCTGATTTAAAATCTCGCGACAATAATATCCTAAGAGGGCAATCGTTAATACTACAAAACACAGAATTTGTTCGGTACTGTATACTCGTGTTTGACTAATACCGGTCATAGTAACAACATTACTAAACCGTCGACCACTAAATGTAACAGAAAAACTTTCAACTAACGAGAATTTAGCACCAGAATCGTAAACAAAACAAAACAGTTCACCTTTTGTCTTGTACCCTACCCTTTGGAAATTGGACACTGCATACGTCCACACGCCGCTCCATCCACTCACCGTTCATCACGCGCTGCGCCGTCCCTGCTGCCATCGCTTGGCCCGCCGCCTTCGCTCGTACACCAGATGGCGATATGACCCGGTTTGCCACACTTGAAGCACACTAAAGGCCTCGCTGCCGGCTGCTGCACCGCTTGACTCAACGTTGAAGATACAGGTGTTCGTACCGTCGCATCGATAGGCTTGCTTCTGCATTCCGCTCACTTATGGCCAGCCATTTTTCCACCGCTCAAACACTTCAGTGTTGTAAACCCTATACGTTAAAGCCGCGGGTCAGACTGATGTGATGTGAGAGAGTACAGTAGCCACAGCAACCTCTTCTTTGCCCACATCACAATGTCCAGTGATTTGTGAGGGTAGCATGTCATACTCTCGTACGCTGTTTGAGACAGCCACAAAGATGCTTCACCTTCCAGTGCCTTACTTACAGCAAGCTCGAGTTGACTGCCTCTCGGGGAGTTTGTCAAAAGCACAAGTCAGCCGTTGCGCACCACGATCTCGCGTCCGTGTCTTCTTTGTCAGGATCATAAGTGGGTAACCACATATACCTCCCTGAATTAGCCTCGGTGTATACAGGGCTTCGAACATAGCACGCCAGTGGTTATCTCCATTGTTCTCTGTGCCAACACCGATCGCACTTCTGATGTCGGAGTTGGGTGGATTTCCCTCGCACATAGTTTTGAGTGCCCGGTCTACTGTGTGCTTTAGTAGATAATGTTGGCATGAGTAAACACAATTTGTGATATTACGAATTAATTACAACACCGTAATCAATACACAAGAAAGCAGCTACCGCTATCCCAGTAGGTAGATACACAACACGGAACGCGGGACAGTTTCAGTGTCGTCTGCACCGGCCGACTGCCAAACACAAAGTGAGTCGATGTCCGTCGGCCACGCTTCGACTCGCCCCTTCCATACCAATGCATAACACTAACTCTGTCGTCACTTACCGCCGGCACCTTCCCGCGCATTCCCGCGGGTTGTATACCACCTTGAAGGCCCCTCGGAGCCCGAACGATCGACACCAGTTTCAACTGAATCCGAGCGGCCATCACCCTCTGCGCACGTCGCAGCAGAGTGATGTTGTGCCGGTCGGATCGGACCACTCCGGTGTACAGCCGACGGCTAGAGGCGCTCGGCCCATCCACATTGGGCAAAAGGCGCGCCAGTGCCGCCGCTGTCTTCAACAGTTTCGGGGCCAAAGATGTAAAGCGGCCCCGAAAACTCCACCGACCATCCAGAACAAGTCCGAGGTACTTCATGCTCCGGGCAACGTCAATTTTGACGCCACCGACGACGATGTGGGCATCTGCCCTTTCGAGGAGCATGGAAGTAGATTGCCTCGGACTTGTTGAGGGAGACTTCCAAGCCCAGCCGCTTTATGCGGCCGACTACCTCCGCAACTCCAGCAGTCGCGAGGACTGCCGCCTCTCGATAGGTCCACTGCTGCGCCAAGACCAGCGTGTCATCGGCGTAACAGAGGACCTTTATCCCCCTCAGGGTGCCGCCCCGCAGCACCCAGTCGTATCCGATGTTCCAGAGGATCGGACCCAGCACCGATCCTTGTGGAGCACCGGCCGACACAACGAACTCCTTCCAACCTCCTCCAGGAGCTGGAAAGGTCACAGACCTACCGGACAGGTAAGCCCCGATGACGCGGCGCAGGTATGGAGGCACACGATAGTATAACAGTGCCTCCTTTATGCAGGGCCATGGCAGGGAGTTGAAGGCGTTGGCGATGTCTAAAGACACCGCCAAGACTCCATTGCCTCGGGCCACCGCATCCTGCGCATAGGACTTTACCTCCAGTATGGCATCCACCGTCGATCGCCCCCTACGGAAGCCATACTGGTGGTCCGAGAGGTCCGGACCTGTCCCCTCCAAATGGTGTTGTAGCCTCCTGGCTACAACACGCTCAACTAGCTTGGCGATCTCGCTCAAGAGCACGATGGGCCTGTAGGCGGAGGCTGAATCCGCCGGGCGACCCTCCTTCTTGATGAGGACTAACCTGCCTGTCTTCCACCGCTGTGGATTTATGGCTTGAGCCAGACAGGCAGTGAATAGTCCTCGCACTCTGGGCCCTAAGGTGTTGAGGGCCAGAGTTAGCGCCCGGCCGGGAATGCCATCCAAGCCCGGGGCGGTGCTCTTGAGCCGAGATCGGCGTACAGCTTCTTCGAGCTCCTCCTCCTCCACCGGTGGTGTGACGCTGTCCTCGTCGTCCTCCTCTTCCTCCTCACGCGCTGCAGGGCGGGCCATACTGGGTGGTGCAAAACTGGCCCGCTGCGGGAATAGCGACGACAGAACCCCTCGGAGTACGTCCGGTTGGAGTGTCTGCGTCAGTGGTGGTGCCCAAGCCCGTAACCTACCGAGCACCATTCGGTAAGGTGTGCCGTACGGGTCTAAGTCTATCCCCGCGGTCGTGCGACTCGCCTTTCACACGACCGATCTCCTCCTGCAGCTGCGTTCTCGCCTCGACATAGACACATCATCCAGCACTCGCCAGCCCCGAACACGACATGCTAGGGCCGGGCTCGCGACCGAAACGTCCACGACGGATCCGCCCAGCCTTCGCACACACGTGTTCTTGGTCGCTCGGTTGAGCACAGACAAACCGGTAGCAACAACCCACTCCGACAGCGTCACACCACGCACATCCGTCGTTGCGAAGCCCCACACGCTGGACTTCGCGTTGAGATCGCCGGCCACCAACATCTCCGCCGGACGAAATCGCTCTACCATTTCCCCCAATCGTATAAGGAACTCTTCAAACTCCGCGAGAGTTCGATTGGGGGAAAAGTAGACCCCTACGACAACTAGGTTGCCGACAAGTGCGGCGACGCATCCCACACCTCTCTCTACACGTGAGAAAGGCGGGGAGCCCGCGGCGACCTGGGTGATAATAGTCACCACCCCGGTGTTGTCGGCTACACAGTTGTCTCTGTCGGGAACGCTGTAGGGCTCCGAAACAACCGCCACCTGGATAGACCACTGCGCCAGGCTTTGGACCAATAAGTCCTGGGCCCTAGCACAGTGGTTAATGTTCGCATGTAACACACGGAGAGCCATTATTGGTCTTCCATGTGTTGCACCTCCTCAGGCCCAGCTGGGATATTAGACCTGGCCGATGTTGCCGGCACTCGTCTGCGCTTTCCACCGTTATTGGTGCTAGCCTTTCCACAGGCAGCATTCCCCAACATGTGATTAGCGGGCCTTTGCGCCGCCTCACACACCGGACAATGAGGCTCTGCCGAACACGATCTCTGCTGATGCCCGGTCTGGCCACACTGGAAACACTGTTTGCTGCGGTCCACCTGGCTACTGCACTTCGCAGCCATGTGGCCCACTTCGTGGCAACGGAAACAACGTTGCGCACGGGGCATCAACAGCCTCACTCCAGCAGAGACGAAGCCAACAAGTAGTCTCGCCCCGCTAATCTTCTGCGCTGCGCCGACAGGACATCGGACCCATACTGTTCCTAGACCGGCCCGGTCCTGTCGGATCTCTCCGACTTTTATATTACCCGCAGCACAGCCGGAAACTCGGCTTATTGCCGCCGTCACGTCCTCAGCAGTGGCGGAGTCATCGAGGCCAAACACCCTCAATTCCGCACATTTCACTGGCCTCGACACCTGGACCTTTTTGGGGGTGAGAACCCCACGCAACTTCTCAGCTAGCGCATCCGCCTTCTCAGCAGTGTTGGCGCCAGGCAACTCTAGCATTCTAGCGCCAGTAGACGCAACACGGAATCTCAGGTCCTCTATACCCAGGTCTTCCAACTTTATACTTTCCTTGACCCGGGTAAGGACATCGCTATACGACATCTTGTCGGCGACGGCTGGCTGCAACTTAATCGTCACAACTTGCGATCTAGGACGACGCAACTTTGGCTCCTTTTGCGCTTTAGCCTTTTGCGCTTTCGGCTTAGGAGCTGGCTTTCTCTTCTTGGCCCCCTTCCGGGCTACTACAGTCCAGCCCTCAGACATATCAGCCGGAGCGGGTGGCAGAGGTCGAGGCTCAGTAGATGCGGTCATCACCGGGCCTTTCTTCTTCTTGGCCTTTTTAGACCTTTGCTCCTTTGGTGCCGGATTAGCCGGCGCCATCAAAGTGGATGCGACAGGGTCCACTTGCGCCTGCTTTGGGCTATCCACCTTGCGCTTGTCCGCCGCTAGCGGAGGTCGCAGATTTCTCTCCGGTGGTAGCCGATCTTTAAAGGCTTCCAGCCTGGTGGAGACCATAGTGCCCACTATGTCCTCCACAGCAATAGACTCCGTGGGAGTGGGTCGCAAGTCCGATGCTCTAGACCGCTCCAACTCCGCTCTCAAAAGGGCAAACTCCTTCCGCAACTCCACCAACTCCGACTGCAGTCGCGAGTTTGTTGCCTTGAGGATATCCACTTCCTCTGATGCCGTCCTCTTTGCCAGAGTATTAACGGCAGAAGAGATAACTCCGGCAGCGTCTTTAAGGGCCCTAGTAAATGTGCCCTTCAGATTCCCCGACTTGCAGGCGACTCTATTGATTATAGCCAAGCTATCAGATACTTGGCTACGCAAGTCGGAGACCATGTGCTCCTCACCGTAAAGTTCCAGGGGCACATCCGAGAGCCTAGAACTTGCTCTAGTTTGTATCGCCGCGGAGATTTCAGCAACTTCCTCCTCCGCCCTCAGCCGGCGCTCCTCGCGCTTGGCATCGTTTAGCGCCTTCTTTCCAGCAGCTAGCCCTATATTCTCATCAGGAATATTTGGTACGACCACGACTCCCTCTGGCCGAAGCAACCTTCGCTTTCGGCTTGTCTCTGTCTCCCCATCCGCATCCGAGGATTCAGAGTTACTCTTCCTGTGATGGCGCCTCTTTCTGTCCTTTCGGAACTGCGCTTTAGCCCCCTCGATAGCATTGGAGCTGTTCGACCCAACAGACATCACGCCATCGGCGTCTGACTCGGAAGCCGCCCAGAAACGGCCTCGCGACGAAAGTGACGACCTGGACCTATCTCTTATAATAGAGGCAACCTCCTCATGGTCCAGACGCTCTAACACGACTCGCGCATCCTTCAACCCCCCTCCTATTGGCACAAGTGCCGGACTTTTGCCCCTTTCGAGCAAAGTACTCCCTACGCCTTTCTCGGGCCTCCCTACGTCATCATTTTGGGTTTTTAAGTTAACATTTTCCATTTTGTTCCCACGAGTGTGGGGGAAAAACGGTCCATCCGAGCAGTGCCCCCTGTACTCGGATAAGCCTATTACGCCAGGGTGTCGGCCGGTACCCTGGCGGGACCAGCAGTAGCGACTGATCTCCCCATCAGCCATGAACCCCTCGCGCTGCTTCGCCGCTTGGGTTGGGGTAATTTTTTATAGAGGTTTTCTTCCTCGCAGCCCGGCCGGTAAAGGCAAGGCCCTCAGTTCCATTCCTGATTACGAGACATGACCGCAACCAAGAGTGGAGTTCCGATATTTTCGGCGCTGGCACATCACTGCACCTGCGTGGCGGTAGGGTGAGTACACACCACGCACGCCCTCCGGTTCCTCACACTGTGACCTCTGCATGACAGAGGACACGCGAAGAACCACGCCGGATTATTAGCCAGCGAGCAATCATTACCCAAGAACGAATCCTGTAGGCACCAATTACTCGCCGCCCAGGGTGCACCGGTCCGCAACACTGTTCGTCCCCCCCGAACGACAAGCATTCGAGAAAGGGCCAACAGCGGGTGAACACACGAGGAGGTCATCCGACCAAGCACCCCAACCTAACCTGACATTTTTTTTTTTTTTTAAACGGTTTTATTTAGCTCACCCCGTTTGTTTATTTGTTTGTTTGGGTCAAATTTAGTAATTGAAATTTAACCCTCTTCCCGTTAACCGATTGATCTGAAATTTGGTATACGCATTTGATTCTGGTGACAATACAATTATCCATATTCAATATTATTGTGAATCCAAGATGGCCGCCGCTACAAGATGGCGGACAACTTCGTTTTTTTCAATCCCATCAATATGGGTATCAAATGAAAGGGCTTGTCAATTAGAATTCAGTGGACTATACAAAATTAAAATCCAAGATGGCCGCCGCTACAAGATGGCGGACAAGTTAGTTTTTTTCGATCCCATCAATATGGGTATCAAATGAAAGGGCTTGTCAAGTAGAATTCAGGGCACTATACAAAATCAAAATCAAAGATGGCCACTGCTACAATATGGCGGATAATGTAGTTTTCAATCCCATCAATATGGGTATCAAAATAAAGGGCTTGGTAAGTATAATACAGTATACTATACACAATTACAATATGAATCTCCCACCTAAGTCAAGATCTGGTATCCTGTCGAGGACTGTGTGGCTATAGGGTGCCTAAAAATGAGACGTCGCTAGGGGTACACCACCCAAGGTAAAAGGTAAAAGCGCGCCGAGAACTGTATGGCACTAGGTGGATAAAAATGATATGTCGTTAGCGTTTTCCCCTCAAGATTCAGACACATCTTTTTGTACATAGCCTTGCTCCTCTATTGGACCTCTGGGGGGTCGATCGTAACATTCTCCATTAACCTTGCAATAATGAGGCACTCAACGAATTGAATAGTAGGAGAAATAAAAACTAAAAACTTAAAAATAAAAAAGTAAAAAAAAAATTTTAAGTTAAACGGTTTTATATTGCAGATAAATGTACTAAAAAATAAAAAATAATTTCATGGAAATTATGATTACTAAAATAAAATCGTGGGGCACGTCCAATATCTACAATCGAAAGACATGGCATGAGACTTCACCCACCTAGTGGTAAGTAGAAAGTGTCCCCACGATTTAATTTTAGTAATCATAATTTCCATGAAATTATTTTTTATTTTTTAGTACATTTATCTGCAATATAAAACCGTTTAACTTAAATTTTTTTTTTTACTTTTTTATTTAACATGAGGAAATCCTTTTACGGATACCGGCCCGAGTGGGGACTCGAGCGGGTTATGTGGGACTCATGGACCGGCTGAAGGCCAATCCCAATACCCAGTAAAACCTCACGGTGCTCCTCCTCGACCGCCACTGACCGCGAGACGCGGGGACTAGAATCGTCCACGAAACGCGGCGGCGGGAGCCTGCTAGGCACGTCGCGGAGTCAAGGGTGTGTGGGCACCCTCGACGGCCTGCTCGGAGTAGCGCGCGGGAGCAACCTGCGCGCGCCTACTCAGGCCAGGTTGGTAGGCGGCCAGCTTCCCCAAGCTGACCGCCCTCTGGCACATTAGGGCGGAAGGTGGCGGTCGTGTGCCGCCCTCCGGCGACCCGGTCTCTTACGGCGACTTCGGCAAAAGCCTCCCTCGCCCGTTCCGCTGACTCCTTCTCGGGCACCACTGCCTCGCAGAAGGATGGTTTTCGCCACTTACCGCCGGCACCTTCCCGCGCATTCCCGCGGGTTGTATACCACCTTGAAGGCCCCTCGGAGCCCGAACGATCGACACCAGTTTCAACTGAATCCGAGCGGGGAAAACTGAAAAAATCGGTTTTCGCCACTTACCGCCCGCACCTTCCCGCGCATTCCCGCGGGTTGTATACCACCTTGAAGGCCCCTCGGAGCCCGAACGATTGACACCAGTTTCAACAGAATCCGAGCGGGGAAAACTGAAAAAATCGGTTTTCGCCACTAACCGCCGGCACCTTCCCGCGCATTCCCGCGGGTTGTATACCACCTTGAAGGCCCCTCGAAGCCCGAACGATCGACACCAGTTTCAACTGAATCCGAGCGGGGAAAACTGAAAAAATCGGTTTTTGTCACTTACCGCCCGCACCTTCCCGCGCATTCCCGCGGGTTGGAAAAAATCGTTTTTCGCCACTTAGCGCCCGTACCTTTCCGCGCATTCCCGCTTGTTGTATACCACCTTGAAAGCCCCTCGGAGACCGAACGATCGACACCAGTTTCAACTGAATCCGAGCGGGGAAAACTGAAAAAATCGGTTTTCGCCACTTACCGCCGGCACCTTCCCGCGCATTGTTTACCACCTTGAAGGCCCCTCTTTCAGTTTTCCCCGCTCGGATTCAGTTGAAACTGGTGTCGATCGTTCGGGCTCCGAGGGGCCTTCAAGGAGGTATACAACCCGTGGGAATGCGCGGGAAGGTGCCGGCGGTAAGTGGCGAAAACCGATTTTTTCCAACCCGCGGGAATGCGCGGGAAGGTGCGGGCGGTAAGTGACGAAAACCGATTTATTCCAACCCGCGAGAATGCGCGGGAAGGTGCCAGCGGTAAGTGGCGAAAACCGATTTTTTCCAACCCGCGGGAATGCGCGGGAAGGTGCGGGCGGTAAGTGGCGAAAACCGATTTTTTCAGTTTTCCCCGCTCGGATTCAGTTGAAACTGGTGTCGATCGTTCGGGCTTCGAGGGGCCTTCAAGGTGGTATACAACCCGCGGGAATGCGCGGGAAGGTGCCGGCGGTAAGTGGCGAAAACCGATTTTTTCAGTTTTCCCCGCTCGGATTCAGTTGAAACTGGTGTCGATGGCGGTAAGTGGCGAAAACCGATTTTTTCAGTTTTCCCCGCTCGGATTCAGTTGAAACTGGTGTCGATCGTTCGGACTCCGAGGGGCCTTCAAGGTGGTATACAACCCGCGGGAATGCGCGGGAAGGTGCGGGCGGTAAGTGGCGAAAACCGATTTTTTCAGTTTTCCCCGCTTGGATTCAGTTGAAACTGGTGTCGATCGTTCGGGCTCCGAGGGGCCTTCAAGGTGGTATACAACCCGCGGGAATGCGCGGGAAGATGCGGGCGGTAAGTGGCGAAAACCGATTTTTTCAGTTTTCCCCGCTCGGATTCAGTTGAAACTGGTGTCGATCGTTCGGGCTTCGAGGGGCCTTCAAGGTGGTATACAACCCGCGGGAATGCGCGGGAAGGTGCCGGCGGTTAGTGGCGAAAACCGATTTTTTCAGTTTTCCCCGCTCGGATTCAGTTGAAACTGGTGTCAATCGTTCGGGCTCCGAGGGGCCTTCAAGGTGGTATACAACCCGCGGGAATGCGCGGGAAGGTGCGGGCGGTAAGTGGCGAAAACCGATTTTTTCAGTTTTCCCCGCTCGGATTCAGTTGAAACTGGTGTCGATCGTTCGGGCTCCGAGGGGCCTTCAAGGTGGTATACAACCCGCGGGAATGCGCGGGAAGGTGCCGGCGGTAAGTGGCGAAAACCGATTTTTTCCAACCCGCGGGAATGCGCGGGAAGGTGCGGGCGGTAAGTGACGCAAACCGATTTTTTCCAACCCGCGGGAATGCGCGGGAAGGTGCCAGCGGTAAGTGGCGAAAACCGATTTTTTCCAACCCGCGGGAATGCGCGGGAAGGTGCGGGCGGTAAGTGACGAAAACCGATTTTTTCCAACCCGCGGGAATGCGCGGGAAGGTGCCGGCGGTAAGTGGCGAAAACCGATTTTTTCCAACCCGCGGGAATGCGCGGGAAGGTGCGGGCGGTAAGTGACGCAAACCGATTTTTTCCAACCCGCGGGAATGCGCGGGAAGGTGCCAGCAGTAAGTGGCGAAAACCGATTTTTTCCAACCTGCGGGAATGCGCGGGAAGGTGCGGGCGGTAAGTGACGAAAACCGATTTTTTCAACCCGCGGGAATGCGCGGGAAGGTGCCGGCGGTAAGTGGCGAAAACCGATTTTTTCCAACCCGCGGGAATGCGTGGGAAGGTGCGGGCGGTAAGTGACGAAAACCGATTTTTTCCAACCCGCGGGAATGCGCGGGAAGGTGCCAGCGGTAAGTGGCGAAAACCGATTTTTTCCAACCCGCGGGAATGCGCGGGAAGGTGCGGGCGGTAAGTGGCGAAAACCGATTTTTTCCAACCCGCGGGAATGCGCGGGAAGGTGCGGGCGGTAAGTGACGAAAACCGATTTTTTCCAACCCGCGGGAATGCGCGGTAAGGTGCCGGCGGTAAGTGGCGAAAACCGATTTTTTCCAACCTGCGGGAATGCGCGGGAAGGTGCCGGCGGTAAGTGGCGAAAACCGATTTTTTCTAACGCGCGGGAATGCGCGGGAAGGTGCTGGCGGTAAGTGGCGTGACAAGCCGTGGTCAAGGCTATGGCCGGCAGCGAGACGTCGTGGGATGCGGTCTCATCCTTCTGCGAGGCAGTGGTGCTCGAGAAGGAGTCGGCGGAACGGGCGAGGGAGGCTTTTGCCGAAGTCGCCATCCACCGTAAGAGACCGGGTCGCCGGAGGGCAGCACACGATCGCCGCCTTTCGCCCTAATGTGCTAGAGGGCGTTCAGCTTGGGGAAGCTGACCGCCTACCAACCTGGCCCGAGTAGGCGCGCACAGGTTGCTCCCGCGCGCTACTCCGAGCAGGCCGTCGAGGGTGCCCACACACCCTTGACTCCGCGACGTGCCTTGCAGGCTCTCGCCGCCGCGTTTCGCGGAAGACTCACGTCCCCGTGTCTCGCGGCCAGTGGCGGTCGAGGAGGAGCACCGTGAGGTTTTAGTGGGTATTGGGATTGGCCTTCAGCCGGTCCACGAGTCCCACATAACCCGCTCGAGTCCCCACTCGGGCCGGTATCCGTAAAAGGATTTAAAAATAAAAAAAAAAAAAAAAAGGTTAGGTTAGGTTGGGGTGCTTGGTCGGATAACCTCCTCGTGTGTTCGCTCGCTGTTGGCCCTTTCTCGAATGCTTGTCATTCGGGGGGGACGAACAGTGTGCGGGTCGGTGCACCCTGGGCGGCGAGTAATTGGTGTCCACAGGATTCGTCCTTGGGTAATGATTGCTCGCTGGCTAATAATCCGACGTGGTTCTCCGCGTGTCCTCTGTCATGCAGAGGTCACAGTGTGAGGAACCGGAGGGCGTGGTGTGTACTCACCCTACCGCCACGCAGGTGCAGTGATGTGCCTGCGCCGAATATATCGGAACTCCACTCTTGGTTGCGGTCATGTCTCGTAATCAGGAGTGGAACCGAGGGCCTTGCCTTTACCGGCCGGGCTGTGAGGAAGAAAACCTCTATAAAAATTACCCCAACCCAAGCGGCGAAGCAGCGCGAGGGGTTTATGGCTGATGGGGAGATCAGTTGCTACTGCTGGTCCCGTCAGGGTACCGGCCGACACCCTGGCGTAATAGGCTTATCCGAGTACAGGGGGCACTGCTCGGATGGACCGTTTTTCCCCCACACTCGTGGGAACAACATGTTCAACACAATTTCTAAAAACAAAAAACCAAAACGATGAGGTGGAGTGTGTTGAGCCCGAGAAGGGCGGCGATGTGATGTTGCCTGAGAAGGGAGGAGTAGATGTGCTTAAGGCGGAGGAAGTTGTTGGTGTTATTGCGGCGTCTCGAAGAGTGTCTGTTTCGAGTGTCGCTGCGGAGGGGTCAGTTGGTGATGGCCAGAACGTAGGAGTGTGGAAGGAGCCGAGAGTGGTTCTGACCAGATTGGACGTTGATGACGGAATGTCGACTGTCGGTAGTGTCAGGTCGAGACGAAGGTCCGGATCATCATATGGACGGTTGTGGGGAGTGTTGGAGTCAAAGGACTCAGATACTGAAAGTTTTGTGTCGATGGTGTCAGAGAAGTCAAGGACACGGGCACAATACCTGAAGGACAGGCGGAAGAGGCCTCGGAAGCCGATCGATCAGTCGGGGTCTTCTGGTGAAGGAGAGCCAGATAGACCGGCGCCAAAAGTGGTTGCCATGAGGAGACGGAAAGGTCTCGGTGAGGCAGAAAGGAAGGAGTTGCCGCTGAGGTCAGAACAGGAGGTGTCTGACAGCGCTGCGGCCGTACTGGCCAGGGCTAGCTCCAGGCTCTCGGACATGTCTCTACCATCCGAGAAAGAGCAGGACGAAGCCATACTTGCGTCTGACCTACAAAATCAGGTGGTGGACAGCCTAGTGGTGATAAGGAAGGTTGCCAGCAGATCGGGAAACCTTAAAGGAACTTTCACCAAGGCCTTTTGACGGATACCGGCCCGAGTGGGGACTCGAGCGGGTTATGTGGGACTCGTGGACCGGCTGAAGGCCAATCCCAATACCCACTAAAACCTCACGGTGCTCCTCCTCGACCGCCACTGGCCGCGAGACACGGGGACGTGAGTCTTCCGCGAAACGCGGCGGCGGGAGCCTGCAAGGCACGTCGCGGAGTCAAGGGTGTGTGGGCACCCTCGACGGCCTGCTCGGAGTAGCGCGCGGGAGCAACCTGTGCGCGCCTACTCGGGCCAGGTTGGTAGGCGGTCAGCTTCCCCAAGCTGACCGCCCTCTAGCACATTAGGGCGGAAGGCGGCGATCATGTGCCGCCCTCCGGCGACCCGGTCTCTTACGGCGGATGGCGACTTCGGCAAAAGCCTCCCTCGCCCGTTCCGCCGACTCCTTCTCGAGCACCACTGCCTCGCAGAAGGATGAGACCGCATCCCACGACGTCTCGCTGCCGGCCATAGCCTTGACCACGGCCGGCAGGGAAAGGTCGTCCCCTATGACGTCGCGCAAAGCGCGACGTTGAGACGCCCAGGCTGAGCACACCTCCAACGTGTGCTGGGCCGTCTCATCGAGGCAGTCGTCGCAGTGGTGGCAGCGAGCGTCGGGCTCCCTCCCGGCGATCCGACACAAGTAACCCCCGAAGCAGCCATGCCCCGTGAGCACCTGTGTCATGCGGAAGGTTAGGACGCCGTGACGCCGCGCTAACCACTGGCGGAACACTGGACGAACAGCCTCGATCTTCCTCAGGGCGGCAGATGGATTTGCCAGCCGAGTTTCCCACATTTCAACCGCGGCTACCCGCGCCTCCTCAGTGCGTGCTTGGCTTGCCGGTTCCCCGGACGCTAGGCCTCGACGCCGGCAATAGACCGACGCCAGAGAAAGAGCATCCAGGTCCCACGGCATGACTCCAGCCAGCACGCACGCCACTTCACCGGAGATGGTCCGGTCCGATGGTCCCCCGTATCGCCCGGATGGCCATCGCCCTCTGCGCACGTCGCAGCAGAGTGATGTTGTGCCGGTCGGATCGGACCACTCCGGTGTACAGCCGACGGCTAGAGGCGCTCGGCCCATCCACATTGGGCAAAAGGCGCGCCAGTGCCGCCGCTGTCTTCAACAGTTTCGGGGCCAAAGATGTAAAGCGGCCCCGAAAACTCCACCGACCATCCAGCCCCGAACACGACATGCTAGGGCCGGGCTCGCGACCGAAACGTCCACGACGGATCCGCCCAGCCTTCGCACACACGTGTTCTTGGTCGCTCGCTTGAGCACAGACAAACCGGTGGCAACAACCCACTCCGACAGCGTCACACCACGCACATCCGTCGTTGCGAAGCCCCACACGCTGGACTTCGCGTTGAGATCGCCGGCCACCAACATCTCCGCCGGACGAAATCGCTCTACCATTTCCCCCAATCGTATAAGGAACTCTTCAAACTCCGCGAGAGTTCGATTGGGGGAAAAGTAGACCCCTACGACAACTAGGTTGCCGACAAGTGCGGCGACGCATCCCACACCTCTCTCTGCACGTGAGAAAGGCGGGGAGCCCGCGGCGACCTGGGTGATAATAGTCACCACCCCGGTGTTGTCGGCTACCCAGTTGTCACTGTCGGGAACGCTGTAGGGTTCCGAAACAACCGCCACCTGGATAGACCACTGCGCCAGGCTTTGGACCAATAAGTCCTGGGCCCTAGCACAGTGGTTAATGTTCGCCTGCAACACACGGAGAGCCATTATTGGTCTTCCATGTGTTGCACCTCCTCAGGCCCAGCTGGGATATTAGACCTGGCCGATGTTGCCGGCACTCGTCTGCGCTTTCCACCGTTATTGGTGCTAGCCTTTCCACAGGCAGCATTCCCCAACATGTGATTAGCGGGCCTTTGCGCCGCCTCACACACCGGACAATGAGGCTCTGCCGAACACGATCTCTGCTGATGCCCGGTCTGGCCACACTGGAAACACTGTTTGCTGCGGTCCACCTGGCTACTGCACTTCGCAGCCATGTGGCCCACTTCGTGGCAACGGAAACAACGTTGCGCACGGGGCATCAACAGCCTCACTCCAGCAGAGACGAAGTCTCGCCCCGCTAATCTTTTGCGCTGCGCCGACAGGACATCGGACCCATACTGTTCCTAGACCGGCCCGGTCCTGTCGGATCTCTCCGACTTTTATATTACCCGCAGCACAGCCGGAACTCGGCTTATTGCCGCCGTCACGTCCTCAGCAGTGGCGGAGTCATCGAGGCCAAACACCCTCAATTCCGCACATTTCACTGGCCTCGACACCTGGACCTCTTCGGGGCTGAGAACCCCACGCAACTTCTCAGCTAGCGTATCCGCCTTCTCAGCAGTGTTGGCGCCAGGCATTCTAGCGCCTAGCATTCTAGCGCCAGTAGACGCAACACGGAATCTCAGGTCCTCTATACCCAGGTCTTCCAACTTTATACTTTCCTTGACCCGGGTAAGGACATCGCTATACGACATCTTGTCGGCGACGGCTGGCTGCAACTTAATCGTCACAACTTGCGATCTAGGACGACGCAACTTTGGCTCCTTTTGCGCTTTAGCCTTTTGCGCTTTCGGCTTAGGAGCTGGCTTTCTCTTCTTGGCCCCCTTCCGGGCTACTACAGTCCAGCCCTCAGACATATCAGCCGGAGCGGGTGGCAGAGGTCGAGGCTCAGTAGATGCGGTCTTCACCGGGCCTTTCTTCTTCTTGGCCTGTTTAGACCTTTGCTCCTTTGGTGCCGGATTAGCCGGCGCCATCAAAGTGGATGCGACAGGGTCCACTTGCGCCTGCTTTGGGCTATCCACCTTGCGCTTGTCCGCCGCTAGCGGAGGTCGCAGATTTCTCTCCGGTGGTAGCCGATCTTTAAAGGCTTCCAGCCTGGTGGAGACCATAGTGCCCACTATGTCCCCCACAGCAATAGACTCCGTGGGAGTGGGTCGCAAGTCCGATGCTCTAGACCGCTCCAACTCCGCTCTCAAAAGGGCAAACTCCTTCCGCAACTCCACCAACTCCGACTGCAGTCGCGAGTTTGTTGCCTTGAGGATATCCACTTCCTCTGATGCCGTCCTCTTTGCCAGAGTATTAACGGCAGAAGAGATAACTCCGGCAGCGTCTTTAAGGGCCCTAGTAAATGTGCCCTTCAGATTCCCCGACTTGCAGGCGACTCTATTGATTATAGCCAAGCTATCAGATACTTGGCTACGCAAGTCGGAGACCATGTGCTCCTCACCGCAAAGTTCCAGGGGCACATCCGAGAGCCTAGAACTTGCTCTAGTTTGTATCGCCGCGGAGATTTCAGCAACTTCCTCCTCCGCCCTCAGCCGGCGCTCCTCGCGCTTGGCATCGTTTAGCGCCTTCTTTCCAGCAGCTAGCCCTATATTCTCATCAGGAATATTTGGTACGACCACGACTCCCTCTGGCCGAAGCAACCTTCGCTTTCGGCTTGTCTCTGTCTCCCCATCCGCATCCGAGGATTCAGAGTTACTCTTCCTGTGATGGCGCCTCTTTCTGTCCTTTCGGAACTGCGCTTTAGCCCCCTCGATAGCATTGGAGCTGTTCGACCCAACAGACATCACGCCATCGGCGTCTGACTCGGAAGCCGCCCAGAAACGGCCTCGCGACGAAAGTGACGACCTGGACCTATCTCTTATAATAGAGGCAACCTCCTCATGGTCCAGACGCTCTAACACGACTCGCGCATCCTTCAACCCCCCTCCTATTGGCACAAGTGCCGGACTTTTGCCCCTTTCGAGCAAAGTACTCCCTACGCCTTTCTCGGGCACAACTACTACTCCGCCCATCTCGGGCAACAACAGATCACCGCCCTCCTCGGGCCTCCCTACGTCATCATTTTGGGTTTTTAAGTTAACATTTTCCATTTTGTTCCCACGAGTGTGGGGGAAAAACGGTCCATCCGAGCAGTGCCCCCTGTACTCGGATAAGCCTATTACGCCAGGGTGTCGGCCGGTACCCTGGCGGGACCAGCAGTAGCGACTGATCTCCTCATCAGCCATGAACCCCTCGCGCTGCTTCGCCGCTTGGGTTGGGGTAATTTTTTATAGAGGTTTTCTTCCTCGCAGCCCGGCCGGTAAAGGCAAGGCCCTCAGTTCCACTCCTGATTACGAGACATGACCGCAACCAAGAGTGGAGTTCCGATATATTCGGCGCTGGCACATCACTGCACCTGCGTGGCGGTAGGGTGAGTACACACCACGCACGCCCTCCGGTTCCTCACACTGTGACCTCTGCATGACAGAGGACACGCGAAGAACCACGCCGGATTATTAGCCAGCGAGCAATCATTACCCAAGGACGAATCCTGTAGGCACCAATTACTCGCCGCCCAGGGTGCACCGGTCCGCAACACTGTTCGTCCCCCCCGAACGACAAGCATTCGAGAAAGGGCCAACAGCGGGTGAACACACGAGGAGGTCATCCGACCAAGCACCCCAACCTAACCTGACATTTTTTTTTTTTTTTTTTAACATGAGGAAATCCTTTTACGGATACCGGCCCGAGTGGGGACTCGAGCGGGTTATGTGGGACTCATGGACCGGCTGAAGGCCAATCCCATTACCCACTAAAACCTCACGGTGCTCCTCCTCGACCGCCACTGACCGCGAGACGCGGGGACTAGAATCGTCCACGAAACGCGGCGGCGGGAGCCTGCTAGGCACGTCGCGGAGTCAAGGGTGTGTGGGCACCCTCGACGGCCTGCTCGGAGTTGCACGCGGGAGCAACCTGCGCGCGCCTACTCGGGCCAGGTTGGTAGGCGGCCAGCTTCCCCAAACTGACCGCCCTCTGGCACATTAGGGCGGAAGGCGGCGGTCGTGTGCCGCCCTCCGGCGACCCGGTCTCTTACGGTGGATGGCGACTTCGGCAAAAGCCTCCCTCGCCCGTTCCACTGACTCCTTCGCGGGCATCACTGCCTCGCAGAAGGATAGTTTTCGCCACTTACCGCCGGCACCTTCCCGCGCATTCCCGCGGGTTGTATACCACCTTGAAGGCCCCTCGGAGCCCGAACGATCGACACCAGTTTCAACTGAATCCGAGCGGGGAAAACTGAAAAAATCGGTTTTCGCCACTTACCGCCCGCACCTTCCCGCGCATTCCCGCGGGTTGTATACCACCTTGAAGGCCCCTCGGAGCCCGAACGATCGACACCAGTTTCAACTGAATCCGAGCGGGGAAAACTGAAAAAATCGGTTTTCGCCACTAACCGCCGGCACCTTCCCGCGCATTCCCGCGGGTTGTATACCACCTTGAAGGCCCCTCGGAGCCCGAACGATCGACACCAGTTTCAACTGAATCCGAGCGGGGAAAACTGAAAAATTCGGTTTTTGGCACTTACCGCCCGCACCTTCCCGCGCATTCCCGCGGGTTGGAAAAAATCGTTTTTCGCCACTTAGCGCCCGCACCTTTCCGCGCATTCCCGCTTGTTGTATACCACCTTGAAAGCCCCTCGGAGACCGAACGATCGACACCAGTTTCAACTGAATCCGAGCGGGGAAAACTGAAAAAATCGGTTTTCGCCACTTACCGCCGGCACCTTCCCGCGCATTCCCGCGGGTTGTTTACCACCTTGAAGGCCCCTCTTTCAGTTTTCCCCGCTCGGATTCAGTTGAAACTGGTGTCGATCGTTCGGGCTTCGAGGGGCCTTCAAGGTGGTATACAACCCGCAGGAATGCGTGGAAAGGTGCGGGCGGTAAGTGGCGAAAACCAATTTTTTCAGTTTTCCCCGCTCGGATTCAGTTGAAACTGGTGTCGATCGTTCGGGCTCCGAGGGGCCTTCAAGGAGGTTTACAACCCGCGGGAATGCGCGGGAAGGTGCCGGCGGTAAGTGGCGAAAACCGATTTTTTCCAATCCGCGGGAATGCGCGGGAAGGTGCGGGCGGTAAGTGACGAAAACCGATTTTTTCCAACCCGCGGGAATGCGCGGGAAGGTGCCAGCGGTAAGTGGCGAAAACCGATTTTTTCCAACACGCGGGAATGCGCGGGAAGGTGCGGGCGGTAAGTGACGAAAACCGATTTTTTCCAACCCGCGGGAATGCGCGGGAAGGTGCCGGCGGTAAGTGGCGAAAACCGATTTTTTCCAACCCGCGGGAATGCGCGGGAAGGTGCCGGCGGTAAGTGGCGAAAGCCGATTTTTTCCAACGCGCGGGAATGCGCGGGAAGGTGCTGGCGGTAAGTGGCGTGACAAGCCGTGGTCAAGGCTATGGCCGGCAGCGAGACGTCGTGGGATGCGGTCTCATCCTTCTGCGAGGCAGTGGTGCTCGAGAAGGAGTCAGCGGAACGGACGAGGGAGGCTTTTGCCGAAGTCGGGCACAATACCTGAAGGACAGGCGGAAGAGGCCTCGGAAGCCGATCGATCAGTCGGGGTCTTCTGGTGAAGGAGAGCCAGATAGACCGGCGACAAAAGTGGTTGCCTTGAGGAGACGGAAAGGTCTCGGTGAGGCAGAAAGGAAGGAGTTGCCGCTGAGGTCAGAACAGGAGGTGTCTGACAGCGCTGCGGCCGTACTGGCCAGGGCTAGCTCCAGGCTCTCGGACATGTCTCTACCATCCGAGAAAAAGCAGGACGAAGCCATACTTGCGTCTGACCTACAAAATCAGGTGGTGGACAGCCTAGCGGTGATAAGGAAGGTTGCCAGCAGATCGGGAAACCTTAAAGGAACTTTCACCAAGGCCTTTTGACGGATACCGGCCCGAGTGGGGACTCGAGCGGGTTATGTGGGACTCGTGGACCGGCTGAAGGCCAATCCCAATACCCACTAAAACCTCACGGTGCTCCTTCTCGACCGCCACTGGCCGCGAGACACGGGGACGTGAGTCTTCCGCGAAACGCGGCGGCGGGAGCCTGCAAGGCACGTCGCGGAGTCAAGGGTGTGTGGGCACCCTCGACGGCCTGCTCGGAGTAGCGCGCGGGAGCAACCTGTGCGCGCCTACTCGGGCCAGGTTGGTAGGCCCTCTAGCACATTAGGGCGGAAGGCGGCGATCGTGTGCCGCCCTCCGGCGACCCGGTCTCTTACGGCGGATGGCGACTTCGGCAAAAGCCTCCCTCGCCCGTTCCGCCGACTCCTTCTCGAGCACCACTGCCTCGCAGAAGGATGAGACCGCATCCCACGACGTCTCGTTGCCGGCCATAGCCTTGACCACGGCCGGCAGGGAAAGGTCGTCCCCTATGACGTCGCGCAAAGCGCTACGTTGAGACGCCCAGGCTGAGCACACCTCCAACGTGTGCTGGGCCGTCTCATCGAGGCAGTCGTCGCAGTGGTGGCAGCGAGCGTCGGGCTCCCTCCCGGCGATCCGACACAAGTAACCCCCGAAGCAGCCATGCCCCGAGAGCACCTGTGTCATGCGGAAGGTTAGGACGCCGTGACGCCGCGCTAACCACTGGCGGAACACTGGACGAACAGCCTCGATCGTCCTCAGGCCGGCAGTTGGTGTTGCCAGCCGAGTTTCCCACAACTCCATTGCGGCTACCCGCACCTCCTCAGTGCGTGCCTGGCTTGCCGGTTCCCCGGACACTAGGCCTATTATTTCTTCATTTGGTTCATATATTTCATTATTTTCCATAATTTTAATTATTATTATTATTTGAGAATCAATAATTAATCAACGAATAATCCTATTTTCATTAAATATACCATCCTCTATTGAATGATATCAAAATTTACCTCCTTCTGAACATTCTTATAATGAACTTCCTATTTTAAGAAATTTCTAATATGGCAGATTATATTCCGGTTCCGGTTCCGGTTACGACAGCGTAAACATTGTTACAGTGCAACTCCCCAATTAATCGTATTTTTTAATATTAAAGTACCACTTCGAAGCTGTTATTATCACAATCTAATAAATATAAGTGTCAAGAAGATCTGGAGATAATAGACTTGGTTTTTCATACGAGAATTATTCTAAATACAAAGTGTGAATGTGAAACGAACAATAGTGAGGTTATCTTAAGTGACAATTAAAAGGAAGTTTATATTGAAACTGACATTGACTTATCAGTGTTACCAGTGACAAATTAAAATTGTCTTTAACTTTTTATTTGTTCTGTCTAAATTTAACCTACCGTCTTCCGTAATATTTAAATATACAAAACAATATTTGGTAGAAATGGATGAACAATTTCAACTTTTATTCGATAAAATGAAAATTGAACTCTCGAAGCAAACAATATCGATAACAGAGTCTATAACGAATACAATTATGGAAAGGATGGAAGAAAAATTACAGCCGATTGTTATGGAAAATCAAAAACTAAAAGCAAATGTAAGAAAGTTAGAAGAAGAAGTAGAACAACTGAAAAGGGAGAAGAAAAATAATAATTTGGTTTTGTTTGGTGTAAAAGAGGAGGAAAAATCATTCACTCAGCTACTAGAAAAAATAAAAAAGATTTTCAAAGAAGATTTAGATATTAACATAGAAGAATGGGAGATTAACAAAATGTTCCGACTTGGCAAAATAAACAGGGAGAATAAAAAACTTCGACCAATTCTTCTGTCCTTATTATCAGAAATGAAAAAAGGTGAAATTATGAAGAATAAAAAGAATTTAAAAGACATGTATATTAAGGATGATTTTTCTAAAGAGACATTGGAGAAAAGGAAAGAACTAGTACCAAAACTGGAGGAAGAGAGGAGGAAGGGGAATATTGCATACCTAAAATATGACAAACTTATTATAAAAGAAAACAAGGACAAGCGTAAGAGACAACTGTCTTCATCGCCCCAGACCAACGCACAACCTAAGAAACAGCAGACATGGACGCCGAAGGACAACAGAGCTAACGCTTTTGATATCATGAGAAATAGATCTAATTCTCTTTCTAACTATACAACTAATAAAAACCAATAGCAATTAACGAGCCGGAAAACTAAACAAAATATCAGGAAAGAAAATGAAAATACAACGAAACAAAACTCTCCCCCAAGCCGACTGGTCCTCGTGGGGGAAAATGACCTAAACCCTCTAAGCAAAAAAATCAAACGAAAAAGAAACACAAATTCAGATATATATATCGCAACTCTAAATGCGAGATCTCTACGAACAGATGAAAAACTCATAGAACTAGAACTGGCGTTAGATAATATCAAATGGGATATAATTGGAATAAGCGAAATGAGACGCCTTGGTGAAGGGATTCAAAATCATAATGGTAAATTTCTTCTACATTACATGGGCGAAACACCTGGGCTGTATGGAGTTGGCTTTCTTGTTAAGAACAACTTGGCTAGCAGAATAGAAGAAATAAGAGGAATTAATGAAAGAATAGCACTCCTCAATATTAAACTACTTTTAAATCATGGAAAAGAAGAAACATGGACTATCATCCAAGCGTATGCCCCAACTGAAACAAATAAAAAAGAAGATACCATAAAAACTGAACATTTTTACAAAGACTTACAATCAACAGTACAAATTTCTAGCAAAAATCTTATTTAATGCCCAAATAGGGACCTGCAACATAGGAGAAGAATATACAATAGGCAAACATGGATATGGTCAAAGAAGCGACAACGGACAACGGTTAGTAACCTTTGCAATGGAAAACAAACTGAGCATTTTAAACAGCTTTTACAAGAAGAAAAAATCTAAAAAATGGACATGGATATCTCCTAGCGGCATGCATATGAATGAAATTGACTTTATATTAACCAATAACAAAAGAGCATTTAAAGATGTGAATACTGTAAACCAGCTTAATTTCAATACAGACCATAGAATGATAAGAACAATACTATCAGGCATTAGAATACAAAAAAGAAGACACATTAATAACAATAATACATACAAAACCACATCAACACTCACTGAAAATAATAAACCATTCCTTGACAACCTGAAAAATGCAATGAACACTATCGAAAAAACCAATTATAAATCAATCCAAGAAAGATACAATGATATTTTGAGTATACTAAAAGGGGGAATCAATAAAACAAACAAACAAAAAAATGAAAGCATTTTATCTGCAGAAACAAAGCAATTGATTAGTGAGAGAAAAGAACTTATACGGAAGGGAAAAAGTAAACAGACAATAGAGAAAATATCGGAACTAAGCAAAAAGATAAACGAGCACATAAGAAAAGACAGGAAAATAAAAAGGCAGAGAACTATAAAAGCTTTTATTAAAAAAACTGGTGGAATCAAGAGAGCCCTAAAAGAATTGAATCAAAAGAAAACAATAATACCAAATATAAAAACAAAAAATGGACACGCCTTAAGTAATAGGCAAGAGATACTCAAAACAGCCACAGACTACTATAGGACACTTTACCAAAGACAAAAAACATCACAGATAGACGATCAAAACTACATAACAACTAAACATTCAGAATTAGTACCCATAATATTACAAGATGAAGTGATGAAGGCTGTAAAAACACAGAAATTAGACAAAGCCCCAGGTTCAGACCAAATATCTAATGAGATAATAAAACACGCAATGCCAGTGCTCGCTCCCATCATAACGAATTTATTCAACGATATATTAGCAACCGAAACCATTCCTAATGATTGGACAAAATCCACTATCACCTTGTTACACAAGAAAGGGGACAAGGGAAACATAGGCAACTACAGACCAATAAGTTTGATGTCGAACATCTATAAGATCTTTTCAAAAATCATATTATCACGGATTACTGTAGCACTCGACGAAAACCAACCGAAAGAGCAGGCGGGTTTTCGCAGCAAATTCTCGACGATAGACCATATTCACGTAGTTAGGCAGGTCCTTCAAAAGTACAAAGAATACAATAAGGCTTACTACTTAGGGTTCGTTGATTTCAACAAGGCTTTCGACTCCGTAGATCATAGTAGCATCTGGAAGGCATTAGAAAGCCAGGGAGTACATGCTAAGTATATCCGGATACTAGAGAAAATCTATTTGAGAAGTAGCGCCAAAGTTAAACTGGAAAGAACAGGGGAAGAATTTCCCATCGAAAGAGGCGTCAGACAAGGAGACCCAATATCACCGAAATTATTCTCTGCAGTTCTAGAAATGGTGTTTAGAAATTTGCGATGGGATGACATTGGGCTCAACATTAATGGAGTAAAACTTAACCATCTACGCTTTGCAGACGATATTATACTGTTTTCGGAGACTCCAGATAGCTTAGAACACATGCTACAACAACTGTCAGATGAAAGTGCCAAAGTAGGCTTAGCAATTAACACATCAAAAACGAACGTTATGACAAACTCGGCTAAAATAGACATTAAAATAAATTATGGACAAATGGAAATAAAATATGTTAATGAATACATATATCTAGGTCAACTATTGTCTACAGAAGATACAATGCAAAAGGAAATAGATAGAAGAATAACAAGCAGTTGGAAACGGTTTTGGTCATTGAGTGAGGTGTTGAAGGACAAGGATATGCCTATTAAAGACAAAAGAAGAGTGTTTAACACATGTGTTCTGCCATGCTTATCATATGGATGTCAAACCTGGTCATTGAACGATAAACAAACTAAAAAAATCAAAATATGTCAAAATGGAATGGAGAGAAGCATTATGGGAGTGAAAAGAAAGGACAAGGTGAAATTACAGATTATAAAGAGCAAAACAAAATTTGAAAACATATACACAACATACAAACGCCTTAAATGGAGGTGGACAGGACACATGCTAAGAGAAAGGATAGAGAAGTGGACACATCTTATTACAGAATGGTACCCGCGTGATAGCAGAAGAAGTAAAGGTAGACCAGCTACACGTTGGGAAGACGATTTCAAAAAGATTGCTGGACCAGCATGGACACGAGTGGCGAAGAATAAAATAAAATGGAAAGCTTTAGAGGAGGCTTTTGTCGAAGGACAAGCTGAAAAAGAGAAACCACTTTAGTTTTAGAATAAAGTAAATGTAATTTTCAGCAATAAAGGCTTATTATTATTATTATTATCCTTTTTTTAGAAATGGCAACCTGATCTAATTTAAATTACCAAAATAGAGCTTCTCCATTAATAGAACAAATTATTTGAAAAAAAAGATTTCAGAAATAATAAATAAAATTATTCCTCACCGTAAACCTTTTGATACTATAATAGTATGTTTTCCTTGGAATGTTCTTTCTCGACAAATATCTCGTCATCATTAAAATATAGTTAATAATACGATAATATATCCAATAAATAATAAGTTTATATTAAAATTATGAAATCATTTTACTAAACCAGTTACTAAGGTTATTACTCCAATAGCTCCTGTTAAGGGTCAAGGTCTATAGTCAACTAAGTGATAGGGATGATTATGATTAGACATTAATTTACTTCTCTAGAATAAAGAGTTCTTAAAATAGAAATTACATAAGATTGAATAATTGCTACGGCAGATTCAAGAATTAATAATAAAATTTGAACAATAATTAAAATAATTAATAAATAATTAAGTATTTTAATACCTGTATTACTTAATAAAGTTAAAAGTAAATGGCCTGCAATTATATTAGCTGTTAATCGAACTGCTAAAGTTCCAGGTCGAATAATATTACTAATAGTTTCAATTAGTACTATAAAAGGTATTAAAATAGTTGGTGTTCCCTGAGGAATTATATGAATAAATATATGTTGTGTATTATTTAATCATCCATAAATTATAAATCTTAATCATAATGTTAAAGATAATGAAAGGGATATATTAAGATGACTTGTTCTAGTAAAAATATATGGGAATAAACCTAAAAAAATATTAAATAAAATAAAAAAGAATAATGAAATAAAAATAAAAGTTGATCCATTAATTCTATTTGGTTCTAATAAAGTTTTAAATTCATTATGAAGTTTATTAGAAATAAAATTTCATAATAAATAATGACGATTAGGAAAAAATCAGAAAGATAAAGGAATAAATAATAATCCAATAAATGTTCTAATTCAATTAAATGGGAAATTAAATAAATTTGTTGAAGGATCAAAAATTGAAAAAAGATTATTTATCATTTTCAAAAAATTTTTTTAAAACTATTTTTATTAATTTTTTTAAAATTAAAATTATTTTTGTAATTATAAATAAAATAATTTATAATTATAAAACTAATAAAAATAGAAATAAAAAATAATAATGAAATTATTCAATTGATAGGTATTATTTGAGGAATAAAAGAATATTACAAAAAGTAATAATTTAAATTTGACATATTTATGTTATTTATTAACTAATTCTTTATCATTAGAAGTAAATGCTAATTTACTATAAAATGGTTTAAGAGACCAGTACTTGCTTTCAGTCATCTAATGAATAATTATTAATTCAATTAATAAAGTTTCTTATAGGGATTCTTTCAATAACAATAGGTATAAAACTATGATTTGCCCCACAAATTTCAGAACATTGACCATAATAAATTCCAGGACGATTAATAAAAAATCTAGTTTGATTTAATCGTCCTGGATTAGCGTCAATTTTTACTCCTAATGATGGAATTGTTCAAGAGTGAATTACATCTGTAGCTGTAACTAAAATACGAATTTGATTATTTATAGGTAAAATAATTCGATTATCAACATCTAAAAGTCGAAAATTATTTAAATTTTCATTAGATTGAATTATATATGAATCAAATTCAATGTTATTAAAATCAGAATATTCATATCTTCAATATCATTGATGTCCAATTGATTTTAATGTAATTAAAGGATTATTAAGTTCATCTATAAATTAATTTTTAACAAAAACAAAAACCGACTTCTAACAACGAACGGTGTCAAGCTAATGCTAATACAACACCTTTACTACAATATCTAATTACTAAGCCTGTTCTACTGAGCACCGACTTCAAAATTATAAAATCTTTGTAAAATTATTTTTCACTTTTTAGTTCGTTGTTAGAAGTCGGTTTTTGTTTTTGTTAAAAAATAATTTATTTTACGATTTTAAGTGATGGGTAGATCTTAAAATGATGCTTCTTGAACGAGTGGTGATGGTGGTGGTAGTGGTTGTCAACGAGTGGTTGTGGTTGTCCCATGTAAAACTTCATTTAATTAGGGTTTATTTTTGCGCAAAGTAACATTTTGGTATATTGACAAGAACATACATAAAAAGTATTCGGGCGAATTGGGAATCTCCCTTTTTTGAAGTTGGTTGAAAATGAGAACATTCTCTTTTTTGAGGTTGATTGAAAAGAAATGTAACGATCAGGAATCTCACTTCTGACATCGAGTTAAAAAGTTTTTGCTTGTAACTATTACAGTATAATCAATTTTTTACCAAAAAAAACAAACTTTCTCAAATTTCACCGGATTCCATAATCGGAATCTAGCCAAACTTTCACCAAATTATTCTTGAAGTGTATCCTTTCAAATAAAATAAGAATCATCAAAATCAGTTTGCGCGACATTAAGTTATGCGTCTATTTGTCGCGCACATACCTAATGCAAATTTAAGACTTATGTGATTTTCTCATGGATACCATTGTCAGACATGGACCAAAAAAAAATGGGACCATTCGGGAAGCTTCACCTTTCAAATAAAAAAAAAGTATCAAAATCGGTTCACCTAGTCAAAAGTTATGAGGTAACAAACATAAAAAAAAAAATAATAAAAAAAAAAATAAAAAAAAAAAAAAATACAGTCGAATTGATAACCTCCTTTTCTTACAGAAGTCGGTTAAAAATATATAACAATCGTAATGATGGAAGTGCAATAAAAATTAAAGTAATAGCTGGTAAAATAGTTCAAATTAATTCAATTATTTGACCCTCTAATAAAAATCGATTAATATAATTATTGAAAAATAAATTTATTATTAAATATGCTACTAAAATTGTAATTATAATAAAAATAATTAATGTATGGTCATGAAAAAAAATAATTTGTTCTATTAATGGAGAAGCTCTATTTTGGTAATTTAAATTAGATCAGGTTGCCATTTCTAAAAAAAGGATATTCCTTTATAAATGGGGTTTAAATCCATTACATATAATCTGCCATATTAGAAATTTCTTAAAATAGGAAGTTCATTATAAGAATGTTCAGAAGGAGGTAAATTTTGATATCATTCAATAGAGGATGGTATATTTAATGAAAATAGGATTATTCGTTGATTAATTATTGATTCTCAAATAATAATAATAATTAAAATTATGGAAAATAATGAAATATATGAACCAAATGAAGAAATAATAGGCCTAGTGTCCGGGGAACCGGCAAGCCAGGCACGCACTGAGGAGGTGCGGGTAGCCGCAATGGAGTTGTGGGAAACTCGGCTGGCAACACCAACTGCCGGCCTGAGGACGATCGAGGCTGTTCGTCCAGTGTTCCGCCAGTGGTTAGCGCGGCGTCACGGCGTCCTAACCTTCCGCATGACACAGGTGCTCACGGGGCATGGCTGCTTCGGGGGTTACTTGTGTCGGATCGCCGGGAGGGAGCCCGACGCTCGCTGCCACCACTGCGACGACTGCCTCGATGAGACGGCCCAGCACACGTTGGAGGTGTGCTCAGCCTGGGCGTCTGAACGTCGCGCTTTGCGCGACGTCATAGGGGACGACCTTTCCCTGCCGGCCGTGGTCAAGGCTATGGCCGGCAGCGAGACGTCGTGGGATGCGGTCTCATCCTTCTGCGAGGCAGTGGTGCTCGAGAAGGAGTCGGCGGAACGGGCGAGGGAGGCTTTTGCCGAAGTCGCCATCCGCAGTAAGAGACCGGGTCGCCGGAGGGCGGCACACGATCGCCGCCTTCCGCCCTAATGTGCTAGAGGGCGGTCAGCTTGGGGAAGCTGACCGCCTACCAACCTGGCCCGAGTAGGCGCGCACAGGTTGCTCCCGCGCGCTACTCCGAGCAGGCCGTCGAGGGTGCCCACACACCCTTGACTCCGCGACGTGCCTTGCAGGCTCCCGCCGCCGCGTTTCGCGGAAGACTCACGTCCCCGTGTCTCGCGGCCAGTGGCGGTCGAGGAGGAGCACCGTGAGGTTTTAGTGGGTATTGGGATTGGCCTTCAGCCGGTCCACGAGTCCCACATAACCCGCTCGAGTCCCCACTCGGGCCGGTATCCGTCAAAAGGCCTTGGTGAAAGTTCCTTTAAGGTTTCCCAATCTGCTGGCAACCTTCCTTATCACCGCTAGGCTGTCCACCACCTGATTTTGTAGGTCAGACGCAAGTATGGCTTCGTCCTGCTCTTTCTCGGATGGTAGAGACATGTCCGAGAGCCTGGAGCTAGCCCTGGCCAGTACGGCCGCAGCGCTGTCAGACACCTCCTGTTCTGACCTCAGCGGCAACTCCTTCCTTTCTGCCTCACCGAGACCTTTCCGTCTCCTCATGGCAACCACTTTTGGCGCCGGTCTATCTGGCTCTCCTTCACCAGAAGACCCCGACTGATCGATCGGCTTCCGAGGCCTCTTCCGCCTGTCCTTCAGGTATTGTGCCCGTGTCCTTGACTTCTCTGACACCATCGACACAAAACTTTCAGTATCTGAGTCCTTTGACTCCAACACTCCCCACAACCGTCCATATGATGATCCGGACCCTCGTCTCGACCTGACACTACCGACAGTCGACATTCCGTCATCAACGTCCAATCTGGTCAGAACCACTCTCGGCTCCTTCCACACTCCTACGTTCTGGCCATCACCAACTGACCCCTCCGCAGGGACACTTGAAACAGACACTCTTCGAGACGCCGCAACAACACCAACAACTTCCTCCGCCTTAAGCACATCTACTCCTCCCTTCTCAGGCAACATCACATCGCCGCCCTTCTCGGGCTCAACACACTCCACCTCATCGTTTTGGTTTTTTGTTTTTAGAAATTCCATGTTGTTCCCACGAGTGTGGGGGAAAAACGCTTGTTCCGCCGACTCCTTCTCGAGCACCACTGCCTTGCAGAAGGATGAGACCGCATCCCACGACGTCTCGCTGCCGGCCATAGCCTTGACCACGGCTTGTCACGCCACTTACCGCCAGCACCTTCCCGCGCATTCCCGCGGGTTGTATACCACCTTGAAGGCCCCTCGGAGCCCGAACGATCGACACCAGTTTCAACTGAATCCGAGCGGGGAAAACTGAAAAAATCGGTTTTCGCCACTTACCGCCCGCACCTTCCCGCGCATTCCCGCGGGTTGTATACCACCTTGAAGGCCCCTCGGAGCCCGAACGATCGACACCAGTTTCAACTGAATCCGAGCGGGGAAAACTGAAAAAATCGGTTTTCGCCACTTACCGCCCGCACCTTCCCGCACATTCCCGCGGGTTTTATACCACCTTGAAGGCCCCTCGGAGCCCGAACGATCGACACCAGTTTCAACTGAATCCGAGCGGGGAAAACTGAAAAAATCGGTTTTCGCCACTAACCGCCGGCACCTTCCCGCGCATTCCCGCGGGTTGTATACCACCTTGAAGGCCCCTCGGAGCCCGAACGATCGACACCAGTTTCAACTGAATCCGAGCGGGGAAAACTGAAAAAATCGGTTTTCGCCACCAACCGCCGGCACCTTCCCGCGCATTCCCGCGGGTTGTATACCACCTTGAAGGCCCCTCGAAGCCCGAACGATCGACACCAGTTTCAACTGAATTTAACTGAATTGAATAGAAAATATATTAATCATAAATTTTCTGTAATTAATAAAGCTGAAATTAATCAACCAATGTTATTAATTGAAGAAAAAGCTATTAATTTACGTAAAGAAGTTTGATTAAATCTTCCTACAGCTCCAATTATTACATTAAAAATTATAATAAAAATTAAAAAAATAAAATTTATATTATAAGATAATAAAATTATTGGTGAAATTTTTTGTCATGTTATTAAAATAAATCTATTAAATCATGATAATCCTTCTATAATATTAGGAAATCAAAAATGAAAAGGAACAGAACCTATTTTTATTAATATTGCAGAATTTATATTAATAATAATTGATAATAAATCATTAATAAATATTTTTATAAGAAATAAATTCAATAGGATAGAAAATAAAAAATTAATTGATGCAATAGATTGAGTTAAAAAATATTTTAAGGAAGCTTCTGAATTTAATAGATTATTGGGGGAAGAGATTAAGGGGATAAATCTAAGTAAATTAATTTCTAAGCCAATTCAGCATCCTAATCATGAATTTGATGAAATAGAAATTATAGTTCTGAAAAATAAAATAAATAAGAAAAATATTTTATTGGAATTATTAATTAATAAAATAAAAAATAAGAATAAAATATTCTAAAGATGAATTTAAATTCATTATAAAAAAAATATATTTTAGTGTAAAATGCACAATAATTTTTGTCTCGTGTGTGTCTCACTGTCGTGTGTGTTCTCTGTCATGCAGAGGTCACAGTGTGAGGAACCGGAGGGCGTGGTGTGTACTCACCCTACCGCCACGCAGGTGCAGTGATGTGATAGGAGCTGTATTTGCTATTTTAGGGGGTTTTGTTCATTGATATTCTCTATTTACTGGATTATTATTAAATCTTTATTTATTAAAAATTCAATTTATTTCCATATTTATTGGTGTTAATTTAACATTTTTTCCTCAACATTTTTTAGGATTAGCTGGTATACCCCGCCGTTATTCTGATTACCCAGATAATTTTATATCATGAAACTATGAAAAAATGCTCAGAAAAAAGAAATGAAGAAAAAGATTTCAGAAATAATAAATAAAATGAATGAATGAAAAACTTAAGCCCACGTAAGTTGTGGAAATTTCTGGAATCGCTAGGCATTGGCCGGCAACGTAAGGATTTGAATTGCAATCTAGACGTTGATGCCTTGAATAAACACTTTGCCTCGATAACATCTATGGACAACACAATTGAAGCAAATACATTGAATTATATGAACTCCTTGCCGTCTCCCACAATCGTTCCTTTTAACTTTGCTTCTATAACCTCATCCCAGGTAAGAAACAGTATCCTAGCCATCAAATCTGATGCTTCTGGTTATGATGGCATCAACCGCAAAATGATTATTTTGCCCTTGGAAGTCTTAGTTCCAGTCATTACCCATATTTTAAATTTTTCTATTTCCCATAACACTTTTCCCAGTTTGTGGCGCATTGCCCGCGTTATCCCCATACCCAAAACCAAAGATCCAAAATCCTTCTCTCACTACCGTCCTATCTCCATCCTTCCTTTCTTGTCAAAGGTCTTGGAACGTATTGTTTTTCAGCAACTAAATCAATATCTATTTGACAACCATATATTATCCGAGTTCCAGTCTGGATTCCGTAACGGGCATAGCACAGTCACTACTTTGATTAAAGTTTGTGACGATATCAGACTTAGCATGGACAAACAAAATCTTACAGTCATTGCTTTGCTGGACTTTAGCAACGCCTTTAATTCTGTTGATACTGATCTCTTGGTTGCTGTTCTGCGTTCAATAAATATCTCTCCTGAAGCCACTGAGTGGTTCAGAAGCTATTTATGTGATCGGCAACAGTACGTTCAAGCCAATGACAAGTCATCTTCCCTTTGCTCTCTTTCTGCCGGTGTTCCCCAAGGTGGTGTCCTCTATCCTCTCCTTTTCTCCATTTTTATTAATTCAGTTTCCCAAAATCTCTCGCTCTTCCTTTCATCTATATGCTGACGACCTTCAAATTTACTTAGCCGCCCCGTTTGATGATGTTAGTGAGGCTATTCATAAGCTTAACGAAGATTTGCGGAATGTTAGTAGGTGGAGCAAATCTTTTGGCTTAACTGTCAATCCTGCCAAGTCACAAGTCAGTATTATTGGTGGCTCTAAGCAACTAAAAAAACTTGACCAGAATAGCCTCCCTGCTATACAGTTTGGCGGCGTCGATTTGAGTCTGAGTCCATCTATTAAGAACCTTGGTATTATTTATTTTTTTTATTTTTTTTTATTTTATTTTACAGAAAACAACAGCATATTAATAACTACTTATAAAAAAAAAAAAACTTATACAAAAAAATAAAGCCAATTATAGTTTTCTACTTATAAATATTATCTAAGTACAGTACAGAGCTACACAAATTTAAACATATTATTAGAAAAAAAAAAAGATACATATTTAAATAAAAAAAAAAAATAATAATTAGATAAAATGCCCCATTAGTGTGTGTGTGTTGTGTGTGTATCTATGTGTGTATGTATGTGTGTGTATGTATATGTGTGTGTGTGTATAACAATAAGCAATTATGTAGATTGAAACCGTTTAATTTGGTTTCTAAAAGAATCTGCAGATAAATGGAAGAGATCAATATGAGCATACTTTTTATTGTATAATAATGGTACACGAGAGAAAAAAGAGTTATCCGCGTATTTAGTATGTGATGTAGGTACATAAAATAGATTAGACTGGGCTATTCTAGTTCTTTTTATAGGTACGTTGATATTTAGACATGAAAGCAATTCGGGTGAATCAATGCTGCCTGACAGAAGATTATAAATTATCATCAAGTCCAATAATTCACGACGATCACTTAGCGAAGCAATATGAAAGTGTTTACAGCTTTCCTCATAGGTCCCAAAATTCCTATATATTTTAAAGTTCAGGTGTTTAATAAACTTTACTTGTATAGCTTCAATAGCATTTATATATTTAGCAAACTGAGGATTCCAGATACAACTACCATACTCTAATATGCTTCTTACAAGCGCAAAATAAACACTCTTTATACAATTAATGTTTTTGAAGGGTTTACATGAACGAATAACAAAACCTAAATATTTGTAAGCTTTATTCGTAATGTAATTAATATGTTCATTCATTTGCAATTTGCTATCCAATAAAATACCTAAATCACGAACCAAATGAGTTTTGTTAATCGGAGAGTTATTAATAATATAGGCATGATCGATTAAAGTGTTTTTTCGTGTAAAAGTAATTTGACTGCATTTTTCGACATTGACAGTAATCCTATTGTTTCTATAATATTGACTTAACCTATCTAAGTCGCTTTGGATCAATAAGCAGTCTGTAATGCTGTTCACTTTCATGTACACCTTCTTATCGTCTGCAAACATTGAAAACTTAGAATGTTTAAAGCAATCTCTTATATCAAAAAGATATATATTATATAGCAGTGGTCCTAGATGTGAGCCTTGGGGTACTCCAGAAGTGATACAGACGTAATCAGATCGAGACCCCCCCAATCTAACAGCTTGCTTTCTATTAGATATATAAGACTTCATCCAACGAAATAAATCTCCTCGTATACCTAAGGCATATAGTTTTTTCATAAGGATAACATGGTCCACGCGGTCAAACGCTTTCTCGAAATCTGTATAAATTACGTCAACTTGATATCCCTCGTCCATGTATTTCAAAATGTCACTTGTAAACCCAATCAGATTAGAATTAGTTGATCGCCTTTTCATAAATCCATGTTGATTATTAGGTATGGCTCTGCTGAGAACAGAATACAATTTAGTATATATTAGTTTTTCTAGCACTTTACCCAATATATTCAAAATAGATATAGGACGATAGTTTATAATTAGAGTTTCGGATCCTTTTTTATGTATAGGTATGATGTGTGCTTCTTTCCATTTAGATGGGAAAATACCTTCACTCAGTGATTTATTATATAAAAGCATTAAAGGAAAAGCAACCTCTTTAGCACAGTTTTTGAAAAATACTGAAGGTATATTATCACTACCAGGACCTTTTCGTATATTAAGCGATTCAAATACCTTCAGAATTTCTGTCTCTGTAAGCCTAATCATATATAAATTTTCGTCTGAAAAGGAGGAAACATTATAACTTTGTTCGGTATAATTTAGCGTGGAATCAATAAAGACACTTTTAAAATATTTATTGAAACCTTGACAGATTTTTAGTTCGTCGTCATAGATTTCGTTGTCGTAATACAAGATGCTGGGATAATTCGATGCTTTCTTACGTTTCGACCTAACATACGTGTGCAAAACTTCCGGTGATTTCAATATATGATCCTGAATGTAAAGTATGTAACGCTTAAAGCATGTTTTTTGCATCTGCTTTTGCCTATCCCTCAAAAGTTTAAATTCATCATAGTCCAATAAATTACCATATACTTTCCATTTATGGTGTATTTTATATTTTTCCCTAATAACATTTATTAAAGCCCTAGAGTACCAAACAGGATAATTGTGTCTACCTCCCACGGCATGCTTAGGCACGAAATCATTAATTAATTTATATAAAATTTCGTAAAAACAATTTAAAGATTCATCTACTGATTTATTTTGAAAAATAATATTCCAATTAATTAAAGAAAGTTCCTTCTTTATACGATCATAGTCTGCTTTCTGAAATAAATATTTTATAAACTTTCCAAGACGAACCTCGGCTGTAAAAATCTCAATACTGTCAATTTCTAATGCCGGGTGATATTTATCTTCACTTAGTAAAGGATCGGTTGAAATTGATATATTTAAGTTAGTATTAGCTATAACTAAATCTAAAATATTTCCACTGAAATTGGAATATTTATTGAGTTGCAGGAGTCCATGAAACTGTAATGCATTCAGGAAAGTAACAGCAGTATTAAATGTCTTTTGCACAAGTTGGCCCTCCTCGTGAATCCCATTGTATACTGGGCATATTGAAGTCGCCCAATAATATGACATGATCATCAGGATGAGCTTGCATTACGGCATTCAAAGAATCCAACACTAAAGCTAATCTCTGAGAATGCTGCATGTCTCCAGGTACATAAACTACTCCTAAGTGGACAGCTCGTCGCTGAGTAATACCAAAACCGCGCGCACCTATTGTTATCCAAACTAATTCAACACCCACCCGTGAGAACTCGCTCCTCAGTTGTGCATGGTACACCTGCTTAGCGTATATCATAACTCCACCACCTATACTTTTATGGGAGGATTTGGTGTCTCGATCACATCTAAAAATATCATAGCGTGCATCACTTACCTCACTGTTTAGGAAACTATTATTTAACCATGTCTCTGTTATAAATATTAAATCGAAATCATTAGACAATACACTTTGATAAATATCATTAACCTTAGTACGGAGACCACGAACATTTTGGTAATATAATTTAATTGAATTAATCATTTATAATAATATTTTTAAATAGTTTGATTACATACTTTAAATATATATAGGAAATTATAGTGGGGGAAACATAGTCAATTTTATGGGATGGCAGATGTGTTTGATAAATTAGCAGTAAGAAAATAATTGCTTTATTAAAAATTATATATAAGCAAGTAAAAAGTGTATAAGTGTGCGAGTTAATGTAATAAGTGTATGTGAGAGTGATGTGTGTTAAGGGTGCATTAAATCCCAACTTGTTTATATAATAAAAATAAAATAAAACTTTAAAAAATGTTATTCTAAAATTTAAATAGCGATATACATTTATGAAAAGAGTAAAGTGACACAGATTAATAATATAAACTTTCAAATTATTTTTAATAAATCCTTTTCTGAATTTATAGCGATTGCATGTGTTACCTCGTTTTTTCGCACAAAGATGGAACAGTTTTTTGACCAAACAAACTTATAAGCCTTTTCAGTTGCGAGTTGTTTACTTTTTTTCAACAAATACCTATTCTGTGGCGTGAGATGGTCATTTACAAAAATTCTATTTGTCCTCCCTGATATATCTATGTCTTGAGACGTGATACCTCGAGTTTTTTTCAAGCCGGATAGGATGTTGTCCTTGAGGAGTCTGTTTTTAAGTTTACAAACAATAACTCGTGGCCTGTCCTTGATATTTTGTCTTGGTGTGATTCTGTTCGCAAATTCAATATCATGATGGTGCAGAGACACACCAGCGTGCTTGGCAACTTTAATAATAATGCCAGGTATGTCTTCATTATTCAATTCAGGAACACCTATTATTTCTATATTCTGCTGTCTTACCCATTGTTGCTGTTTTGAAAATTGACAAGTCAGTTCGCTTACACTCTCCTCCAATTTACTAACTTGTGTTTTGAGAATATTGTGCTCCGCAATCAATTTTTCATGCTCACTTTGTAATGTATTTTGAGAAGTTGCCAAATTCAATAGTTCCGAGGATAATGTAGTTAAATTATTTTTTATTTCCAATAGTACAGTTTGCTTTAATTCCGCTATGATATTGTTTTTAAAATCAGTCAATTTTTTATCCAAAATATATTCCAAATTTTGTATTTGTAGTTCTTTGCAGTTTTTATTCGAGTATTCGGCAGACGGAGATGTTTTCTCTGCGCACTTAGGACATATGTAGGTTTCCTTATGCTTCACTGACATCTTTTTAAAATTAGCGTCACTTATTCTTAAACATGCGTAATGAAATTTTTCCGTACAAGAAGAGCAACATATTTCTTCTTTTTTTAATATACTTGATGAACATACACTGCATTTAGAGGACATTGTTAATAATTATATTTTAATAATTTGATAACCTATATTTGTTAAATAAAAACAACTGAGGGTAACTAGCTAACTAACTAAGCAGTACACTCCACAAGACGCAGATGCTAAACTGTCTCGTATTAGTATTGTAATAAAGTCCAAAACGCCATGCAGATCGCGGCACTGACACGTTTTAATCGAACAATGTCTGCGGTTAGACTTTTCTTCGAACTATTGTAGACTTTTATTTCACTGATATGATATTATTTATTCACTAGACACTTTCGAAAATTACTTTAATGATTAGAAATCAAGTTTAATTATTCACTATTATTGTTCAATGGTTTATATAACTTTAAATGACATATCATTTTAAATTTACAAAAGGAACGCTTAACTGTGTGTGTAGCTCGTACACGCGCTCACGAAGAAGTGAGCGCGTGTACGAGCGAATTATTATAGACAATTCCCTATCTTGGTCAGTACAGATAGCTGAGGTTAGCCGTAAATTATTTGCCACTATCGGATCGCTCAAACGATGGAAATATTTCCTACCTATAAAGACCAAAACTGCTCTAGCTCATTCACTACTGTTACCGATTTTAGACTATGCTGATTCGTGTTACCCAGACTTATCTGAGGAACAACTAAATAAACTAGAGCGGTTACAAAATCTATTATCTTCGGTTTACGTAAATTTGATCATGTTTCTGATCATCGTCGTCAGCTTGGATGGCTTCCTATCCGACATCGCCGAAATTTCCGCATGCTGACTCTCCTCTATTCTATCCTGTACAACTCTCTCTCTCCCTCCTACTTAAAAGATCGATTTTGTGTCCTAGGTGCCGATTCACTTCTTCACCTCCACCTTAGATCCCGTTGTGATAATCTCCTTAAATTACCAACTTCCCATACCCTATTTTATTCTAAGTCTTTTACTATGAAATCTGCAATTCTTTGGAATGAACTTCCTACAGAAGTTCGTCATTCCAAATGTCTATACAGTTTTAAAAATCGTCTGAAAGAGTACTTATTTAATTTAGTATAATAGTTTATCTTTATTTATTTTTTTTAATATTATGTGTCGGAGACTAAGGTGATTGGGACCGGAGCTTGTTCCGATCCCACTTCTGATGTAGACAGATATGACCGACATCGTACTTCTAATTCGGGCGTGGTAATTATAAGAAATGTTATCTTACTCTTGACGTGAAGCTTGGAGCAGTGCCGTGGACTTGTGACCACAACTGTAGGCTTAAGGGATCCCTTTACAGTACTAACACTCGCCTTTCACTGCTCCAGCCCAGTATAATTGCAAATAGGTCTTAACCACATTTGTAATTGAAGTAGTCGAGGTTGGCCAGCGGTGGAGCACGAGTAGTGCACCGAGCCGTGGTAGAGCCTCGACTGAGCGTACGTCCGTGCGGTTGGTTTTATGTGATTGTCATCGATCGGTGTGACGTCAGAGTGACAGGCAACACCATCTGGTTTTGACAACTGGCAACTTAAATAATCTGCTTCCCTGATACGGCCAATCCTGACATGCGCGCGTCCTCGAGCGCTTTTGCCTTCAATAGTGCTCGATTTAGCCTGCCTAAGAATAATAATCCAACCATACCACTCCTACTGAGATCACTACTACTTTATTCCGCTCGTCCAATCCTGACACATTAACCTAACACTATCAAATTGGACCTAATCTAACCTAACACTATCAAATTGAACAGGACGGGCGAGTCCTTTCGACCAATTCGACTAACTAAACCTTCGACACAACCTAAGGATGAACCGGATGAATGTGTCTCTTCGACCAGCCACACGTGCATGACCCTTCAAACTTTCGACCCTACGACGCTACGACCAACTAACCCTTCGATCAACCTAAAAATGAAGTTGATGAATGTGTCCTTTCGACCAGCCGCTATCAGCTGCATGGCCCGGACAACACTATCCCTTCGACCAACTAACCCATCGAACAACCAAAGAATGAAGCGGATGAATGTGTCCCTTCAACCAGCCGCTATCAGCTGCATGGCCCGGACGACATTATCCCTTCGATCAACGAACACCTAAGAATGGACCGGATGAATGTGTCCCTTCGACCATCAGCCATCAGCTGCATGGACCGGACGACATTATCCTTTCGACCACCGTATATGACCTCAAGAACATAAACCATGGCTAAGGTGTCCCTTCGACCAGTCGCCATCTCAAATGACGACATGGACCGGACGGCCTTACCATGAAACCGTAACCAAAGTGTCCCTTCGACCATTCGCCATCTCGTATGACGACATGGACCGGACGGCCTTGCCCTGCAACCACTTACCACCTCCTATGGCCCGTACACTGTGCCAGCGACCCTACAGTATCTACGTTCGTCAACCGTTATCCACTCTCGTCACGATCACACCAACTGTTACATGAACCCGACACACACTACCTGTTTAGTCGATAGAGGTACTACTACACTGCACATTATCGTTACCCTAAAAATCTTATCCCTATAGCTTACACTACTGAACCAAACTATACCGAGTATGACTCGTATAAGCAACCCTTTCCAAGATCACATCGATATCGCTACAACAAGATATCTATAGCCGATATTCCTATGGAATCAGACATTAAATTACACTAGATATTGTTACTAGAGCTAACCATTTTTCTACACTATATAATTTTGTTGAAATAGATTCCTACAATTAATTTCCTTTCATCATTGAAACTTTTTTTAGAACTAGGCAACATATTATCTGCACTATGTATTACTCCTACAGAGTATTACTAAATTTCAGAAACAATCCTGAAGTAAAACTTTAACCAAAAAGTTTTATTTTAACACTTATAACGTTGAGATGTAACTAAGTAACAAAATCTAACTAGGTATGTAAATTACACACACTTCATTGATGTTTCACTATGAAATTGGCAACAATTAAGCATAAACGCGTCTCTAATTTTTAAACCATTACTTTTAAATTTCTTTTAACTAACTTGCCTTTAAAGAATTTTAATGTATCTACTACAATTTAATTAAAATTGTCACTAATTGGATTAACACCATTTACTTAAAATAATTAACTGGTTACTGGCGACCAAAACCCTAGTTGAACTTAAATATTAAGCGACACTAACCTTTACAATATTCGGAGCCATTACTTTTCTTTTAATACAATTTGAAATATACGGTACGTTCACTAACTATTTTATTTCTCTTAACAATTACATCTAACTTTATAATCACTTTAAAAGAATTAACTAACCTCTTTACTTTCTTTAAACAATCTTTACCTTATTCTTATTATATTTATGTCACTTTCAAATATGTCACTTTTTTAAAATTAAATTACCAAATAACTTCCGTTTCTTTAATTTACACTGTTATATGCTGCGCCATAATTATGGAAACAACTGTATTTCACCTTTTTTAAAATGAATTACGTTCATAATGATTTCATTGTAAACCTTCTATAAAATTAGTGACCTACCGACATAATTTTTTAAAATTTGAAATAATTTTTTACATTTTTCATTTAATACGGTGCGTATTAGACGGGGCATCGATACTTTAAGAATCTCAAACTAAAGAAATTAACGTAACTAACGAAACGAACAGACTAACGAAATTATTTACTACACTCACGCGACGTAACTACGTATTTACACACTCACAGAACGGTAGACTATTGAAAGTGTCGAAACATTACTTACTTCACGTGAGAGTGAGGTTCATTCCACTTCTGATGTCGGAGACTAAGGTGATTGGGACCGGAGCTTGTTCCGAACTTGGAAGTTTATCAGAAAATCCCTTTACAGGGAAGAGAAGTAGATTCTAAGGAATCATATACTACAATTCCAAATGAAATTAAATTGGATAATTCAATAAATTTCAATGAAAATTTCTGTGAAGAGAACTTCAAAATTTTTATTAACCATCTCGATTTCCAAAAACAGGCAATGATAAATGATTTAATATTGAACCATAAATCTGTGTTTGCAAAGGATAAGTATGACATTGGAAAAGTAACGGAGTATGAAGCACATATTGATCTATTAATAGACAAATATTGCAGTAGAAGGCCATATCGTTGTACAATTGAAGATAAGAAAGAGATAGAAAATCAGATTACAAAGTTATTGGAAAAAAATATGATAGAAGAATCATATAGTCCGTTTGCTGCCCCAGTTACACTGGCTTATAAGAAAGAGGAAAATAAAAAATCAAGGTTATGCATAGATTTTCGAGATTTAAATAAAATTGTAGTTCCACAATCACAGCCATTCCCACTTATTGAGGACCTATTAGTTAAAACAAGAGATTGTATTTTTTTTTCTACACTGGATCTAAACTCTGCATTTTGGTCAATTCCTCTTCGTGTTTCAGATAGGCATAAAACAGCATTCGTCACACAAGAAGGTCATTACCAATGGACTTGTTTGCCATTTGGTCTAAAAACATCTCCGGCAATATTCCAGAGAATAATGTGTAACATAATCCGGAAACATAAGCTTGGTGAGTTCACAGTATGCTATATTGATGATATTTTACTGTTTTCAAAATCCTTTTCAGATCATATTAGACACTTAAAACAGTTATTTGAAGCAATAAAAATTGAAGGGTTAAGATTAAAATTTTCCAAGTGTACATTTGCAGCTGATTCAGTTAAATATCTGGGCCACATTATACAGAACAATTCAGTAAGGCCTTTGAAAGACAACTTAATATCAATAAAAAACTTCCCTACTCCAAAAACCCCAAAAAACGTTAGACAGTTTTTGGGGAAAATAAACTTTTATCATAAGTATGTCCCTAATATAGCGGTTAAACTGGAACCATTACATAACTTGTTAAGAAAAGGGCAATCCTTTAATTGGACAAAAAACTGTGAAGAAGCATTTAATGAAATGAAACAAATATTGTGCTCTCAACCTATATTAACTATTTTTAATCCAAATTTACCTATTTACATATACACTGATGCCAGTATACTAGGAGTGGGTGCAGTTCTAAAGCAGCCTCAAGAAGACAATCTTGTGAAACCAGTGGCATATTTCTCGAAAAAATTGAGTGATGTTCAAAAAAGAAAGAAAGCTATATATCTGGAATGTCTAGCAATTAAAGAATGCGTAAAATATTGGCAGCATCTTTTGATAGGTAGGAAATTTATTGTATTCTCAGACCATAAACCATTAGAAAATATGAATATTAAGTCGAGAACGGACGAAGAATTAGGGGATCTGACATTTTATCTATCCCAATATGATTTTCAGGTTAAATATGCTCCAGGAAAATACAACCTCGAAGCTGATCGCTTAAGCAGGAACCCAGTCCTGGAACCAAATGAAAATAAGGATGAACAATTAAAAATAGTCAACATAATAAAAATAGAAGATATCTTAAATGATCAGGTAAATAATAAAGAAATACAGTGTAGGAAAAATAAGTTAATTACTAAAAACAATGTTTATTATAAAAAAGTAAAAAAAAAGGAAAAAATTATTATATCAGAGAAATTTAGTATAGAATTGATGAAAAATGTACATACAAACCTAGGTCATATAGGAATCAATCAAATGCACAAAATGATCAGTTCACTATATACATCAAAAAACATGACCAAAAACATAAAAAGGATATGTGAAACTTGTATAATGTGTATAAAGAACAAATCAAGAGGACTAAATAAATATGGTTTGATGTCTCACTTAGGTCCTGCCACAAAACCCTTTGAGATATGTTCTATTGATACTATTGGTGGCTTTGGGGGTTCTAGGTCCACAAAGAAATACTTACATCTACTATCAGATCATTTTACAAGATATGCATATATTTTAACATCAAGTACTCAAAATGCAAATGATTTCATTAGACTAGTAAAAAGCTGTGCAGAACCTGACCACATTGGCGTAATTCTTTCAGATCAATACCCCGGAATCAATTCAAAAGAATTTAAAAAATTTTTAGATGACAAAAATATTCCCATAATTTTTACAGCTGTGAACTCGCCCTTCTCAAATGGCTTAAATGAAAGACTGAATCAAACGTTAGTAAATAGAATCAGATGCAAGATTAACGAAAATAATACAAAAATAGCATGGACAACTATAGCACATCATTGTGTTAGAAACTATAATGAAACTATACACTCTGTCACAGGATTTCCTCCAAAATATTTGTTAAATGGCACAGATGTCACTATTTTGCCAAATGAACTTAAACTAAAAAAGACAAAATATGATCTTACTAAAGATAGAGAAAAAGCTCTGGAAAATACAATCAAGTCTCATAATTATAACAAAGTGATTTATGATAAAAATAGAAAACATATAGATTTAAAAGTTGGTGACATTGTTTTTGTGGACAATGGAAATAAATTAAATAGAAGGAAACTTGATGAATTGCGAAGCGGTCCCTATCAAATCATGGAAAAAATATCAAACTCAATTTTCAAGATAAATACTGGTCATAAAAAATCTGAATCAAATTTTTTCCACATTTCAAAAATTACTCCAATGCCTCTGCTTGAGGAACCTACTTTGGGAGGGAGATGTAAAGACAATTACATGTAATTCTCTTTAATTTTTAATTCCTGGCCATAGACGTAACTACGTCTATGGTTTGAAAAAGATAATCTGTACAAATAGTTAAGCTATACAAAACTGTCAACATAGATCTTTTTAATTAATTTTGCTGAACACGTGTAACATAAAAATTTGTTAGAAGTAATAGACATTAAATGTCGTTTCTTTAACGAGAAACTCAGTGTGTTTTAATTACTACTATAAAATAACATTCACATTATATATAATATTTAATTATATTTCATAAAATTTGCACTGAGACGTTATCCCCTTTCTCCTCATTACATTTTATCCGTAATGTTTCAAAGGTTGTCTGGTGGAGATTGCTTAAAGCAATAAGACCGCCTTTGCATACGTGTTTTTCTTTAAATTTTATTTGTGTTGTTCTTTCTATATATTTCTTTTATGTGTGCAATAAAGTATATTCTATTCTATTCTATTCTAAAATGATTCCTCACCGCTGAAATGCGTAAAAATGCTCAGAAAAAAGAAATGAAGAAAAAAATTTCAGAAATAATAAATAAAATTATTCCTCACCGTAAACCTTTTGATACTATAATAGTATGTTTTCCTTGGAATGTTCTTTCTCGACAAATATCTCGTCATCATTGAAATATATAATATTCTTTATTGCACTAAAAAAATTATATAAACAATATATAAAGACATTTCGTGTACAAAGGTGGACTTATCTCTATAAGAGATCTCTTCCAGTCAACCAGTGGAAGTGGATGAGTGAGTAGCGAGCACCACAACGTACAATTTAAGAAATTAAAAATTATATACTAGTAACAAAATACAGCTAAAATATATATATATATATATATATACATACATACATATATAATAAATACATACATATACACACATACTTGCATAGATATAAAATATATATATATACAATATACATACAATATAATATATATATTAGAGATGAAAATGCGGTAATAAAGTTAAAAAATTTTTCAAGATCTACTGGCTTAGGGAACCAAGAAAATATTTTTTTAATTTGGATTTAAAGGAGATTATGGATGGGCTTCTCTGGATGGCTTTAGGGAGTTGGTTCCATAAGGATGCAGCATGGACTGAGAAGGATTTTTGCAGGAATTTGGTGTTACTCTTCGGAATGTCAAGCATCGGTATGACACAAGACCTCCTAGAGCGTGTGGGAGTGGGAAGTACGGTAAAGCGGGAGCGTAGATAAGAAGGGAAATGTTGATAGTTAAGGATTTTAAACAGAAGTGAGAGGATGTGCATATCTCGGCGAAGTCGGATTGGGAGCCAATTAAGCTGAGCTCGAAATTGGGAAACGTGATCATATTTACGTAGACCAAAGACAAAGCGTATAGTGAGGTTTTGAAGTCGCTCTAGCTTGTTAAGTAGCTCCTCCGTCACATCTAAATAGCAGACGTCAGCGTAGTCAAGAATTGGCAAGAGAAGAGATTGCGCTAGCATAATTTTGGTTTTATGAGGGAGGAAATATTGGAGACGCTTAAGAGAATGGAAAGAGAAATGTATGCGTTTGCTAATGTCATTAATATGCGACGCCCAGGACATGTTACTGTCAAAGGTTAGACCTAAGTTTTTAATTTTATTACAGTATTTAACTTCAACACCCGAATAAATAATTTTTGGCGTTGAATCCCAATTTATTTTAACTCTAAGTTTATTACTGCCAATAATAATTGCTTGTGATTTTTTGGGGTTAACTAGCAATCCAAAAGATTCAGCCCAAGATTTTATAGCACTGAGATCTTTATTTAAGGATGCAATAGCCTTGGGTAATTCGTTCAAGTTGCAATGACAATATAACTGCAAATCATCTGCATACAGATGGTAGGGAGAAGAAATGATTTTAGAGATATTATTAATGAATATAGAAAAAAGAAGTGGAGAAAGAACGCCGCCTTGAGGGACGCCAGCAATGAGCTCTAACCACGTCGATACAACATCGTTAGCTTTAACACACTGCTGGCGACCGAAAAGGTAAGAGTGGAACCATTCAATAACTGAGGTTGAAAGGTTAACTGCACGAAGAGTGCCCAGAAGTATATCAAAATCAACAGAGTTGAACGCGCTGCTGAAATCCAGTAGTACCATTACAGTGAGCTTGGTATTATCCATAGCACACCGTATGTCCTCCGTGATATTCAACAACGCAGTAACTGTGCTGTGGTAAGGACGAAAGCCGGATTGGTAAGGACACAGTAGGTTATTGGAGGAAAGGAAAGAGTAAAGTTGATCATTTACGATGGACTCAAGGATCTTGGATAGGATTGGAAGTATAGATATGGGACGATATTCAGTGACACAGGTGGGATTGGAAGTTTTAGGTATAGGAACAACACAGGCCTTTTTCCACTGAGCTGGAAAAACATTACATGTCAGTGAAAAATTTAATATGTGGGTGACCACTGTTATAATGCTTTCCAACACAGGAAGGATCATGTCGAGACTTAGACTGTCACTACCAATGGCTTTAGTGGAAATAGATTTGATATACTTCCTGACATCATCCTCAGTAACCGTTTTAAATGAAAAGGGAGCAGAGTCGGGTAGGTCAATTTTAGATAGAAGCGTAAGTGTTTCAGATTTTATTTTGGGGCTAACTTTTAAAGGTGGAGTTGTAAAAAAAGAATTTAAGTGAAGTGGGCACATTGATACAGAATTAGTATCAGCGGTATTACCTACCCCAAGTGACTCTAAGAATCTCCAAACTTGCGCTTGAGAGAGATTCTGAATAGTGCTATGAATGTAACGGCGTTTAGCATCCCTACACATTCTGTTGCAAATGTTACGCAGTTTTTTGTAAGCAGCTAGGTTTTCTGTAGAAGGAAATTTCTTGTTTTTTGCTTTGGCTCTATCGCGCTTACACATAGCACGTCTAATGACAGGTGTTAACCAAGGAGCGGGGGCATGTTTCATTCGAACTGGTCTCACAGGGGCGTGCTTATCATAAATATAAATCAGTTCAGAAGTTAAAGAATCTACCATACTGTCAATATTAGTTGATGAAAATATAGGCGACCAGTTGATGTTGCTCATATCCTCCCTTAAGCGTTCCAGGTCCATATGCTTAAAGTTGCGCTGAAGAAATATTTTATCTCTTATCTTAGGGGGGCGTAATTCTAATTAATATAGTTAATAATACGATAATATATCCAATAAATAATAAGTTTATATTAAAATTATGAAATCATTTTACTAAACCAGTTACTAAGGTTATTACTCCAATAGCTCCTGTTAAGGGTCAAGGTCTATAGTCAACTAAGTGATAGGGATGATTATGATTAGACATTAATTTACTTCTCTAGAATAAAGAGTTCTTAAAATAGAAATTACATAAGATTGAATAATTGCTACGGCAATTCAAGAATTAATAATAAAATTTGAACAATAATTAAAATAATTAATAAATAATTAAGTATATTAATACCTGTATTACTTAATAAAGTTAAAAGTAAATGACCTGCAATTATATTAGCTGTTAATCGAACTGCTAAAGTTCCAGGTCGAATAATATTACTAATAGTTTCAATTAGTACTATAAAAGGTATTAAAATAGTTGGTGTTCCCTGAGGAATTATATGAATAAATATATGTTGTGTATTATTTAATCATTATAAATCTTAATCATAATGTTAAAGATAATGAAAGGGATATATTAAAATGACTTGTTCTAGTAAAAATATATGGGAATAAACCTAAAAAAATATTAAATAAAATAAAAAAGAATAATGAAATAAAAATAAAAGTTGATCCATTAATTCTATTTGGTCCTAATAAAGTTTTAAATTCATTATGAAGTTTATTAGAAATAAAATTTCATAATAAATAATGACGATTAGGAAAAAATCAGAAAGATAAAGGAATAAATAATAATCCAATAAATGTTCTAATTCAATTAAATGAGAAATTAAATAAATTTGTTGAAGGATCAAAAATTGAAAAAAGATTATTTATCATTTTCAAAAAAATTTTTTGAAATTATTTTTCTTATTTTTTTTAAAATTAAAATTATTTTTATAATTAAAAATAAAATAATTTATAATTATAAAACTAATAAAAATAGAAATAAAAAATAATAATGAAATTATTCAATTGATAGGTATTATTTGAGGAATAAAAGAATATTACAAAAAGTAATAATTTAAATTTGACATATTTATGTTATTTATTAACTAATTCTTTATCATTAGAAGTAAATGCTAATTCACTATAAAATGGTTTAAGAGACCAGTACTTGCTTTCAGTCATCTAATGAATAATTATTAATTCAATTAATAAAGTTTTTTATAGGGATTCTTTCAATAACAATAGGTACAAAACTATGATTTGCCCCACAAATTTCAGAACATTGACCATAATAAATTCCAGGACGATTAATAAAAAATCTAGTTTGATTTAATCGTCCTGGATTAGCGTCAATTTTTACTCCTAATGATGGAATTGTTCAAGAGTGAATTACATCTGTAGCTGTAACTAAAATACGAATTTGATTATTTATAGGTAAAATAATTCGATTATCAACATCTAAAAGTCGAAAATTATTTAAATTTTCATCAGATTGAATGAAAAATATATGAATCAAATTTATAGCGGTTGAGATGTGATACCACTATTTAATATGATCTTATTTATTTTACACTAAATGAGTAAAATTAAAAATCCAAATTTTGTGGAGAAATTGTCCAAATTTATTTAACTCACAGATACGTGAAGAGAAAATAATCACAGAAGGAAATAAAGAAATTTAAATAAATACCAATAGAAAATACAAGCTAAACTAGCACGTAATAGCAAGAAGTTAAGGTTGAGAATTGAATGCAAGCTAAGAGAGCAATGGATACACAAGTGAATGTCGCAAGCGATTCTAGCCGACTCTTTAAACGTGGCGATGCTGGCTAGCAGCAAACACGCATAGCAAAAAAACTCGGAACAGGTTTGAATTGTTCCAATGCGCTGCGTGTAGTCTAGTTCTAGTAAATGTAATAATATTAATTTTGAATAAGTAATGTTCCCTACAGTACTCCCCCCCAGAGACCTGGTTAAGGGCGATAGTAGTCTGGAAACTTGACTCTTCTTCCGCTTCTTGTCCGCTTCTCAAGTGTCTGCTCCACGTCAGATTGAGAGATAGCCTTTGGTGCTGTTATTATTCTCTTTGATACAGGAACGGCCTCTCTCGTAACATATGCGGGCTTGATCCTGTCCACACTAACGTTATTAGGCTTACCACATATGTCTATTTTGAAATATTTAGGAGTCCTCTTGAGAACCTTGTATGGGCCTGCATAAGGTGGTTCCAGTGGTTTGCGGACGTGGTCCTGCCGTAAAAAAACATGTGTTGTCTCTGCAAGGTCAGCTGGCATATAAAAAGGACCTGTCCTATGCCATGACGTGGGCTTCGGTGAGAGTCGTGCCATACCAGCACGAAGACGAGTGACCAGATTTGTGATATCTGCTGTCCTGTAATCCTCCGAGGGTGCAAGAAATTGCCCTGGAAGTCGAAGGGGCTCCCCGTAGACCAGCTCAGCCGCTGAAGCCTGAATATCATCCTTCCAAGCGCTACGGATGCCCAGCAGCACTAAGGGAAGTGCTTCCGTCCAGGTCGAAGAGGGATGGCACATGATAGCTGCCTTCAGCTGACGATGGAGTCTCTCGATCAAGCCGTTGGAAGCTGGATGATACGAAGTAGTCGTAAAGTGATGTGCACCAACCATGGCTGATAGTGCCTTGAAGAGATGCGACTCGAATTGCCGACCCCTATCGGTTGTAATTCGAAGAGGGCAACCAAATCTTGCTATCCAACCAGAGAGAAGAGCGGCAGCACAGGAATCAGCTGTGATGTCCTTAAGTGGGAATGCCTCAGGCCATCGTGTGAAACGGTCGATGACAGTAAGGCAATATCTGAAATCAGACGAAATAGTTAAAGGTCCGACGATGTCGAGGTGGATGTGTGCAAACCTCGATGTAGGAGTTGGAATTGAGGATAAGGGAGCAAGGGTATGACGGTGAACTTTGCTCTTTTGACAAAGTACACACTCTCGTGTCCACTCTCTACAGTCTTTGCGAATCCCTGGCCATACGAATCTCTGTGTAACCAGCCGCACTGTAGCTGTCCTACCAGGATGGCTCAAGCTGTGTGAAGTTTCAAAAACTTGTCGGCGAAACTTCTCAGTAATGAACGGGCGCGGAGAAGACATTGATACGTCACAGTATAACTTCTGGTTACAGTGTGGCAAATCTACCTTAACCAGTTTTAACGATGAGCCTTTTTGAAGCAGACCTAGCAGTTCAGGATCAGTATCTTGAGCAAGTGCTAGAGCCTGGTAATCGATAGATCGACTCACCTCTTCCAGTCGTGACAGAGTATCAGCCACTACGTTCAAACGTCCTGGTAAGTATTGAATAATAGTTGTGAACTGAGAAATATAATCAAAGTACCGATATTGGCGCGGTGAGCATTTCTCCCTGTTAATGTTGAATGCATATGTGAGAGGTTTATGATCCGTGTGAATCACGAAGTTTCGAGCCTCAACCATGTGTCGAAAATATTTAATGGCTTCATAAATGGCTAACAGTTCTCTGTCGTAAGGACTATACTTCTTCTGCGCAGATGTTAATTTTTTAGAAAAGAAACCAAGAGGTTGCCATACGTTATTAACACGTTGTTGAAGAACTGCTCCAATTCCGACATCAGAAGCATCAGTGGCAATAGCTAGCTCTGCAGAAGGATCTGGGTGAGCCAGTAATGTGGCTTGAGATAAACAAGTCTTACATTTTTGAAAGGCTTCCATCATCTCCGGCGTCATAGTGATCGGCTTAGCTCCTTTCATCTTAGGTCCTAGAAGCGCAGCATCTAATGGTGCTTGGATATTTGCGGCATCGGGAATAAAACGCCGATAAAAATTGAACATACCGAGGAAACGTCGTAATTCCTTAGCAGTTTTCGGCACACTGCACTCCTCTATGCTCTTTACGTTCGTCTCTAAAGGTTGAGTCCCAGAACCTGACACTAGGTAACCAAGAAATTTTACCTGTCGCTGCCCGAAGACACACTTGGATGTGTTTATCAAAACACCATACTCTTTGAGCCTGGTGAAGAGTAGTCTGATGTGGCGCTGATGTTGTTCTTCAGAACTGGAAAATACCAAAATGTCGTCTAAGTAACCAAAACAAAAGTCATCAAAATCACGTAGCACTTCGTCCATGAACCTCTGAAAGGTTTGTGCTGCATTGCGCAGTCCGTAGGTCATGTACGGGAACTCGAAAAGTCCAAAAGGAGTTATAATGGCTGTTTTGTGGATATCATTGACGTGTACTGGTATTTGATTGTACGCCTTGACTAGATCGATAGTTGAAAATACTGTACAACCAGAGAGTTGGTAGGAAAAATACTGGATATGGCGTATCGGATACCTGTCAGGTACTGTGCGAGCATTGAGTGCCCTATAATCACCACATGGTCTCCATCCGTCGTCCTTCTTCTTAACTAAGTGCAGAGCGGACGACCACGAACTGTTAGAGGAGCGGGCAGTTCCCTGTGACAGCATATCGTCAAATTCTTTTTTGGCTGCTTTCAGTCTAACTGGGTCTAAACGACGAGGTCTACTGGTAGCCGGTGGTCCGGGAATGGTTTTGATGTAATGCACGGTATTATGCTTAGGTAAGGAAGACGTACCTGATGGTCTCGTTACCTCTGGAAACTCATGAAGCAGCTGATGGTATTTTGATTCTCCCGAAATGGCTTTGACTGACGCAAGGTCATCGGAGATATTTTCTTTTATTGCTTGCACTGACAGAGTGGTATTTCCATCGACGAGTCGCTGACATCTGCAATCTACAAGAAGATTGTAAAATATCAAAAAATCTACGCCGATAATGGGCTTTGAAACATCAGCGATGGTAAATTTCCAGGTGAAAGTACGTTTCAGTCCTAGGTCTAAGTGCAATAATGTAGGACCATAAGTATGAATGACTGTACCGTTCGCCGCCATAAGTTCATACTTTGTCTTGGTACAGGGCGCCTTGGTAGCCAACCGTGGAAAAACGCAGAGATCCGAGCCAGTATCAATGAGGAAAAGCATTTTTGAAATACGGTCGGTAATGAAAAGACGGCCTGTAGGTAAAGGGCAGACGTTGGCCGCTACTTCCGGCTGCCCAGAGAGTTTTCCGACTCTCCGTAACTACATGGCTGCACACATTTTTTAGCATTTGAACCAAATTTAAAATGGTACCAACATTTTTGCTGGGTAGTCGACTTCCTGCGATGTCTGGAATGGCTCCGGGAACGCTCTTTAAATTTTGATGAGACCGAGTTGTGACGTACGTGGGTCGAGAGTTCCGATACCTGCTTGGTCAGGAGTTGGATCTGCTTGGCCATTTCTTCCAACATGGAGGATGCAGGGGGTGTGGCCATCGCAGATGTGCTTGCGACCTGTGGTGATGAGGGTGCTATCTCATGCACTTTGTCTGCCAGGTCAGCTAATTTTTCGATAGGCAGATCAGGCTGTGAAGCTATAACCGTTTGAATGTTTTGTGGTAACCTACTCGACCATAATGTTTTTAAAAAATCCTTGGGGACAGATGAACCCGCAAGATCTTGCATGTATCGCAGAAACTGTGATGGCTTGCGATCACCTAGCTGCTCGTGCCTCAGCAACTGCATCACTTTCTTTTCTTGAGACGCAGACAATCTTTTAATCAGTTGCGTTTTAAGAGTGATGTATTTATCCGTCTCGGGAGGAGAAATGATAATATCCTTCACCTCGACAGCAAATTGATTATCTAACTGAGCGGCAACGTAATAAAATTTTGTAGTATCACTTGTTATATTAGATAAAGCAAACTGACCTTCAATTTGTGAAAACCAAAGGGCTGGTTCTTCCGGCCAGAATGGTGGAATACGCACGCCAATTCTGCACACGTTGGATGTAGTCGCGTCCTCCATCTTGTATCAGAGGTCACTTGCCAAGGTCGTTAAAATGGCCTCCTGCCGTTTTAAATCTTCTTGCCAGCAGTAAGCGTAGGTATTTATTGTAGTGCTCACCAATTTAGGGGTCACCAATATAGCGGTTGAGATGTGATACCACTATTTAATATGATCTTATTTATTTTACACTAAATGAGTAAAATTAAAAATCCAAATTTTGTGGAGAAATTGTCCAAATTTAATATATACCATTTAAATAAATACCAATAGAAAATACAAGCTAAACTAGCACGTAATAGCAAGAAGTTAAGGTTGAGAATTGAATGCAAGCTAAGAGAGCAATGGATACACAAGTGAATGTCGCAAGCGATTCTAGCCGACTCTTTAAACGTGGCGATGCTGGCTAGCAGCCTACGACAGGCATAGCAAAAAAACTCGGAACAGGTTTGAATTGTTCCAATGCGCTGCGTGCGGATGATTCTAGTAAATGTAATAATATTAATTTTGAATAAGTAATGTTCCCTACAAATTCAATGTTATTAAAATCAGAATATTCATATCTTCAATATCATTGATGTCCAATTGATTTTAATGTAATTAAAGGATTATTAAGTTCATCTATAAATTAACTTATAACAAAAACAAAAACCGACTTCTAACAACGAACTAAAAAGTGAAAAATAATTTTACAAAGATTTTATAATTTTGAAGTCGGTGTCAAGCTAATGCTAATACAACACCTTTACTACAATATCTAATTACTAAGCCTGTTTGTTCTACTGAGCACCGACTTCAAAATTATAAAATCTTTGTAAAATTATTTTTCACTTTTTAGTTCGTTGTTAGAAGTCGGTTTTTGTTTTTGTTAAAAAATAATTTATTTTACGATTTTAAGTGATGGGTAGATCTTAAAATGATGCTTCTTGAACGAGTGGTGATGGTGGTGGTAGTGGTTGTCAACGAGTGGTTGTGAATGTCCCATGTAAAACTTCATTTAATTACGGTTTATTTTTGCGCAAAGTAACGTTTTGGTATATTGACAAGAACATACATAAAAAGTATTCGGGCGAATTGGGAATCTCCCTTTTTTGAAGTTGGTTGAAAATGAGAACATTCTCTTTTTTGAGGTTGATTGAAAAGAAATGTAACGATCAGGAATCTCACTTCTGACATCGAGTTAAAAAGTTTTTGCTTGTAACTATTACAGTATAATCAATTTTTTACCAAAAAAAACAAACTTTCTCAAATTTCACCGGATTCCATAATCGGAATCTAGCCAAACTTTCACCAAATTATCCTTGAAGTGTATCCTTTCAAATAAAATAAGAATCATCAAAATCAGTTTGCGCGACATTAAGTTATGCGTCTATTTGTCGCGCACATACCTAATGCAAATATAAGACTTATGTGATTTTCTCATGGATACCATTGTCAGACATGGACCAAAAAAAATGGGACCATTCGGGAAGCTTCACCTTTCAAATAAAAAAAAAATATCAAAATCGGTTCACCCAGTCAAAAGTTATGAGGTAACAAACATAAAAAAATAATAATAAAAAAAAAAATTAAAAAAAAAAAAAATACAGTCGAATTGATAACCTCCTTTTCTTACAGAAGTCGGTTAAAAATATATAACAATCGTAATGATGGAAGTGCAATAAAAATTAAAGTAATAGCTGGTAAAATAGTTCAAATTAATTCAATTATTTGACCCTCTAATAAAAATCGATTAATATAATTATTGAAAAATAAATTTATTATTAAATATGCTACTAAAATTGTTATTATAATTAAAATAATTAATGTATGGTCATGAAAAAAAATAATTTGTTCTATTAATGGAGAAGCTCTATTTTGGTAATTTAAATTAGATCAGGTTGCCATTTCTAAAAAAAGGATATTCCTTTATAAATGGGGTTTAAATCCATTACATATAATCTGCCATTTTAGAAATTTCTTAAAATAGGAAGTTCATTATAAGAATGTTCAGAAGGAGGTAAATTTTGATATCATTCAATAGAGGATGGTATATTTAATGAAAATAGGATTATTCGTTGATTAATTATTGATTCTCAAATAATAATAATAATTAAAATTATGGAAAATAATGAAATATATGAACCAAATGAAGAAATAATAGGCCTAGTGTCCGGGGAACCGGCAAGCCAGGCACGCACTGAGGAGGTGCGGGTAGCCGCAATGGAGTTGTGGGAAACTCGGCTGGCAACACCAACTGCCGGCCTGAGGACGATCGAGGCTGTTCGTCCAGTGTTCCGCCAGTGGTTAGCGCGGCGTCACGGCGTCCTAACCTTCCGCATGACACAGGTGCTCACGGGGCATGGCTGCTTCGGGGGTTGGTTACTTGTGTCGGATCGCCGGGAGGGAGCCCGACGCTCGCTGCCACCACTGCGACGACTGCCTCGATGAGACGGCCCAGCACACGTTGGAGGTGTGCTCAGCCTGGGCGTCTCAACGTCGCGCTTGGCGCGACGTCATAGGGGACGACCTTTCCCTGCCGGCCGTGGTCAAGGCTATGGCCGGCAGCGAGACGTCGTGGGATGCGGTCTCATCCTTCTGCGAGGCAGTGGTGCTCGAGAAGGAGTCGGCGGAACGGGCGAGGGAGGCTTTTGCCGAAGTCGCCATCCGCCGTAAGAGACCGGGTCGCCGGAGGGCGGCACACGATCGCCGCCTTCCGCCCTAATGTGCTAGAGGGCGGTCAGCTTGGGGAAGCTGACCGCCTACCAACCTGGCCCGAGTAGGCACGCACAGGTTGCTCCCGCGCGCTACTCCGAGCAGGCCGTCGAGGGTGCCCACACACCCTTGACTCCGCGACGTGCCTTGCAGGCTCCCGCCGCCGCGTTTCGCGGAAGACTCACGTCCCCGTGTCTCGCGGCCAGTGGCGGTCGAGGAGGAGCACCGTGAGGTTTTAGTGGGTATTGGGATAATACTATCCAATTAGCAGAAAATGTTAAATTCTTAGGCATGATTCTCGATAAAAGACTGAACGGAATTGCCCATGCTGAACATGTCAGTAAAAAATGTGAAAACGGCATCAACGCTTTAAGAGCTGTGTCTGGTGTGTGGTGGCGTGCACACCCTTATACTCTCAAACTACTGTACAATGCCATTATCCGTAGTCACATTGACTACGGATTATTTGTTTTAGACCCCTTTAACAAAGTTGCTACTGAAAAACTCAATAGGATCCAATACAAATACCTACGAATTATTATAGGTGCAATGAAGTCTTCTCCCACCAACGCACTGCAGGTTGAGTGTGTTGATCCTCCTTATCCGTCGCCAATTCCTGTCTGATCGGTTTGTTGGTAAAATGTTACAGCTGTCATCCCACCCTCTATGGTCCAAGCTATCTGATTTAGCGGACCTCATTCCTCCGGGCAGGCCCCTACCCTACTTGCTCAATAGTTTCCTGAAATTTACCTCTCTTCCTCATCCCTTGTCCTCTTCTCCGTCTAATCCTTAATTCAAAAATTAAAAAAATAAAATTTATATTATAAGATAATAAAATTATTGGTGAAATTTTTTGTCATGTTATTAAAATAAATCTATTAAATCATGATAATCCTTCTATAATATTAGGAAATCAAAAATGAAAAGGAACAGAACCTATTTTTATTAATATTGCAGAATTTATAATAATTGATAATAAATCATTAATAAATATTTTTATAAGAAATAAATTCAATAGGATAGAAAATAAAAAAAATAATTGATGCAATAGATTGAGTTAAAAAATATTTTAAGGAAGCTTCTGAATTTAATAGATTATTGGGGGAAGAGATTAAGGGGATAAATCTAAGTAAATTAATTTCTAAGCCAATTCAGCATCCTAATCATGAATTTGATGAAATAGAAATTATAGTTCTGAAAAATAAAATAAATAAGAAAAATATTTTATTGGAATTATTAATTAATAAAATAAAAAATAAGAATAAAATATTCTAAAGATGAATTTAAATTCATTATAAAAAAATTATATTTTAGTGTAAAATGCACAATAATTTTTGAAATTATTAGATATAGTTTAATTCTATAAAATATAATAAAGGTAAAAAATTACATTAATTATCCTATCAGAATAATCCTTTTATCAGGCACTTTATTTTTAAAAAAAAGGGATTTCTTTTATATTTGGGGTATGAATCCAAAAGCTTATTTTAGCTTTTTTTTATTTGTTAAGTAATACTTTTTGCGCCTTACGATAATTTCTTGCATAAGTCCTGCACTTTTAATGGTTGCCTGTAAGAGATCACTTGCAGTGATAAGGCCGCCATTGCACATGTTAATTTAAGTACCTATGTATCCTTCGTTTTCTTTTCTTTTCTATTTTTTTTTTTCTGTGTAAATTTTATATATATATATATATTTTTTCAATGCAATAAAGTATTATTATTATTATTTTTTTTTTAAATTAATTAATTATTATTTAATTAATATTATATTTATAATATAATTTTTTAAATAATTATTAATCGTTTATTATATATTTTAATTTTTAATATGAATATTATAAAAATAGGAGAAAGAAAAATATTAAAAATTTAATAATTAATATTAATATATATATACATTAATTAAATTTATTATTATATATATATATACGTCGGAGTTGGGTGGATTTCCCTCGCACATAGTTTTGAGTGCCCGGTCTACTGTGTGCTTTAGTGGATAATGTTGGCATGAGTAAACACAATTTGTGATATTACGAATTAATTACAACACCGTAATCAATACACAAGAAAGCAGCTACCACTATCCCAGTAGGTAGATACACAACACGGAACGCGGGACAGTTTCAGTGTCGTCTGCACCGGCCGACTGCCAAACACAAAGTGAGTCGATGTCCGTCGGCCACGCTTCGACTCGCCCCTTCCATACCAATGCATAACACTAACTCTGTCGAGCGCCAATAGATGGCGCTGGCGTTCCGGAACCACATCAATACTACAAATTCCGACACGGCCATCCTTCTAGCACACGTCCTCGTGTGTTGGTTAGCCTAGAAGAAAAAGCTACAACAGTACCTCGTACCGCTCGGCCAACCTACATCAGAACCTTACCAACCAACTTCCAGAACCGTACACTAGAATTGTAATAGACGTACACTAGTAATTACACTAGTAATTGTATACCAGAACCTTATACCTGAACTGTATACCTGAACTGTGTACCTGAACTGTATACCTGAACCTTATACCTGAACCTTATACCTGAACAACTTGACCCTCGACACTAGATCAACTCGACACCAGATCAACTCGACACCAGATCAACTCGACACCAGATCAACTGGACACTACAATTTGACACCAATCTGGATCATAATTGTAACTAACCACTACACACAAATACCACAGCCATGTACCATCGACATCATAACCAAAACTTCACTTTACTTTACTTTACTTCACTTTACTTCAGCAACTAGTTACAACCAAATTAACAGAAACCTCCGAGTAAAGACCTCTAACGCCACAGCTCTCCAGCCGAACAGCAATCAAATTGCTCTCTCACATCTCAATACGCATATCAATCGAGTGGATCGCCCGTGTACGTCACCTCTGCGACAACACGCTACGGTCTCTGCAGACCACGACCTCAGTACGGTCGAAAACCTCTCAATACGCATATCCACCGCGTGGATAGCCCGTGTATGTCACACCTGCGACAACACGCTACGGTCTCTACAGACCACGACCTCCGCCAGAGTTAAACGCACACCGCGCACCCACGGACTACTTGAGTTGCCCCAAGAGATACCGATTTCTACCGGGCTACGACTACGAAATAACTACTGGTACGGTCGAACACATTACGGCCGATAGAACCATTTACTCGAGTCTCTTCAACTACTTAAGCTTGAACACCATCATATCATCAACAACATCATAAATTACACATTGATTTCGTCGGGTACATGACTTGCTGGCATTTTCCTCAACCTATCGTGAGCAAATTTGTACGTTACAAGACGTTTACAATTTACAGAACCAAAACTGACAACCTTAAATGAACCTTTAAATTTTGAATCGAATTTTTACACTTATTAACTTTACAATATTAACAATACGCCAACAGAAAACTTACTTACTTTCGTTTTTGTCATATCAAAACGGGACCTACCATATTCCGCACACTTCGTAATAATGTCTGATGCTACTTAACGAATTTCGTCAATGTCAACGACAGTCTATACCTCACTACTACACATAAATGATATAAATCAATGATACATACCAATGATACACATCAAAGATACACACCACAGATACACACCATTGACACACATTAACGACAAATCAATGACACACACCAATGATACACATCAATGACACATCAATGATACACACCACCGATACACATCAATGATAACGGTATCGTTATTTTATGAATTAAAATCTACCGGTTCATCGTACAATTTATCTCGAGTTGTACCCTCCTACAGATTCTTGCCACAACTTATTACCACCGCTAGTCTCAAACGTTGTCGACATGGACTTTAACACACTTCTGACGCGCTTTACCTGCCTGTTAGCACTGGGTAAGCCCGCCGCCGTAAGATGCCAACCTAAGTCTACTAGTGAAAACTACCACCAGTAAAACAATCTTCCCTGGTCAGCTATGATGCGAGTTGGAGCCCCAAACAAAGCCACAAGTCACCTCGTGAACACTCCAAGAGTCAATGCCTGCCGCACGAAACAAAAGAACACACTTCGCGAACGCGTCTGTCAGAATGAAAATGTACTCCTTATCGTTTCACCGCTGAGCCTATTCGCCACGTCTACACGAACCGTATTTCACGGCATCATTACCTTAGGGATTTGATGCAGGCCAGTTTGAACTGTTCCTGAGTGAGATTTCGCGACCCTACAAGTAACGCAGACATCCACAAATCCTCCAGCACACCATGACCGGAAACCAGCAAAAGTCAAAATGCTGTTCAATAGTCCCCTCAGCCTCGAGACGAACAACAGATTCAAAACTGACGGAAATAGGAAGCTAATCCGACGAACTGCTACTACTTAATCACAGTCTCTGGAGGCGATAGAGACCTGACTAGCCTCCACTTCAAAAGGAACACTTCACTAGGTTCAAAGAGAAACCAGCCCTTGTCACAGCTTCCAACACTGCATTAAGTCCTCCCATACTGGACCGCTAAATCGGTTGAGACAATGTCAATGTCAAAATGTCCTCAAAATACACCACCACGCAATCACGAACCAAATCACCCAACACGATCACAATTGTCTTCTGAAAAATCGAAATTGAATTCTTCAGACCAAAAGGCACAGTCAAGAATTCAAACTGCCCTTCAGCTGTTATGAAAGCAGTACTGTCTACAGAATTTTCGTTTACTGTGATCAAATGAAAACCGAAATGCGCTATAGAGTTTCAAAAAATAATTAGCACCCTGAAAACGTGAAGTTTGATCAGTAATTAATGGAAGCGGATAACTGTCAGGGTTGGTATTATTGTTAAGCTCACTATAGTCAATACAGATACGGTCTGAACCGTCATACTTCTTTACTAATAAAGCCGGACTTTCAAAAGGAGGACAGCTCGACCTAATGATATTCACGTGTAAACCTTCCTTTACTCTGTTGCGTATAACGCTACGTTCGTCCGGCGACATCCTATATGGACGCCGCTGTACTGTGCGATTCGAACCAACCCGGTCACTACCACTGGTCACTGTCACCAGTAATATCAGCTGAGATATCAGTCAAAGTCAACTCACTCACACTATCGTTATTCACTGAATTTACATAAAGATTCCCGTCAAACAAAATGTCAGTCAGTTATGTTTACTGTACAACCCTGATTTAAAATCTCGCGACAATAATATCCTAAGAGGGCAATCGTTAATACTACAAAACACAGAATTTGTTCGGTACTGTATACTCGTGTTTGACTAATACCGGTCATAGTAACAACATTACTAAACCGTCGACCACTAAATGTAACAGAAAAACTTTCAACTAACGAGAATTTAGCACCAGAATCGTAAACAAAACAAAACAGTTCACCTTTTGTCTTGTACCCTACCCTTTGGAAATTGGACACTGCATACGTCCACACGCCGCTCCATCCACTCACCGTTCATCACGCGCTGCGCCGTCCCTGCTGCCATCGCTTGGCCCGCCGCCTTCGCTCGTACACCAGATGGCGATATGACCCGGTTTGCCACACTTGAAGCACACTAAAGGCCTCGCTGCCGGCTGCTGCACCGCTTGACTCAACGTTGAAGATACAGGTGTTCGTACCGTCGCATCGATAGGCTTGCTTCTGCATTCCGCTCACTTATGGCCAGCCATTTTTCCACCGCTCAAACACTTCAGTGTTGTAAACGCTATACGTTAAAGCCGCGGGTCAGACTGATGTGATGTGAGAGAGTACAGTAGCCACAGCAACCTCTTCTTTGCCCACATCACAATGTCCAGTGATTTGTGAGGGTAGCATGTCATACTCTCGTACGCTGTTTGAGACAGCCACAAAGATGCTTCACCTTCCAGTGCCTTACTTACAGCAAGCTCGAGTTGACTGCCTCTCGGGGAGTTTGTCAAAAGCACAAGTCAGCCGTTGCGCACCACGATCTCGCGTCCGTGTCTTCTTTGTCAGGATCATAAGTGGGTAACCACATATACCTCCCTGAATTAGCCTCGGTGTATACAGGGCTTCGAACATAGCACGCCAGTGGTTATCTCCATTGTTCTCTGTGCCAACACCGATCGCACTTCTGATGTCGGAGTTGGGTGGATTTCCCTCGCACATAGTTTTGAATGCCCGGTCTACTGTGTGCTTTAGTAGATAATGTTGGCATGAGTAAACACAATTTGTGATATTACGAATTAATTACAACACCGTAATCAATACACAAGAAAGCAGCTACCGCTATCCCAGTAGGTAGATACACAACACGGAACGCGGGACAGTTTCAGTGTCGTCTGCACCGGCCGACTGCCAAACACAAAGTGAGTCGATGTCCGTCGGCCACGCTTCCAATGCATAACACTAACTCTGTCGTCACTTACCGCCGGCACCTTCCCGCGCATTCCCGCGGGTTGTATACCACCTTGAAGGCCCCTCGGAGCCCGAACGATCGACACCAGTTTCAACTGAATCCGAGCGGGAAAAACTGAAAGACGGAGGGGAAAGAGGTTGCTCCCGCGCGCTACTCCGAGCAGGCCGTCGAGGGTGCCCACACACCCTTGACTCCGCGACGTGCCTAGCAGGCTCCCGCCGCCGCGTTTCGTGGACGATTCTAGTCCCCGCGTCTCGCGGTCAGTGGCGGTCGAGGAGGAGCACCGTGAGGTTTTAGTGGGTATTGGGATTGGCCTTCAGCCGGTCCATGAGTCCCACATAACCCGCTCGAGTCCCCACTCGGGCCGGTATCCGTAAAAGGATTTCCTCACGTTAAAAAAAAAAAAAAAAAATGTCAGGTTAGGTTGGGGTGCTTGGTCGGATGACCTCCTCGTGTGTTCACCCGCTGTTGGCCCTTTCTCGAATGCTTGTCGTTCGGGGGGGACGAACAGTGTTGCGGACCGGTGCACCCTGGGCGGCGAGTAATTGGTGCCTACAGGATTCGTCCTTGGGTAATGATTGCTCGCTGGCTAATAATCCGGCGTGGTTCTTCGCGTGTCCTCTGTCATGCAGAGGTCACAGTGTGAGGAACCGGAGGGCGTGCGTGGTGTGTACTCACCCTACCGCCACGCAGGTGCAGTGATGTGCCAGCGCCGAAAATATCGGAACTCCACTCTTGGTTGCGGTCATGTCTCGTAATCAGGAATGGAACTGAGGGCCTTGCCTTTACCGGCCGGGCTGCGAGGAAGAAAACCTCTATAAAAAATTACCCCAACCCAAGCGGCGAAGCAGCGCGAGGGGTTCATGGCTGATGGGGAGATCAGTCGCTACTGCTGGTCCCGCCAGGGTACCGGCCGACACCCTGGCGTAATAGGCTTATCCGAGTACAGGGGGCACTGCTCGGATGGACCGTTTTTCCCCCACACTCGTGGGAACAAAATGGAAAATGTTAACTTAAAAACCCAAAATGATGACGTAGGGAGGCCCGAGGAGGGCGGTGATCTGTTGTTGCCCGATATGGGCGGAGTAGTAGTTGTGCCCGAGAAAGGCGTAGGGAGTACTTTGCTCGAAAGGGGCAAAAGTCCGGCACTTGTGCCAATAGGAGGGGGGTTGAAGGATGCGCGAGTCGTGTTAGAGCGTCTGGACCATGAGGAGGTTGCCTCTATTATAAGAGGTAGGTCCAGGTCGTCACTTTCGTCGCGAGGCCGTTTCTGGGCGGCTTCCGAGTCAGACGCCGATAGCGTGATGTCTGTTGGGTCGAACAGCTCCAATGCTATCGAGGGGGCTAAAGCGCAGTTCCGAAAGGACAGAAAGAGGCGCCATCACAGGAAGAGTAACTCTGAATCCTCGGATGCGGATGGGGAGACAGAGACAAGCCGAAAGCGAAGGTTGCTTCGGCCAGAGGGAGTCGTGGTCGTACCAAATATTCCTGATGAGAATATAGGGCTAGCTGCTGGAAAGAAGGCGCTAAACGATGCCAAGCGCGAGGAGCGCCGGCTGAGGGCGGAGGAGGAAGTTGCTGAAATCTCCGCGGCGATACAAACTAGAGCAAGTTCTAGGCTCTCGGATGTGCCCCTGGAACTTTGCGGTGAGGAGCACATGGTCTCCGACTTGCGTAGCCAAGTATCTGATAGCTTGGCTATAATCAACAGAGTCGCCTGCAAGTCGGGGAATCTGAAGGGCACATTTACTAGGGCCCTTAAAGACGCTGCCGGAGTTATCTCTTCTGCCGTTAATACTCTGGCAAAGAGGACGGCATCAGAGGAAGTGGATATCCTCAAGGCAACAAACTCGCGACTGCAGTCGGAGTTGGTGGAGTTGCGGAAGGAGTTTGCCCTTTTGAGAGCGGAGTTGGAGCGGTCTAGAGCATCGGACTTGCGACCCACTCCCACGGAGTCTATTGCTGTGGAGGACATAGTGGGCACTATGGTCTCCACCAGGCTGGAAGCCTTTAAAGATCGGCTACCACCGGAGAGAAATCTGCGACCTCCGCTAGCGGCGGACAAGCGCAAGGTGGATAGCCCAAAGCAGGCGCAAGTGGACCCTGTCGCATCCACTTTGATGGCGCCGGCTAATCCGGCACCAAAGGAGCAAAGGTCTAAAAAGGCCAAGAAGAAGAAAGGCCCGGTGATGACCGCATCTACTGAGCCTCGACCTCTGCCACCCGCTCCGGCTGATATGTCTGAGGGCTGGACTGTAGTAGCCCGGAAGGGGGCCAAGAAGAGAAAGCCAGCTCCTAAGCCGAAAGCGCAAAAGGCTAAAGCGCAAAAGGAGCCAAAGTTGCGTCGTCCTAGATCGCAAGTTGTGACGATTAAGTTGCAGCCAGCCGTCGCCGACAAGATGTCGTATAGCGATGTCCTTACCCGGGTCAAGGAAAGTATAAAGTTGGAAGACCTGGGTATAGAGGACCTGAGATTCCGTGTTGCGTCTACTGGCGCTAGAATGCTAGGCGCTAGAATGCCTGGCGCCAACACTGCTGAGAAGGCGGATGCGCTAGCTGAGAAGTTGCGTGGGGTTCTCAGCCCCGAAGAGGTCCAGGTGTCGAGGCCAGTGAAATGTGCGGAATTGAGGGTGTTTGGCCTCGATGACTCCGTCACTGCTGAGGACGTGACGGCGGCAATAAGCCGAGTTTCCGGCTGTGCTGCGGGTAATATAAAAGTCGGAGAGATCCGACAGGACCGGGCCGGTCTAGGAATAGTATGGGTCCGATGTCCTGTCGGCGCAGCGCAGAAGATTAGCGGGGCGAGACTACTTGTTGGCTTCGTCTCTGCTGGAGTGAGGCTGTTGATGCCCCGTGCGCAACGTTGTTTCCGTTGCCACGAAGTGGGCCACATGGCTGCGAAGTGCAGTAGCCAGGTGGACCGCAGCAAACAGTGTTTCCAGTGTGGCCAGACCGGGCATCAGCAGAGATCGTGTTCGGCAGAGCCTCATTGTCCGGTGTGTGAGGCGGCGTAAAGGCCCGCTAATCACATGTTGGGGAATGCTGCCTGTGGAAAGGCTAGCACCAATAACGGTGGAAAGCGCAGACGAGTGCCGGCAACATCGGCCAGGTCTAATATCCCAGCTGGGCCTGAGGAGGTGCAACACATGGAAGACCAATAATGGCTCTCCGCGTGTTGCATGCGAACATTAACCACTGTGCTAGGGCCCAGGACTTATTGGTCCAAAGCCTGGCGCAGTGGTCTATCCAGGTGGCGGTTGTTTCGGAGCCCTACAGCGTTCCCGACAGAGACAACTGGGTAGCCGACAACACCGGGGTGGTGACTATTATCACCCAGGTCGCCGCGGGCTCCCCGCCTTTCTCACGTGTAGAGAGAGGTGTGGGATGCGTCGCCGCACTTGTCGGCAACCTAGTTGTCGTAGGGGTCTACTTTTCCCCCAATCGAACTCTCGCGGAGTTTGAAGAGTTCCTTATACGATTGGGGGAAATGGTAGAGCGATTTCGTCCGGCGGAGATGTTGGTGGCCGGCGATCTCAACGCGAAGTCCAGCGTGTGGGGCTTCGCAACGACGGATGTGCGTGGTGTGACGCTGTCGGAGTGGGTTGTTGCCACCGGTTTGTCTGTGCTCAACCGAGCGACCAAGAACACGTGTGTGCGAAGGCTGGGCGGATCCGTCGTGGACGTTTCGGTCGCGAGCCCGGCCCTAGCATGTCGTGTTCGGGGCTGGCGAGTGCTGGATGATGTGGAGACTCTCTCGGATCACCTCTACATCTTGTACGAGATCTCCATACATCCTGCGGTGCCACCAGCCCCCAGTCCAAACTCGCGAGAGTACGGACCGCGGTGGCAACAGGGTCGTCTCGACAGGGAGTTGTTGGAGGAGGCCGCGATAGTGAAATCCTGGCGGCCCCAGAGCTTGGCGTCTGCAGAAGACGCCGCATCCTGGGCGCAGGGGGCGCTGACGCGTATCTGTGACGAGTCAATGCCCCGTTCCGGGCGCCGCCCTCAACGGCGGCAAGTGTACTGGTGGTCGTGGGAGATCGCGCAACTGCGTAACACCTGCGTTGCGGCGAGACGCCAGTACAGCCACTATCGCAGACGGGTACAGAAGGTGCAGGAGGAGGAAGACCGACTGTACCGCGTCTATGTCGAGGCGAGAACGCAGCTGCAGGAGGAGATCGGTCGTGTGAAAGGCGAGTCGCACGACCGGTTGATCGCGGGGATAGACTTAGACCCGTACGGCACACCTTACCGAATGGTGCTCGGTAGGTTACGGGCTTGGGCACCACCACTGACGCAGACACTCCAACCGGACGTACTCCGAGGGGTTCTGTCGTCGCTATTCCCGCAGCGGGCCAGTTTTGCACCACCCAGTATGGCCCGCCCTGCAGCGCGTGAGGAGGAAGAGGAGGACGACGAGGACAGCGTCACACCACCGGTGGAGGAGGAGGAGCTCGAAGAAGCTGTACGCCGATCTCGGCTCAAGAGCACCGCCCCGGGCTTCGATGGCATTCCCGACCGGGCGCTAACTCTGGCCCTCAACACCTTAGGGCCCAGAGTGCGAGGACTATTCACTGCCTGTCTGGCTCAAGCCATAATTCCACAGCGGTGGAAGACAGGCAGGCTAGTCCTCATCAAGAAGGAGGGTCGCCCGGCGGATTCAGCCTCCGCCTACAGGCCCATCGTGCTCTTGAGCGAGATCGCCAAGCTCCTTGAGCGTGTTGTAGCCAGGAGGCTACAACACCATTTGGAGGGGACAGGTCCGGACCTCTCGGACCACCAGTATGGCTTCCGTAGGGGGCGATCGACGGTGGATGCCATACTGGAGGTAAAGTCCTATGCGCAGGATGCGGTGGCCCGAGGCAATGGAGTCTTGGCGGTGTCTTTAGACATCGCCAACGCCTTCAACTCCCTGCCATGGCCCTGCATAAAGGAGGCACTGTTATACTATCGTGTGCCTCCATACCTGCGCCGCGTCATCGGGGCTTACCTGTCCGGTAGGTCTGTGACCTTTCCAGCTCCTGGAGGAGGTTGGAAGGAGTTCGTTGTGTCGGCCGGTGCTCCACAAGGATCGGTGCTGGGTCCGATCCTCTGGAACATCGGATACGACTGGGTGCTGCGGGGCGGCACCCTGAGGGGGATAAAGGTCCTCTGTTACGCAGATGACACGCTGGTCTTGGCGCAGCAGTGGACCTATCGAGAGGCGGCAGTCCTCGCGACTGCTGGAGTTGCGGAGGTAGTCGGCCGCATAAAACGGCTGGGCTTGGAAGTCTCCCTCAACAAGTCCGAGGCAATCTACTTCCATGCTCCTCGAAAGGGCTCACCGGCAGATGCCCACATCGTCGTCGGTGGCGTCAAAATTGACGTTGCCCGGAGCATGAAGTACCTCGGACTTGTTCTGGATGGTCGGTGGAGTTTTCGGGGCCGCTTTACATCTTTGGCCCCGAAACTGTTGAAGACAGCGGCGGCACTGGCGCGCCTTTTGCCCAATGTGGATGGGCCGAGCGCCTCTAGCCGTCGGCTGTACACCGAAGTGGTCCGATCCGACCGGCACAACATCACTCTGCTGCGACGTGCGCAGAGGGTGATGGCCATCCGGGCGATACGGGGGTACCGGACCATCTCCGGTGAAGTGGCGTGCGTGCTGGCTGGAGTCATACCGTGGGACCTGGATGCTCTTTCTCTGGCGTCGGTCTATTGCCGGCGTCGAGGCCTAGCGTCCGGGGAACCGGCAAGCCAAGCGCGCACTGAGGAGGCGTGGGTAGCCGCTGTTGAAATGTGGGAAACTCGGCTGGCAAATCCATCTGCCGGCCTGAGGAAGATCGAGGCTGTTCGTCCAGTGTTCCGCCAGTGGTTAGCGCGGCGTCACGGCGTCCTAACCTTCCGCACGACACAGGTGCTCACGGGGCATGGCTGCTTCGGGGGTTACCTGTGTCGGATCGCCGGGAGGGAGTCCGACGCTCGCTGCCACCACTGCGACGACTGCCTCGACGAGACGGCCCAGCACACATTGGAGGTGTGCTCAGCCTTTTTTTTTTTTTTTTTTAACGTGAGGAAATCCTTTTACGGATACCGGCCCGAGTGGGGACTCGAGCGGGTTATGTGGGACTCGCGGACTTGGCAGATGTAGGCCGTCCGCATACCCACTAAAACCTCACGGTGCTCCTCCTCGACCGCCACTGGCCGCGAGACGCGGGGACTAGAATCGTCCACGAATCGCGGCGGCGGGAGCCTGCAAGGCACGTCGCGGAGTCAAGGGTGTGTGGGCACCCTCGACGGCCTGCTCGGAGTAGCGCGCGGGAGCGACCTGCGCGCGCCTACTCGGGCCAGGTTGGTAGGCAGCCAGCTTCCCCAAGCTGACCGCCCTCTGGCACATTAGGGCGGAAGGCGGCGATCGTATGCCGCCCTCCGGCGACCCGGTCTCTTACGGCGGATGGCGACTTCGGCAATAGCCTCCCTCGCCCGTTCCGCCGACTCCTTCTCGAGCACCACTGCCTCGCAGAAGGATGAGACCGCGTCCCACGACGTCTCGCTACCGGCCATGGCCTTGACCTCGGCCGGCAGGGAAAGGTCGTCCCCTATGACGTCGCGCAAAGCGCGATGTTGAGACGCCCAGGCTGAGCACACCTCCAACGTGTGCTGGGCCGTCTCATCGAGGCAGTCGTCGCAGTGGTGGCAGCGAGCGTCGGGCTCCCTCCCAGCGATCCGACACAGGTAACCCCCGAAGCAGCCATGCCCCGTGAGCACCTGTGTGGTGCGGAAGGTTAGGACGCCGTGACGCCGCGCTAACCACTGGCGGAATACTGGACGAACCGCCTCGATCGTCAACCGGCTGGCAGATGGTGTCGCCAGCCGGGATTCCCATAACTCAACCGCGGTTTCCCGCTCCTCCTCCGTGCGTGCCTGGCGTGCCGGTTCCCCGGACACTAGGCCCCGACGCCGGCAATAGACCGACGCCAGAGACAGAGCATCCAGATCCCACGGCATGACTCCAGCCAGCACGCACGCCACCTCACCGGAGATGGTCCGGTACCCCCGTATCGCCCGGATGGCCATCACCCTCTGCGCATGTCGCAGCAGGGTGATGTTGTGCCGGTCCAGGGCGTCCGCCCATACGGGAGCACCGTAGAGCGCCATCGATCGGACCACTCCGGTGTACAGCCGACGGCTAGAGGCGCTCGGCCCACCAACATTGGGCAGAAGGCGCGCCAGTGCCGCCGCTGTCTTCAATAGTTTCGGGGCCAAGGATGTAAAGTGGCCCCGAAAACTCCACCGACCATCCAGAACAAGTCCGAGGTACTTCATGCTCCGGGCGACGTCAATCTTGACGCCACCGACGACGATGTGGGCATCTGCCGGTGGGCCCTTTCGAGGAGCATGGAAGTAGATTGCCTCGGACTTGTTGAGGGAGACCTCCAAACCCAGCCGCTTTATGCGGCCGACGACCTCCGCCACTCCAGCCGTCGCGAGGACCGCCGCCTCCCGATATGTCCTCTGCTGCGCCAAGACCAGCGTGTCATCGGCGTAACAGAGGACCTTTATCCCCCTCAGGGTGCCGCCATACTGGTGGTCCGAGAGGTCCGGACCTGTCCCCTCCAAATGGTGTTGTAGCCTCCTGGCTACAACACGCTCAAGGAGCTTGGCGATCTCGCTCAAGAGCACGATGGGCCTGTAGGCGGAGGCTGAATCCGCTGGGCGACCCTCCTTCTTGATGAGGACTAGCCTGCCTGTCTTCCACCGCTGTGGAATTATGGCTTGAGCCAGACAGGCAGTGAATAGTCCTCGCACTCTGGGTCCTAAGGTGTTGAGGGCCAGAGTTAGCGCCCGGCCGGGAATGCCATCCAAACCCGGGGCGGTGCTCTTGAGCCGAGATCGGCGTACAGCTTCTTCGAGCTCCTCCTCCTCCACCGGTGGTGTGACGCTGTCCTCGTCGTCTTCCTCTACCTCCTCACGCGCTGCAGGGCGGGCCATACTGGGTGGTGCAAAACTGGCCCGCTGCGGGAATAGCGACGACAGAACCCCTCGGAGAATGTCCGGTCGGAGTGTCTGCGTCAGTGGTGGTGCCCAAGCCCGTAACCTACCGAGCACCATTCGGTAAGGTGTGCCGTACGGGTCTAAGTCTATCCCCGCGATCAACCGGTCGTGCGACTCGCCTTTCACACGACCGATCTCCTCCTGCAGCTGCGTTCTCGCCTCGACATAGACGCGGTACAGTCGGTCTTCCTCCTCCTGCACCTTCTGTACCCGTCTGCGATAGTGGCTGTACTGGCGTCTCGCCGCAACGCAGGTGTTACGCAGTTGCGCGATCTCCCACGACCACCAGTACACTTGCCGCCGTTGAGGGCGGCGCCCGGAACGGGGCATTGACGCGTCACAGATACGCGTCAGCGCCCCCTGCGCCCAGGATGCGGCGTCTTCTGCAGACGCCAAGCTCTGTGGCAGCCAGGATTCCACTATCGCGGCCTCCTCCAACAACTCCCTGTCGAGGCGACCCAGTTGCCACCGCGGTCCGTACTCTCGCGAGTTTGGACTGGGGGCTGGTGGCACCGCAGGATGTATGGAGATCTCGTACAAGATGTAGAGGTGATCCGAGAGAGTCTCCACATCATCCAGCACTCGCCAGCCCCGAACACGACATGCTAGGGCCGGGCTCGCGACCGAAACGTCCACGACGGATCCGCCCAGCCTTCGCACACACGTGTTCTTGGTCGCTCGGTTGAGCACAGACAAACCGGTGGCAACAACCCACTCCGACAGCGTCACACCACGCACATCCGTCGTTGCGAAGCCCCACACGCTGGACTTCGCGTTGAGATCGCCGGCCACCAACATCTCCGCCGGACGAAATCGCTCTACCATTTCCCCCAATCGTATAAGGAACTCTTCAAACTCCGCGAGAGTTCGATTGGGGGAAAAGTAGACCCCTACGACAACTAGGTTGCCGACAAGTGCGGCGACGCATCCCACACCTCTCTCTACACGTGAGAAAGGCGGGGAGCCCGCGGCGACCTGGGTGATAATAGTCACCACCCCGGTGTTGTCGGCTACCCAGTTGTCTCTGTCGGGAACGCTGTAGGGCTCCGAAACAACCGCCACCTGGATAGACCACTGCGCCAGGCTTTGGACCAATAAGTCCTGGGCCCTGGCACAGTGGTTTATATTCGCCTGCAGCACACGGAGAGCCATTATTGGTCTTCCATGTGCTGCGCCTCCTCTCGCCCAATTGGGGCGTCTGGCTTGCCCGCTGGTGGCCCATTTCCTCCCTTCCTGCCACTCCTCCTCTTCCTCGAGGAGCTGGCTTTTCCACATATGGCGCTTCCCACTGTATGGTCTGCGGGCTGTTCTGCCGCCACGCAAACCGGGCAGTGAGGTGCCGCCGAGCACTGATTTTGTTTGTGCCCAGCTTGTCCGCACCTGAAACACTGCTGGCTCCTATCATGTGCACTGCTGCACTTCGCCGCCACGTGACCAATCTCGTGGCAGCGATAGCAGCGCAGGGCTCGCTGTTGCAGCAGTTGCACACGCGCCGAAACGAAGCCCACTAGGAGCCTCGACCCGCTGACCTTCTTCGCTGCCATAACAGGGCAACGAACCCAAGCTGTGCCTAGGCCATTTTGGTCCTGTCGGATCTCTCCTACTTTGACCAGACCAGCATCACAGCCGCCAACTCGGCTTATGGCCTGCACCACCTCCTCCGAAGTGGCAGAGTCATCCAGGCCACTGACCCGCAACTCTGCGCACTTCACTGGTCTTGCGACCAACACCTCGCTGGAGTCCAGCACCCCGCGCAGCCGCTGAGCCAGGGCATCCGCCTTTTCGCTACTATTGGCGCCAGGTAGCTCCAGAACCCTGGCACCAGTAGAGGCGACTCTGAGACGCAAGTCAGAAATGCCCAGGTCTTCCAACTTTATCGCCTGCTTAACTTGCGACAGGACGTCTTTGTACGTCAACTCTTTACTGGCGGCAGCCGGCTGCAGAGTTAGCGTCACCGCCGCGGATCGCGGAGGGCGCAACTTGGGCTTAGCAGCCGACTTCGACGTTGCCTTCTGCGTTGTCTGTTTAGCTGCTGTCGCCTTCTTCTTCCCTTTACGCACCACCGTACTCCAACCTTCGTTCAGGTCTGCAGGAGCGGAAGGCAGCGGACGAGGCTCTACCGGTGCGGCTTGTAGGGCTTTTCTTCCTGTCTGTTTGCCTTTCCCTTTCTTAGGGCCCTGCTTCTGCTTCGGGCCAGGGTTGGCAGGCGCTACTAGGGTCGCCACAGTAGGCTCTGCGGCTACCGCTGAGACGGCCGCCTGACGCCTTTTGTCCGCCGCTAAAGGAGGACGAACTGGCTTTGCCGGTAGGAGCCTGTCCTCCAGCGCCGCCAGCCGCGTATTAAGCAATGTGCCCACCTGCACCATTACTGTACGCGCCACGTCGTCCTCCTTCTTCTTCTCCTCGGGGCCCTGTCGCTGGGTCCTAGAGCGCTCCAGTTCAGCTCGCATTAAGGACATCTCCTTGCGCAGCTCAGACAGTTCTTGGGTCAGTCGGATGTTTGCTGCCCGTAACTGCGTCACCTCCTCGTTAGCTGTCCTGCTAGCCAACATCCCCACGGCCGTGTTAATTGCGCCGGCGGCCTCCTTAAGGGCTTTTGTAAAGGTGCCCTTAAGGTTGCCGGATCTGCTGGCGACTTTATTAATTATGGCAATGCTGTCAGAGACCTGGTGCTGCAGATCATGCACCAAAGGGCCATCCAACCTAGGTCCCGCAAAGTCGGGCAAATCTGAGAGCCTGGAGCTTGCCCTAGACTGCACCGACTCCGCCATCCCTACGACCTCTTCCTCCGATTGGAGACGAAGCTCCTTTCGCCTAGCCGTGGATAACTTGGCCTTCGGCTTCTCTCTTTCCTCTCCACTTTCCGAAGAGCCGGAGCGGGTCTTCTTGCTCCTTGGCCTCTTCCGATATTTGCGGTCTCTCCGCATCTCCTCAGTTTGTGGCTCTATAGATACACAACTGTCCGCCTCCGACTCAGTGGCCGCCCAGAAACGGCCACGTGAGGATGTTGAGTTCGACCTGGACCTTCCACTGATGATAGAGGCGATTTCCGCCAGGTCCAGTCGTTTCAAGACAACTTTCGAGTCTTTCATACTCCCTGCCTCACTTGTGGGCACAGCAGCCCTCCTCTCGCCTATAGCAGGCACGACTCCTTCAGCTCCGCCCATCTCGGGCCACGTCACCTCACCGCCCTCCTCGGGCCCCACCACATCCTCAATTTGGTTTTTATTTTTTTGAATCTTCCATATTGATCCCACGAGTATGGGGGAAAAACGGTCCATCCGAGCAGTGCCCCCTGTACTCGGATAAGCCTATTACGCCAGGGTGTCGGCCGGTACCCTGGCGGGACCAGCAGTAGCGACTGATCTCCCCATCAGCCATGAACCCCTCGCGCTGCTTCGCCGCTTGGGTTGGGGTAATTTTTTATAGAGGTTTTCTTCCTCACAGCCCGGCCGGTAAAGGCAAGGCCCTCGGTTCCACTCCTGGTTACGAGACATGACCGCAACCGATGTGAGTGGAGTTCCGATATATTCGGCGCAGGCACATCACTGCACCTGCGTGGCGGTAGGGTGAGTACACACCACGCGCGCCCTCCGGTTCCTCACACTGTGTCCTCTGCATGACAGAGGACACGCGGAGAACCACGTCGGATTATTAGCCAACTAGCAATCATTACCCAAGGACGAATCCTGTGGGCACCAATTACTAGCCGCCCAGGGTGCACCGGCCCGCAACACTGTTCGTCCCCCCCGAATGACAAGCATTCGAGAAAGGGCCAACAGCGAGCGAACACACGAGGAGGTTATCCGACCAAGCACCCCAGGTGTGCTCAGCCTGGGCGTCTCAACGTCGCGCTTTGCGCGACGTCATAGGGGACGACCTTTCCCTGCCGGCCGTGGTCAAGGCTATGGCCGGCAGCGAGACGTCGTGGGATGCGGTCTCATCCTTCTGCGAGGCAGTGGTGCTCGAGAAGGAGTCGGCGGAACGGACGAGGGAGGCTTTTGCCGAAGTCGCCATCCGCCGTAAGAGACCGGGTCGCCGGAGGGCGGCACACGATCGCCGCCTTCGGCCCTAATGTGCCAGAGGGCGGTCAGCTTGGGGAAGCTGGCCGCCTACCAACCTGGCCCGAGTAGGCGCGCGCAGGTTGCTCCCGCGCGCTACTCCGAGCAGGCCGTCGAGGGTGCCCACACACCCTTGACTCCGCGACGTGCCTAGCAGGCTCCCGCCGCCGCGTTTCGTGGACGATTATAGTCCCCGCGTCTCGCGGCCAGTGGTGGTCGAGGAGGAGCATCGTGAGGTTTTAGTGGGTATTGGGATTGGCCTTCAGCCGGTCCACGAGTCCCACATAACCCGCTCGAGTCCCCACTCGGGCCGGTATCCGTCAAAAGGCCTTGGTTAAAGTTCCTTTAAGGTTGCCCGATCTGCTGGCAACCTTCCTTATCACCGCTAGGCTGTCCACCACCTGATTTTGTAGGTCAGACGCAAGTATGGCTTCGTCCTGCTCTTTCTCGGATGGTAGAGACATGTCCGAGAGCCTGGAGCTAGCCCTGGCCAGTACGGCCGCAGCGCTGTCAGACACCTCCTGTTCTGACCTCAGCGGCAACTCCTTCCTTTCTGCCTCACCGAGACCTTTCCGTCTCCTCATGGCAACCACTTTTGGCGCCGGTCTATCTGGCTCTCCTTCACCAGAAGACCCCGACTGATCGATCGGCTTCCGAGGACTCTTCCGCCTGTCCTTCAGGTATTGTGCCCGTGTACTTGACTTCTCCGACACCATCGACACAAAACTTTCAGTATCTGAGTCCTTTGACTCCAACGCTCCCCACAACCGTCCATATGATGATCCGGACCCTCGTCTCGACCTGACACTACCGACAGTCGACATTCCGTCATCAACGTCCAATCTGGTCAGAACCACTCTCGGCTCCTTCCACACTCCTACGTTCTGGCCATCACCAACTGACCCCTCCGCAGCGACACCAACGATCCAACGATCGACACCAGTTTCAACTGAATCCGAGCGAAGAAAACTGAAAAAATCGGTTTTCGCCACTTACCGCCCGCACCTTCCCGCGCATTCCCGCGGGTTGTATACCACCTTGAAGGCCCCTCGGAGCCCGAACGATCGACACCAGTTTCAACTGAATCCGAGCGGAGAAAACTGAAAAAATCGGTTTTCGCCACTTACCGCCATCGACACCAGTTTCAACTGAATCCGAGCGGGGAAAACTGAAAAAATCGGTTTTCGCCACTTACCGCCCGCACCTTCCCGCGCATTCCCGCAGGTTGTATACCACCTTGAAGGCCCCTTGGAGCCCGAACGATCGACACCAGTTTCAACTGAATCCGAGCGGGGAAAACTGAAAAAATCGGTTTACGCCACTTACCGCCCGCACCTTCCCGCGCATTCCCGCGGGTTGTATACCACCTAGAAGGCCCCTCGGAGCCCGAACGATCGACACCAGTTTCAACTGAATCCGAGCGGGGAAAACTGAAAAAATCGGTTTTCGCCACTTACCGCCGGCACCTTCCCGCGCATTCCCGCGGGTTTTATACCACCTTGAAAGCCCCTCGGAGCACGAACGATCGACACAAGTTTCAACTGAATCCGAGCGGGGAAAACTGAAAAAATCGGTTTTCGCCACTTACCGCCCGCACCTTCCCGCGCATTCCCGCGGGTTGTATACCACCTTGAAGGCCCCTCGGAGCCCGAACGATCGACACCAGTTTCAACTGAATCCGAGCGGGGAAAACTGAAAAAATCGGTTTTCGCCACTTACCGCCATCGACACCAGTTTCAACTGAATCCGAGCGGGGAAAACTGAAAAAATCGGTTTTCGCCACTTACCACCCGCACCTTCCCGCGCATTCCCGCGGGTTGTATACCACCTTGAAGGCCCCTCGGAGCCCGAACGATCGACACCAGTTTCAACTGAATCCGAGCGGGGAAAACTGAAAAAATCGGTTTTCGCCGCTAACCACCGGCACCTTCCCGCGCATTCCCGCGGGTTGTATACCACCTTGAAGGCCCCTCGAAGCCCGAATGATCGACACCAGTTTCAACTGAATCCGAGCGGGGAAAACTGAAAAAATCGGTTTTCGCCACTTACCGCCCGCACCTTCCCGCGCATTCCCGCGGGTTGTATACCACCTTGAAGGCCCCTCGGAGCCCGAACGATCGACACCAGTTTCAACTGAATCCGAGCGGGGAAAACTGAAAAAATCGGTTTTCGCCACTAACCGCCGGCACCTTCCCGCGCATTCCCGCGGGTTGTATACCACCTTGAAGGCCCCTCGGAGCCCGAACGATCGACACCAGTTTCAACTGAATCCGAGCGGGGAAAACTGAAAAAATCGGTTTTCGCCACTTACCGCCATCGACACCAGTTTCAACTGAATCCGAGCGGGGAAAACTGAAAAAATCGGTTTTCGCCACTTACCGCCCGCACCTTCCCGCGCATTCCCGCGGGTTGTATACCACCTTGAAGGCCCCTCGGAGCCCGAACGATCGACACCAGTTTCAACTGAATCCGAGCGGGGAAAAGTGAAAAAATCGGTTTTCGCCACTTACCGCCCGCACCTTCCCGCGCATTCCCGCGGGTTGTATACCACCTTGAAGGCCCCTCGGAGCCCGAACGATCGACACCAGTTTCAACTGAATCCGAGCGGGGAAAACTGAAAAAATCGGTTTTCGCCACTTACCGCCCGCACCTTCCCGCGCATTCCCGCGGGTTTTATACCACCTTGAAAGCCCCTCGGAGCCCGAACGATCGACACCAGTTTCAACTGAATCCGAGCGGGGAAAACTGAAAAAATCGGTTTTCGCCACTTACCGCCCGCACCTTCCCGCGCATTCCCGCGGGTTGTACACCACCTTGAAGGCCCCTCGGAGGCCGAACGATCGACACCAGTTTCAACTGAATCCGAGCGGGGAAAACTGAAAAAATCGGTTTTCGTCACTTACCGCCCACACCTTCCCGCACATTCCTGCGGGTTGGAAAAAATCGGTTTTCGCCACTTACCGCCGGCACCTTCCCAAAACTTCATTTAATTAGGTTTTATTTTTGCGCAAAGTAACATTTTGGTATATTGACAAGAACATACATAAAAAGTATTCGGGCGAATTGGGAATCTCCCTTTTTTCAAGTTGGTTGAAAATGAGAACATTCTCTTTTTTGAGGTTGATTGAAAAGAAATGTAACGATCAGGAATCTCACTTCTGACATCGAGTTAAAAAGTTTTTGCTTGTAACTATTATTGTACAAAAAAAACAAACTTTCTCAAATTTCACCGGAATCTAGCCAAACTTTCACCAAATTATCCTTGAAGTGTATCCTTTCAAATAAAATAAGAATCATCAAAATCAGTTTGCGCGACATTAAGTTATGCGTCTATTTGTCGCGCACATACCTAATGCAAATTTAAGACTTATGTGATTTTCTCATGGATACCATTGTCAGACATGGACCAAAAAAAAATGGGACCATTCGGGAAGCTTCACCTTTCAAATAAAAAAAAAATATCAAAATCGGTTCACCCAGTCAAAAGTTATGAGGTAACAAACATAAAAAAAAATAAAAAATAAAAAATAAAAAAATAAAAAATACAGTCGAATTGATAACCTTCTTTTCTTACAGAAGTCGGTTAAAAATATATAACAATCGTAATGATGGAAGTGCAATAAAAATTAAAGTAATAGCTGGTAAAATAGTTCAAATTAATTCAATTATTTGACCCTCTAATAAAAATCGATTAATATAATTATTGAAAAATAAATTTATTATTAAATATGCTACTAAAATTGTAATTATAATTAAAATAATTAATGTATGGTCATGAAAAAAAATAATTTGTTCTATTAATGGAGAAGCTCTATTTTGGTAATTTAAATTAGATCAGGTTGCCATTTCTAAAAAAAGGATATTCCTTTATAAATGGGGTTTAAATCCATTACATATAATCTGCCATATTAGAAATTTCTTAAAATAGGAAGTTCATTATAAGAATGTTCAGAAGGAGGTAAATTTTGATATCATTCAATAGAGGATGGTATATTTAATGAAAATAGGATTATTCGTTGATTAATTATTGATTCTCAAATAATAATAATAATTAAAATTATGGAAAATAATGAAATATATGAACCAAATGAAGAAATAATAGGCCTAGTGTCCGGGGAACCGGCAAGCCAGGCACGCACTGAGGAGGTGCGGGTAGCCGCAATGGAGTTGTGGGAAACTCGGCTGGCAACACCAACTGCCGGCCTGAGGACGATCGAGGCTGTTCGTCCAGTGTTCCGCCAGTGGTTAGCGCGGCGTCACGGCGTCCTAACCTTCCGCATGACACAGGTGCTCACGGGGCATGGCTGCTTCGGGGGTTACTTGTGTCGGATCGCCGGGAGGGAGCCCGACGCTCGCTGCCACCGCTGCGACGACTGCCTCGATGAGACGGCCCAGCACACGTTGGAGGTGTGCTCAGCCTGGGCGTCTCAACGTCGCGCTTTGCGCGACGTCATAGGGGACGACCTTTCCCTGCCGGCCGTGGTCAAGGCTATGGCCGGCAGCGAGACGTCGTGGGATGCGGTCTCATCCTTCTGCGAGGCAGTGGTGCTCGAGAAGGAGTCGGCGGAACGGGCGAGGGAGGCTTTTGCCGAAGTCGCCATCCGCCGTAAGAGACCGGGTCGCCGGAGGGCGGCACACGATCGCCGCCTTCCGCCCTAATGTGCTAGAGGGCGGTCAGCTTGGGGAAGCTGACCGCCTACCAACCTGGCCCGAGTAGGCACGCACAGGTTGCTCCCGCGCGCTACTCTGAGCAGGCCGTCGAGGGTGCCCACACACCCTTGACTCCGCGACGTGCCTTGCAGGCTCCCGCCGCCGCGTTTCGCGGAAGACTCACGTCCCCGTGTCTCGCGGCCAGTGGCGGTCGAGGAGGAGCACCGTGAGGTTTTAGTGGGTATTGGGATAATACTATCCAATTAGCAGAAAATGTTAAATTCTTAGGCATGATTCTCGATAAAAGACTGAACGGAATTGCCCATGCTGAACATGTCAGTAAAAAATGTGAAAACGGCATCAACGCTTTAAGAGCTGTGTCTGGTGTGTTGTGGCGTGCACACCCTTATACTCTCAAACTACTGTACAATGCCATTATCCGTAGTCACATTGACTACGGATTATTTGTTTTAGACCCCTTTAACAAAGTTGCTACTGAAAAACTCAATAGGATCCAATACAAATGCCTACGAATTATTATAGGTGCAATGAAGTCTTCTCCCACCAACGCACTGCAGGTTGAGTGTGTTGATCCTCCTTATCCGATAGGATATAGGATAGGTCGCCAATTCCTGTCTGATCGGTTTGTTGGTAAAATGTTACAGCTGTCATCCCACCCTCTATGGTCCAAGCTATCTGATTTAGCGGACCTCATTCCTCCGGGCAGGCCCCTACCCTACTTGCTCAATAGTTTCCTGAAATTTACCTCTCTTCCTCATCCCTTGTCCTCTTCTCCGTCTAATCCTTAATTCAAAAGTTAAAAAAATAAAATTTATATTATAAGATAATAAAATTATTGGTGAATTTTTTTGTCATATTATTAAAATAAATCTATTAAATCATGATAATCCTTCTATAATATTAGGAAATCAAAAATGAAAAGGAACAGAACCTATTTTTATTAATATTGCAGAATTTATAATAATTGATAATAAATCATTAATAAATATTTTTATAAGAAATAAATTCAATAGGATAGAAAATAAAAAAATAATTGATGCAATAGATTGAATTAAAAAATATTTTAAGGAAGCTTCTGAATTTAATAGATTATTGGGGGAAGAGATTAAGGGGATAAATCTAAGTAAATTAATTTCTAAGCCAATTCAGCATCCTAATCATGAATTTGATGAAATAGAAATTATAGTTCTGAAAAATAAAATAAATAAGAAAAATATTTTATTGGAATTATTAATTAATAAAATAAAAAATCAGAATAAAATATTCTAAAGATGAATTTAAATTCATTATAAAAAAATTATATTTTAGTGTAAAATGCACAATAATTTTTGAAATTATTAGATATAGTTTAATTCTATAAAATATAATAAAGGTAAAAAATTACATTATTAAACGGTTTTATTTAGCTCACCCCGTTTGTTTGTTTGTTTGGGTCAAATTTAGTAATTGAAATTTAACCCTCTTCCCGTTAACCGATTAATCTGAAATTTGGTATACGCCTTTGATTCTGGTGACAATACAATTATCCATATTCAATATTATTGTGAATCCAAGATGGCCGCCGCTACAAGATGGCGGACAACTTAGTTTTTTTCAATCCCATCAATATGGATATCAAATGAAAGGGCTTGTCAAGTAGAATTCAGTGGACTATACAAAATCAAAATCCAAGATGGCCGCCACTATAAGATGGCGGACAAGTTAGTTTTTTTCAATCCTATCAATACGGGTATCAAATGAAAGGGCTTGTCAAGCAGAATTCAGTGGACTATACAAAATCAAAATCCAAGATGGCCGCCGCTACAAGATGGCGGACAAGTTAGTTTTTTCGATCCCATCAATATGGGTATCAAATGAAAGGGCTTGTCAAGTAGAATTCAGTGCACTATACAAAATCAAAATCAAAGATGGCCACTGCTACAAAATGGCGGATAATGTAGTTTTCAATCCCATCAATATGGGTATCAAAATAAAGGGCTTGGTAAGTATAATACAGTATACTATACATAATTACAATATGAATCTCCCACCTAAGTCAAGATCTGGTATCCTGTCGAGGACTGTGGCTATAGGGTGCCTAAAAATGATACGTCGCTAGGGGTACCACCCAAGGTAAAAGGTAAAAGCGCGCCGAGAACTGTATGGCACTAGGTGGATAAAAATGATATGTCGTTAGCGTTTTCCCCTCAAGATTCAGGCACATCTTGTTGTACATAGCCTTGTCCCTCTATTGGACCTCTGGGGGGGTCGTTCGTAACATTCTCCATTAACCTTGCAATAATGAGACATCGAGCCTCATTTCAACGAATTGAATAGCATGAGAAATAAAAACTAAAAACTTAAAAATAAAAAAGTAAAAAAAAAATTTTTAGTTAAACGGTTTTATATTGCAGATAAATGTACTAAAAGCTAAAAAATAATTTCATAGAAATTATGATTACTAAAATAAAATCGTGGGGACACTTGCTACTTACCACTAGGTGGGTGAAGTCTCACGCTATGTCTTTCAATTGTAGATATTGGACGTGCCCCACGATTAAATTTTAGTAATCATAATTTCTATGAAATCATTTTTTAGCTTTTAGTACATTTATCTGCAATATAAAACCGTTTAACTAAAAATTTTTTTTTTACTTTTTTATTTATCCTATCAGAATAATCCTTTTATCAGGCACTTTATTTTTAAAAAAAAGGGATTTCCTTTATATTTGGGGTATGAACCCAAAAGCTTATTTTAGCTTTTTTTTATTTGTTAAGTAATACTTTTTGCGCCTTACGATAATTTCTTGCATAAGTCCTGCACTTTTAATGGTTGCCTGTAAGAGATCACTTGCAGTGATAAGGCCGCCATTGCACATGTTAATTTAAGTACCTATGTAGCCTTCCTTTTCTTTTCTTTTCTATTTTTTTTTTCTGTGTAAATTTTATATATATATATATATTTTTTCAATGCAATAAAGTATTATTATTTTTTTTTTTTTTTTAAATAATTAATTATTATTTAATTAATATTATATTTATAATATAATTTTTTAAATAATTATTAATCGTTTATTATATATTTTAATTTTTAATATGAATATTATAAAAATAGGAGAAAGAAAAATATTAAAAATTTAATAATTAATATTAATATATATATACATTAATTAAATTTATTATTATATATATATATATACGTCGGAGTTGGGTGGATTTCCCTCGCACATAGTTTTGAGTGCCCGGTCTACTGTGTGCTTTAGTGGATAATGTTGGCATGAGTAAACACAATTTGTGATATTACGAATTAATTACAACACCGTAATCAATACACAAGAAAGCAGCTACCGCTATCCCAGTAGGTAGATACACAACACGGAACGCGGGACAGTTTCAGTGTCGTCTGCACCGGCCGACTGCCAAACACAAAGTGAGTCGATGTCCGTCGGCCACGCTTCGACTCGCCCCTTCCATACCAATGCATAACACTAACTCTGTCGTCACTTACCGCCGGCACCTTCCCACGCATTCCCGCGGGTTGTATACCACCTTGAAGGCCCCTCGGAGCCCGAACGATCGACACCAGTTTCAACTGAATCCGAGCGGGGAAAACTGAAAAAATCGGTTTTCGCCACTTACCGCCCGCACCTTCGGGGTCGGGGTCTTCTGGTGAAGGAGAGCCAGATAGACCGGCGCCAAAAGTGGTTGCCATGAGGAGACGGAAAGGTCTCGGTGAGGCAGAAAGGAAGGAGTTGCCGCTGAGGTCAGAACAGGAGGTGTCTGACAGCGCTGCGGCCGTACTGGCCAGGGCTAGCTCCAGGCTCTCGGACATGTCTCTACCATCCGAGAAAGAGCAGGACGAAGCCATACTTGCGTCTGACCTACAAAATCAGGTGGTGGACAGCCTAGCGGTGATAAGGAAGGTTGCCAGCAGATCGGGCAACCTTAAAGGAACTTTCACCAAGGCCTTTTGACGGATACCGGCCCGAGTGGGGACTCGAGCGGGTTATGTGGGACTCGTGGACCGGCTGAAGGCCAATCCCAATACCCACTAAAACCTCACGATGCTCCTCCTCAACCACCACTGGCCGCGAGACGCGGGGACTATAATCGTCCACGAAACGCGGCGGCGGGAGCCTGCTAGGCACGTCGCGGAGTCAAGGGTGTGTGGGCACCCTCGACGGCCTGCTCGGAGTAGCACGCGGGAGCAACCTGCGCGCGCCTACTCGGGCCAGGTTGGTAGGCGGCCAGCTTCCCCAAGCTGACCGCCCTCTGGCATATTAGGGCGGAAGGCGGCGATCGTGTGCCGCCCTCCGGCGACCCGGTCTCTTACGGCGGATGGCGACTTTGGCAAAAGCCTCCCTCGTCCGTTCCGCCCACTCCTTCTCGAGCACCACTGCCTCGCAGAAGGATGAGACCGCATCCCACGACGTCTCGCTGCCGGCCATAGCCTTGACCACGGCCGGCAGGGAAAGGTCGTCCCCTATGACGTCGCGCAAAGCGCGACGTTGAGACGCCCAGGCTGAGCACACCTCCAACGTGTGCTGGGCCGTCTCGTCGAGGCAGTCGTCGCTGTGGTGGCAGCGAGCGTCGGGCTCCCTCCCGGCGATCCGACACAGGTAACCCCCGAAGCAGCCATGCCCCGTGAGCACCTGTGTCGTGTGGAAGGTTAGGACGCCGTGACGCCGCGCTAACCACTGGCGGAACACTGGACGAACAGCCTCGATCTTCCTCAGGCCGGCAGATGGATTTGCCAGCCGAGTTTCCCACATTTCAACCGCGGCTACCCGCGCCTCCTCAGTGCGTGCTTGGCTTGCCGGTTCCCCGGACGCTAGGCCTCGACGCCGGCAATAGACCGACGCCAGAGAAAGAGCATCCAGGTCCCACGGTATGACTCCAGCCAGCACGCACGCCACTTCACCGGAGATGGTCCGGTACCCCCGTATCGCCCGGATGGCCATCACCCTCTGCGCACGTCGCAGCAGAGTGATGTTGTGCCGGTCGGATCGGACCACTCCGGTGTACAGCCGACGGCTAGAGGCGCTCGGCCCATCCACATTGGGCAAAAGGCGCGCCAGTGCCGCCGCTGTCTTCAACAGTTTCGGGGCCAAAGATGTAAAGCGGCCCCGAAAACTCCACCGACCATCCAGAACAAGTCCGAGGTACTTCATGCTCCGGGCAACGTCAATTTTGACGCCACCGACGACGATGTGGGCATCTGCCGGTGGGCCCTTTCGAGGAGCATGGAAGTAGATTGCCTCGGACTTGTTGAGGGAGACTTCCAAGCCCAGCCGCTTTATGCGGCCGACTACCTCCGCAACTCCAGCAGTCGCGAGGACTGCCGCCTCTCGATAGGTCCACTGCTGCGCCAAGACCAGCGTGTCATCGGCGTAACAGAGGACCTTTATCCCCCTCAGGGTGCCGCCCCGCAGCACCCAGTCGTATCCGATGTTCCAGAGGATCGGACCCAGCACCGATCCTTGTGGAGCACCGGCCGACACAACGAACTCCTTCCAACCTCCTCCAGGAGCTGGAAAGGTCACAGACCTACCGGACAGGTAAGCCCCGATGACGCGGCGCAGGTATGGAGGCACACGATAGTATAACAGTGCCTCCTTTATGCAGGGCCATGGCAGGGAGTTGAAGGCGTTGGCGATGTCTAAAGACACCGCCAAGACTCCATTGCCTCGGGCCACCGCATCCTGCACATAGGACTTTACCTCCAGTATGGCATCCACCGTCGATCGCCCCCTACGGAAGCCATACTGGTGGTCCGAGAGGTCCGGACCTGTCCCCTCCAAATGGTGTTGTAGCCTCCTGGCTACAACACGCTCAACTAGCTTGGCGATCTCGCTCAAGAGCACGATGGGCCTGTAGGCGGAGGCTGAATCCGCCGGGCGACCCTCCTTCTTGATGAGGACTAACCTGCCTGTCTTCCACCGCTGTGGAATTATGGCTTGAGCCAGACAGGCAGTGAATAGTCCTCGCACTCTGGGCCCTAAGGTGTTGAGGGCCAGAGTTAGCGCCCGGCCGGGAATGCCATCCAAGCCCGGGGCGGTGCTCTTGAGCCGAGATCGGCGTACAGCTTCTTCGAGCTCCTCCTCCTCCACCGGTGGTGTGACGCTGTCCTCGTCGTCCTCCTCTTCCTCCTCACGCGCTGCAGGGCGGGCCATACTGGGTGGTGCAAAACTGGCCCGCTGCGGGAATAGCGACGACAGAACCCCTCGGAGTACGTCCGGTTGGAGTGTCTGCGTCAGTGGTGGTGCCCAAGCCCGTAACCTACCGAGCACCATTCGGTAAGGTGTGCCGTACGGGTCTAAGTCTATCCCCGCGATCAACCGGTCGTGCGACTCGCCTTTCACACGACCGATCTCCTCCTGCAGCTGCGTTCTCGCCTCGACATAGACGCGGTACAGTCGGTCTTCCTCCTCCTGCACCTTCTGTACCCGTCTGCGATAGTGGCTGTACTGGCGTCTCGCCGCAACGCAGGTGTTACGCAGTTGCGCGATCTCCCACGACCACCAGTACACTTGCCGCCGTTGAGGGCGGCGCCCGGAACGGGGCATTGACGCGTCACAGATACGCGTCAGCGCCCCACTATCGCGGCCTCCTCCAACAACTCCCTGTCGAGACGACCCAGTTGCCACCGCGGTCCGTACTCTCGCGAGTTTGGACTGGGGGCTGGTGGCACCGCAGGATGTATGGAGATCTCGTACAAGATGTAGAGGTGATCCGAGAGAGTCTCCACATCATCCAGCACTCGCGACCGAAACGTCCACGACGGATCCGCCCAGCCTTCGCACACACGTGTTCTTGGTCGCTCGGTTGAGCACAGACAAACCGGTGGCAACAACCCACTCCGACAGCGCCACACCACGCACATCCGTCGTTGCGAAGCCCCACACGCTGGACTTCGCGTTGAGATCGCCGGCCACCAACATCTCCGCCGGACGAAATCGCTCTACCATTTCCCCCAATCGTATAAGGAACTCTTCAAACTCCGCGAGAGTTCGATTGGGGGAAAAGTAGACCCCTACGACAACTCGGTTGCCGACAAGTGCGGCGACGCATCCCACACCTCTCTCTACACGTGAGAAAGGCGGGGAGCCCGCGGCGACCTGGGTGATAATAGTCACCACCCCGGTGTTGTCGGCTACCCAGTTGTCTCTGTCGGGAACGCTGTAGGGCTCCGAAACAACCGCCACCTGGATAGACCACTGCGCCAGGCTTTGGACCAATAAGTCCTGGGCCCTAGCACAGTGGTTAATGTTCGCATGTAACACACGGAGAGCCATTATTGGTCTTCCATGTGTTGCACCTCCTCAGGCCCAGCTGGGATATTAGACCTGGCCGATGTTGCCGGCACTCGTCTGCGCTTTCCACCGTTATTGGTGCTAGCCTTTCCACAGGCAGCATTCCCCAACATGTGATTAGCGGGCCTTTGCGCCGCCTCACACACCGGACAATGAGGCTCTGCCGAACACGATCTCTGCTGATGCCCAGTCTGGCCACACTGGAAACACTGTTTGCTGCGGTCCACCTGGCTACTGCACTTCGCAGCCATGTGGCCCACTTCGTGGCAACGGAAACAACGTTGCGCACGTTCTCAGCAGTGTTGGCGCCAGGCATTCTAGCGCCTAGCATTCTAGCGCCAGTAGACGCAACACGGAATCTCAGGTCCTCTATACCCAGGTCTTCCAACTTTATACTTTCCTTGACCCGGGTAAGGACATCGCTATACGACATCTTGTCGGCGACGGCTGGCTGCAACTTAATCGTCACAACTTGCGATCTAGGACGACGCAACTTTGGCTCCTTTTGCGCTTTAGCCTTTTGCGCTTTCGGCTTAGGAGCTGGCTTTCTCTTCTTGGCCCCCTTCCGGGCTACTACAGTCCAGCCCTCAGACATATCAGCCGGAGCGGGTGGCAGAGGTCGAGGCTCAGTAGATGCGGTCTTCACCGGGCCTTTCTTCTTCTTGGCCTTTTTAGACCTTTGCTCCTTTGGTGCCGGATTAGCCGGCGCCATCAAAGTGGATGCGACAGGGTCCACTTGCGCCTGCTTTGGGCTATCCACCTTGCGCTTGTCCGCCGCTAGCGGAGGTCGCAGATTTCTCTCCGGTGGTAGCCGATCTTTAAAGGCTTCCAGCCTGGTGGAGACCATAGTGCCCACTATGTCCTCCACAGCAATAGACTCCGTGGGAGTGGGTCGCAAGTCCGATGCTCTAGACCGCTCCAACTCCGCTCTCAAAAGGGCAAACTCCTTCCGCAACTCCACCAACTCCGACTGCAGTCGCGAGTTTGTTGCCTTGAGGATATCCACTTCCTCTGATGCCATCCTCTTTGCCAGAGTATTAACGGCAGAAGAGATAACTCCGGCAGCGTCTTTAAGGGCCCTAGTAAATGTGCCCTTCAGATTCCCCGACTTGCAGGCGACTCTATTGATTATAGCCAAGCTATCAGATACTTGGCTACGCAAGTCGGAGACCATGTGCTCCTCACCGTAAAGTTCCAGGGGCACATCCGAGAGCCTAGAACTTGCTCTAGTTTGTATCGCCGCGGAGATTTCAGCAACTTCCTCCTCCGCCCTCAGCCGGCGCTCCTCGCGCTTGGCATCGTTTAGCGCCTTCTTTCCAGCAGCTAGCCCTATATTCTCATCAGGAATATTTGGTACGACCACGACTCCCTCTGGCCGAAGCAACCTTCGCTTTCGGCTTGTCTCTGTCTCCCCATCCGCATCCGAGGATTCAGAGTTACTCTTCCTGTGATGGCGCCTCTTTCTGTCCTTTCGGAACTGCGGTTTAGCCCCCTCGATAGCATTGGAGCTGTTCGACCCAACAGACATCACGCCATCGGCGTCTGACTCGGAAGCCGCCCAGAAACGGCCTCGCGACGAAAGTGACGACCTGGACCTATCTCTTATAATAGAGGCAACCTCCTCATGGTCCAGACGCTCTAACACGACTCGCGCATCCTTCAACCCCCCTCCTATTGGCACAAGTGCCGGACTTTTGCCCCTTTCGAGCAAAGTACTCCCTACGCCTTTCTCGGGCACAACTACTACTCCGCCCATATCGGGCAACAACAGATCACCGCCCTCCTCGGGCCTCCCTACGTCATCATTTTGGGTTTTTAAGTTAACATTTTCCATTTTGTTCCCACGAGTGTGGGGGAAAAACGGTCCATCCGAGCAGTGCCCCCTGTACTCGGATAAGCCTATTACGCCAGGGTGTCGGCCGGTACCCTGGCGGGACCAGCAGTAGCGACTGATCTCCCCATCAGCCATGAACCCCTCGCGCTGCTTCGCCGCTTGGGTTGGGGTAATTTTTTATAGAGGTTTTCTTCCTCGCAGCCCGGCCGGTAAAGGCAAGGCCCTCAGTTCCATTCCTGATTACGAGACATGACCGCAACCAAGAGTGGAGTTCCGATATTTTCGGCGCTGGCACATCACTGCACCTGCGTGGCGGTAGGGTGAGTACACACCACGCACGCCCTCCGGTTCCTCACACTGTGACCTCTGCATGACAGAGGACACGCGAAGAACCACGCCGGATTATTAGCCAGCGAGCAATCATTACCCAAGGACGAATCCTGTAGGCACCAATTACTCGCCGCCCAGGGTGCACCGGTCCGCAACACTGTTCGTCCCCCCCGAACGACAAGCATTCGAGAAAGGGCCAACAGCGGGTGAACACACGAGGAGGTCATCCGACCAAGCACCCCAACCTAACCTGACATTTTTTTTTTTTTTTTTTAACGTGAGGAAATCCTTTTACGGATACCGGCCCGAGTGGGGACTCGAGCGGGTTATGTGGGACTCATGGACCGGCTAAGGCCAATCCCAATACCCACTAAAACCTCACGGTGCTCCTCCTCGACCGCCACTGACCGCGAGACGCGGGGACTAGAATCGTCCACGAAACGCGGCGGCGGGAGCCTGCTAGGCACGTCGCGGAGTCAAGGGTGTGTGGGCACCCTCGACGGCCTGCTCGGAGTAGCGCGCGGGAGCAACCTGGGCGCGCCTACTCGGGCCAGGTTGGTAGGCGGCCAGCTTCCCCAAGCTGACCGCCCTCTGGCACATTAGGGCGGAAGGCGGCGATCGTGTGCCGCCCTCCGGCGACCCGGTCTCTTACGGCGGATGGCGACTTCGGCAAAAGCCTCCCTCGCCCGTTCCGCCGACTCCTTCTCGAGCACCACTGCCTCGCAGAAGGATGAGACCGCATCCCACGACGTCTCGCTGCCGGCCATAGCCTTGACCACGGCCGGCAGGGAAAGGTCGTCCCCTATGACGTCGCGCCAAGCGCGACGTTGAGACGCCCAGGCTGAGCACACCTCCATCGTGTGCTGGGCCGTCTCATCGAGGCAGTCGTCGCAGCGGTGGCAGCGAGCGTCGGGCTCCCTCCCGGCGATCCGACACAAGTAACCCCCGAAGCAGCCATGCCCCGAGAGCACCTGTGTCATGCGGAAGGTTAGGACGCCGTGACGCCGCGCTAACCACTGGCGGAACACTGGACGAACAGCCTCGATCGTCCTCAGGCCGGCAGTTGGTGTTGCCAGCCGAGTTTCCCACAACTCCATTGCGGCTACCCGCACCTCCTCAGTGCGTGCCTGGCTTGCCGGTTCCCCGGACACTAGGCCTATTATTTCTTCATTTGGTTCATATATTTCATTATTTTCCATAATTTTAATTATTATTATTATTTGAGAATCAATAATTAATCAACGAATAATCCTATTTTCATTAAATATACCATCCTCTATTGAATGATATCAAAATTTACCTCCTTCTGAACATTCTTATAATGAACTTCCTATTTTAAGAAATTTCTAATATGGCAGATTATATGTAATGGATTTAAACCCCATTTATAAAGGAATATCCTTTTTTTAGAAATGGCAACCTGATCTAATTTAAATTACCAAAATAGAGCTTCTCCATTAATAGAACAAATTATTTGAAAAAAAAGATTTCAGAAATAATAAATAAAATTATTCCTCACCGTAAACCTTTTGATACTATAATAGTATGTTTTCCTTGGAATGTTCTTTCTCGACAAATATCTCGTCATCATTGAAATATAGTTAATAATACGATAATATATCCAATAAATAATAAGTTTATATTAAAATTATGAAATCATTTTACTAAACCAGTTACTAAGGTTATTACTCCAATAGCTCCTGTTAAGGGTCAAGGTCTATAGTCAACTAAGTGATAGGGATGATTATGATTAGACATTAATTTACTTCTCTAGAATAAAGAGTTCTTAAAATAGAAATTACATAAGATTGAATAATTGCTACGGCAGATTCAAGAATTAATAATAAAATTTGAACAATAATTAAAATAATTAATAAATAATTAAGTATTTTAATACCTGTATTACTTAATAAAGTTAAAAGTAAATGACCTGCAATTATATTAGCTGTTAATCGAACTGCTAAAGTTCCAGGTCGAATAATATTACTAATAGTTTCAATTAGTACTATAAAAGGTATTAAAATAGTTGGTGTTCCCTGAGGAATTATATGAATAAATATATGTTGTGTATTATTTAATCATCCATAAATTATAAATCTTAATCATAATGTTAAAGATAATGAAAGGGATACATTAAGATGACTTGTTCTAGTAAAAATATATGGGAATAAACCTAAAAAAATATTAAATAAAATAAAAAAGAATAATGAAATAAAAATAAAAGTTGATCCATTAATTCTATTTGGTCCTAATAAAGTTTTAAATTCATTATGAAGTTTATTAGAAATAAAATTTCATAATAAATAATGACGATTAGGAAAAAATCAGAAAGATAAAGGAATAAATAATAATCCAATAAATGTTCTAATTCAATTAAATGAGAAATTAAATAAATTTGTTGAAGGATCAAAAATTGAAAAAAGATTATTTATCATTTTCAAAAAAATTTTTTGAAATTATTTTTCTTATTTTTTTTAAAATTAAAATTATTTTTATAATTTAAAATAAAATAATTTATAATTATTAAACTAATAAAAATAGAAATAAAAAATAATAATGAAATTATTCAATTGATAGGTATTATTTGAGGAATGTGGTGTGAGTGGTGATGGTGGTGGTAGTGGTTGTCAACGAGTGGTTATGATTGTTCTATGTAAAACTTCATTTAATTAGCTATTATTTTTGTGCAAAGTTACATTTTGGTATATTGACAAGAACAAACATAAAAAGTATTCGGGTGAATTCGGAATCTCCCTTTTTTGAAGTTGGTTGAAAATGAGAACATCCTCTTTTTTGAGATTGGTTGAAAAGAAATGCAACGATCAGGAATCTCACTTCTGACATCAATTTAAAAAGTTTTTGCTTGTAACTATTACAGTATAATTAATTTTTGACCAACAAAAACAAACTTTCTCAATTTTCTCCGGATTCCATAATCGAAACCTAACCAAACTTTCACCAAATTATCCTTGAAGTGTATCCTTTCAAATAAAAAAAGAATCATCAAAATCGGTTGGCGCGACATTGAGTTATTCGGCTATTAGTCGCGCACATGCATAATGCAAATTTAAGACTTATGTGATTTTCTCATGGATACCATTGTCAGACATGGACAAAAAAAAATGGAACCATTCGGGAAGCTATACCTTTTAAATAAAAAAAAAAAAATATTAAAATCGGTCCACCCAGTTAAAAGTTATGAGGTAACAAACATAAAAAAAAAAAAATACAGTCGAATTGATAACCTCCTTTTCTTACAGAAGTCGGTTAAAAAAGGATTATTATTCATTATAAGAATGTTCAGAAGGAGGTAAATTTTGATATCATTCAATAGAGGATGGTATATTTAATGAAAATAGGATTATTCGTTGATTAATTATTGATTCTCAAATAATAATAATAATTAAAATTATGGAAAATAATGAAATATATGAACCAAATGAAGAAATAATAGGCCTAGTGTCCGGGGAACCGGCAAGCCAGGCACGCACTGAGGAGGTGCGGGTAGCCGCAATGGAGTTGTGGGAAACTCGGCTGGCAACACCAACTGCCGGCCTGAGGACGATCGAGGCTGTTCGTCCAGTGTTCCGCCAGTGGTTAGCGCGGCGTCACGGCGTCCTAACCTTCCGCATGACACAGGTGCTCACGGGGCATGGCTGCTTCGGGGGTTACTTGTGTCGGATCGCCGGGAGGGAGCCCGACGCTCGCTGCCACCGCTGCGACGACTGCCTCGATGAGACGGCCCAGCACACGTTGGAGGTGTGCTCAGCCTGGGCGTCTCAACGTCGCGCTTTGCGCGACGTCATAGGGGACGACCTTTCCCTGCCGGCCGTGGTCAAGGCTATGGCCGGCAGCGAGACGTCGTGGGATGCGGTCTCATCCTTCTGCGAGGCAGTGGTGCTCGAGAAGGAGTCGGCGGAACGGGCGAGGGAGGCTTTTGCCGAAGTCGCCATCCGCCGTAAGAGACCGGGTCGCCGGAGGGCGGCACACGATCGCCGCCTTCCGCCCTAATGTGCTAGAGGGCGGTCAGCTTGGGGAAGCTGACCGCCTACCAACCTGGCCCGAGTAGGCACGCACAGGTTGCTCCCGCGCGCTACTCTGAGCAGGCCGTCGAGGGTGCCCACACACCCTTGACTCCGCGACGTGCCTTGCAGGCTCCCGCCGCCGCGTTTCGCGGAAGACTCACGTCCCCGTGTCTCGCGGCCAGTGGCGGTCGAGGAGGAGCACCGTGAGGTTTTAGTGGGTATTGGGATAATACTATCCAATTAGCAGAAAATGTTAAATTCTTAGGCATGATTCTCGATAAAAGACTGAACGGAATTGCCCATGCTGAACATGTCAGTAAAAAATGTGAAAACGGCATCAACGCTTTAAGAGCTGTGTCTGGTGTGTTGTGGCGTGCACACCCTTATACTCTCAAACTACTGTACAATGCCATTATCCGTAGTCACATTGACTACGGATTATTTGTTTTAGACCCCTTTAACAAAGTTGCTACTGAAAAACTCAATAGGATCCAATACAAATGCCTACGAATTATTATAGGTGCAATGAAGTCTTCTCCCACCAACGCACTGCAGGTTGAGTGTGTTGATCCTCCTTATCCTATCCGTCGCCAATTCCTGTCTGATCGGTTTGTTGGTAAAATGTTACAGCTGTCATCCCACCCTCTATGGTCCAAGCTATCTGATTTAGCGGACCTCATTCCTCCGGGCAGGCCCCTACCCTACTTGCTCAATAGTTTCCTGAAATTTACCTCTCTTCCTCATCCCTTGTCCTCTTCTCCGTCTAATCCTTAATTCAAAAATTAAAAAAATAAAATTTATATTATAAGATAATAAAATTATTGGTGAAATTTTTTGTCATGTTATTAAAATAAATCTATTAAATCATGATAATCCTTCTATAATATTAGGAAATCAAAAATGAAAAGGAACAGAACCTATTTTTGTTAATATTGCAGAATTTATAATAATTGGTAATAAATCATTAATAAATATTTTTATAAGAAATAAATTCAATAGGATAGAAAATAAAAAAATAATTGATGCAATAGATTGAGTTAAAAAATATTTTAAGGAAGCTTCTGAATTTAATAGATTATTGGGGGAAGAGATTAAGGGGATAAATCTAAGTAAATTAATTTCTAAGCCAATTCAGCATCCTAATCATGAATTTGATGAAATAGAAATTATAGTTCTGAAAAATAAAATAAATAAGAAAAATATTTTATTGGAATTATTAATTAATAAAATAAAAAATCAGAATAAAATATTCTAAAGATGAATTTAAATTCATTATAAAAAAATTATATTTTAGTGTAAAATGCACAATAATTTTTGAAATTATTAGATATAGTTTAATTCCATAAAATATAATAAAGGTAGAAAATTACATTATTTATCCTATCAGAATAATCCTTTTATCAGGCACTTTATTTTTAAAAAAAAGGGATTTCCTTTATATTTGGGGTATGAACCCAAAAGCTTATTTTAGCTTTTTTTTATTTGTTAAGTAATACTTTTTGCGCCTTACGATAATTTCTTGCATAAGTCCTGCACTTTTAATGGTTGCCTGTAAGAGATCACTTGCAGTGATAAGGCCGCCATTGCACATGTTTATTTAAGTACCTATGTATCCTTCGTTTTCTTTTCTTTTCTATTTTTTTTTTCTGTGTAAATTTTATATATATATATATTTTTTCAATGCAATAAAGTATTATTATTATTATTTTTTTTTTAAATTAATTAATTATTATTTAATTAATATTATATTTATAATATAATTTTTTAAATAATTATTAATCGTTTATTATATATTTTAATTTTTAATATGAATATTATAAAAATAGGAGAAAGAAAAATATTAAAAATTTAATAATTAATATTAATATATATATACATTAATTAAATTTATTATTATATATATATATACGTCGGAGTTGGGTGGATTTCCCTCGCACATAGTTTTGAGTGCCCGGTCTACTGTGTGCTTTAGTGGATAATGTTGGCATGAGTAAACACAATTTGTGATATTACGAATTAATTACAACACCGTAATCAATACACAAGAAAGCAGCTACCGCTATCCCAGTAGGTAGATACACAACACGGAACGCGGGACAGTTTCAGTGTCGTCTGCACCGGCCGACTGCCAAACACAAAGTGAGTCGATGTCCGTCGGCCACGCTTCGACTCGCCCCTTCCATACCAATGCATAACACTAACTCTGTCGAGCGCCAATAGATGGCGCTGGCGTTCCGGAACCACATCAATACTACAAATTCCGACACGGCCATCCTGCTAGCACACGTCCTCGTGTGTTGGTTAGCCTAGAAGAAAAAGCTACAACAGTACCTCGTACCGCTCGGCCAACCTACATCAGAACCTTACCAACCAACTTCCAGAACCGTACACTAGAATTGTAATAGACGTACACTAGTAATTACACTAGTAATTGTATACCAGAACCTTATACCTGAACTGTATACCTGAACTGTGTACCTGAACTGTATACCTGAACCTTATACCTGAACCTTATACCTGAACCTTATACCTGAACAACTTGACCCTCGACACTAGATCAACTCGACACCAGATCAACTCGACACCAGATCAACTCGACACCAGATCAACTCGACACCAGATCAACTCGACACCAGATCAACTCGACACCAGATCAACTCGACACCAGATCAACTCGACACCAGATCAACTGGACACTACAATTTGACACCAATCTGGATCATAATTGTAACTAACCACTACACACAAATACCACAGCCATGTACCATCGACATCATAACCAAAACTTCACTTTACTTTACTTTACTTCACTTTACTTCAGCAACAAGTTACAACCAAATTAACAGAAACCTCCGAGTAAAGACCTCTAACGCCACAGCTCTCCAGCCGAACAGCAATCAAATTGCTCTCTCACATCTCAATACGCATATCAATCGAGTGGATCGCCCGTGTACGTCACCTCTGCGACAACACGCTACGGTCTCTGCAGACCACGACCTCAGTACGGTCGAAAACCTCTCAATACGCATATCCACCGCGTGGATAGCCCGTGTATGTCACACCTGCGACAACACGCTACGGTCTCTACAGACCACGACCTCCGCCAGAGTTAAACGCACACCGCGCACCCACGGACTACTTGAGTTGCCCCAAGAGATACCGATTTCTACCGGGCTACGACTACGAAATAACTACTGGTACGGTCGAACACATTACGGCCGATAGAACCATTTACTCGAGTCTCTTCAACTACTTAAGCTTGAACACCATCATATCATCAACAACATCATAAATTACACATTGATTTCGTCGGGTACATGACTTGCTGGCATTTTCCTCAACCTATCGTGAGCAAATTTGTACGTTACAAGACGTTTACAATTTACAGAACCAAAACTGACAACCTTAAATGAACCTTTAAATTTTGAATCGAATTTTTACACTTATTAACTTTACAATATTAACAATACGCCAACAGAAAACTTACTTACTTTCGTTTTTGTCATATCAAAACGGGACCTACCATATTCCGCACACTTCGTAATAATGTCTGATGCTACTTAACGAATTTCGTCAATGTCAACGACAGTCTATACCTCACTACTACACATAAATGATATAAATCAATGATACATACCAATGATACACATCAAAGATACACACCACAGATACACACCATTGACACACATTAACGACAAATCAATGACACACACCAATGATACACATCAATGACACATCAATGATACACACCACCGATACACATCAATGATAACGGTATCGTTATTTTATGAATTAAAATCTACCGGTTCATCGTACAATTTATCTCGAGTTGTACCCTCCTACAGATTCTTGCCACAACTTATTACCACCGCTAGTCTCAAACGTTGTCGACATGGACTTTAACACACTTCTGACGCGCTTTACCTGCCTGTTAGCACTGGGTAAGCCCGCCGCCGTAAGATGCCAACCTAAGTCTACTAGTGAAAACTACCACCAGTAAAACAATCTTCCCTGGTCAGCTATGATGCGAGTTGGAGCCCCAAACAAAGCCACAAGTCACCTCGTGAACACTCCAAGAGTCAATGCCTGCCGCACGAAACAAAAGAACACACTTCGCGAACGCGTCTGTCAGAATGAAAATGTACTCCTTATCGTTTCACCGCTGAGCCTATTCGCCACGTCTACACGAACCGTATTTCACGGCATCATTACCTTAGGGATTTGATGCAGGCCAGTTTGAACTGTTCCTGAGTGAGATTTCGCGACCCTACAAGTAACGCAGACATCCACAAATCCTCCAGCACACCATGACCGGAAACCAGCAAAAGTCAAAATGCTGTTCAATAGTCCCCTCAGCCTCGAGACGAACAACAGATTCAAAACTGACGGAAATAGGAAGCTAATCCGACGAACTGCTACTACTTAATCACAGTCTCTGGAGGCGATAGAGACCTGACTAGCCTCCACTTCAAAAGGAACACTTCACTAGGTTCAAAGAGAAACCAGCCCTTGTCACAGCTTCCAACACTGCATTAAGTCCTCCCATACTGGACCGCTAAATCGGTTGAGACAATGTCAATGTCAAAATGTCCTCAAAATACACCACCACGCAATCACGAACCAAATCACCCAACACGATCACAATTGTCTTCTGAAAAATCGAAATTGAATTCTTCAGACCAAAAGGCACAGTCAAGAATTCAAACTGCCCTTCAGCTGTTATGAAAGCAGTACTGTCTACAGAATTTTCGTTTACTGTGATCAAATGAAAACCGAAATGCGCTATAGAGTTTCAAAAAATAATTAGCACCCTGAAAACGTGAAGTTTGATCAGTAATTAATGGAAGCGGATAACTGTCAGGGTTGGTATTATTGTTAAGCTCACTATAGTCAATACAGATACGGTCTGAACCGTCATACTTCTTTACTAATAAAGCCGGACTTTCAAAAGGAGGACAGCTCGACCTAATGATATTCACGTGTAAACCTTCCTTTACTCTGTTGCGTATAACGCTACGTTCGTCCGGCGACATCCTATATGGACGCCGCTGTACTGTGCGATTCGAACCAACCCGGTCACTACCACTGGTCACTGTCACCAGTAATATCAGCTGAGATATCAGTCAAAGTCAACTCACTCACACTATCGTTATTCACTGAATTTACATAAAGATTCCCGTCAAACAAAATGTCAGTCAGTTATGTTTACTGTACAACCCTGATTTAAAATCTCGCGACAATAATATCCTAAGAGGGCAATCGTTAATACTACAAAACACAGAATTTGTTCGGTACTGTATACTCGTGTTTGACTAATACCGGTCATAGTAACAACATTACTAAACCGTCGACCACTAAATGTAACAGAAAAACTTTCAACTAACGAGAATTTAGCACCAGAATCGTAAACAAAACAAAACAGTTCACCTTTTGTCTTGTACCCTACCCTTTGGAAATTGGACACTGCATACGTCCACACGCCGCTCCATCCACTCACCGTTCATCACGCGCTGCGCCGTCCCTGCTGCCATCGCTTGGCCCGCCGCCTTCGCTCGTACACCAGATGGCGATATGACCCGGTTTGCCACACTTGAAGCACACTAAAGGCCTCGCTGCCGGCTGCTGCACCGCTTGACTCAACGTTGAAGATACAGGTGTTCGTACCGTCGCATCGATAGGCTTGCTTCTGCATTCCGCTCACTTATGGCCAGCCATTTTTCCACCGCTCAAACACTTCAGTGTTGTAAACCCTATACGTTAAAGCCGCGGGTCAGACTGATGTGATGTGAGAGAGTACAGTAGCCACAGCAACCTCTTCTTTGCCCACATCACAATGTCCAGTGATTTGTGAGGGTAGCATGTCATACTCTCGTACGCTGTTTGAGACAGCCACAAAGATGCTTCACCTTCCAGTGCCTTACTTACAGCAAGCTCGAGTTGACTGCCTCTCGGGGAGTTTGTCAAAAGCACAAGTCAGCCGTTGCGCACCACGATCTCGCGTCCGTGTCTTCTTTGTCAGGATCATAAGTGGGTAACCACATATACCTCCCTGAATTAGCCTCGGTGTATACAGGGCTTCGAACATAGCACGCCAGTGGTTATCTCCATTGTTCTCTGTGCCAACACCGATCGCACTTCTGATGTCGGAGTTGGGTGGATTTCCCTCGCACATAGTTTTGAGTGCCCGGTCTACTGTGTGCTTTAGTAGATAATGTTGGCATGAGTAAACACAATTTGTGATATTACGAATTAATTACAACACCGTAATCAATACACAAGAAAGCAGCTACCGCTATCCCAGTAGGTAGATACACAACACGGAACGCGGGACAGTTTCAGTGTCGTCTGCACCGGCCGACTGCCAAACACAAAGTGAGTCGATGTCCGTCGGCCACGCTTCGACTCGCCCCTTCCATACCAATGCATAACACTAACTCTGTCGTCACTTACCGCCGGCACCTTCCCGCGCATTCCCGCGGGTTGTATACCACCTTGAAGGCCCCTCGGAGCCCGAACGATCGACACCAGTTTCAACTGAATCCGAGCGGCCATCACCCTCTGCGCACGTCGCAGCAGAGTGATGTTGTGCCGGTCGGATCGGACCACTCCGGTGTACAGCCGACGGCTAGAGGCGCTCGGCCCATCCACATTGGGCAAAAGGCGCGCCAGTGCCGCCGCTGTCTTCAACAGTTTCGGGGCCAAAGATGTAAAGCGGCCCCGAAAACTCCACCGACCATCCAGAACAAGTCCGAGGTACTTCATGCTCCGGGCAACGTCAATTTTGACGCCACCGACGACGATGTGGGCATCTGCCCTTTCGAGGAGCATGGAAGTAGATTGCCTCGGACTTGTTGAGGGAGACTTCCAAGCCCAGCCGCTTTATGCGGCCGACTACCTCCGCAACTCCAGCAGTCGCGAGGACTGCCGCCTCTCGATAGGTCCACTGCTGCGCCAAGACCAGCGTGTCATCGGCGTAACAGAGGACCTTTATCCCCCTCAGGGTGCCGCCCCGCAGCACCCAGTCGTATCCGATGTTCCAGAGGATCGGACCCAGCACCGATCCTTGTGGAGCACCGGCCGACACAACGAACTCCTTCCAACCTCCTCCAGGAGCTGGAAAGGTCACAGACCTACCGGACAGGTAAGCCCCGATGACGCGGCGCAGGTATGGAGGCACACGATAGTATAACAGTGCCTCCTTTATGCAGGGCCATGGCAGGGAGTTGAAGGCGTTGGCGATGTCTAAAGACACCGCCAAGACTCCATTGCCTCGGGCCACCGCATCCTGCGCATAGGACTTTACCTCCAGTATGGCATCCACCGTCGATCGCCCCCTACGGAAGCCATACTGGTGGTCCGAGAGGTCCGGACCTGTCCCCTCCAAATGGTGTTGTAGCCTCCTGGCTACAACACGCTCAACTAGCTTGGCGATCTCGCTCAAGAGCACGATGGGCCTGTAGGCGGAGGCTGAATCCGCCGGGCGACCCTCCTTCTTGATGAGGACTAACCTGCCTGTCTTCCACCGCTGTGGATTTATGGCTTGAGCCAGACAGGCAGTGAATAGTCCTCGCACTCTGGGCCCTAAGGTGTTGAGGGCCAGAGTTAGCGCCCGGCCGGGAATGCCATCCAAGCCCGGGGCGGTGCTCTTGAGCCGAGATCGGCGTACAGCTTCTTCGAGCTCCTCCTCCTCCACCGGTGGTGTGACGCTGTCCTCGTCGTCCTCCTCTTCCTCCTCACGCGCTGCAGGGCGGGCCATACTGGGTGGTGCAAAACTGGCCCGCTGCGGGAATAGCGACGACAGAACCCCTCGGAGTACGTCCGGTTGGAGTGTCTGCGTCAGTGGTGGTGCCCAAGCCCGTAACCTACCGAGCACCATTCGGTAAGGTGTGCCGTACGGGTCTAAGTCTATCCCCGCGGTCGTGCGACTCGCCTTTCACACGACCGATCTCCTCCTGCAGCTGCGTTCTCGCCTCGACATAGACACATCATCCAGCACTCGCCAGCCCCGAACACGACATGCTAGGGCCGGGCTCGCGACCGAAACGTCCACGACGGATCCGCCCAGCCTTCGCACACACGTGTTCTTGGTCGCTCGGTTGAGCACAGACAAACCGGTAGCAACAACCCACTCCGACAGCGTCACACCACGCACATCCGTCGTTGCGAAGCCCCACACGCTGGACTTCGCGTTGAGATCGCCGGCCACCAACATCTCCGCCGGACGAAATCGCTCTACCATTTCCCCCAATCGTATAAGGAACTCTTCAAACTCCGCGAGAGTTCGATTGGGGGAAAAGTAGACCCCTACGACAACTAGGTTGCCGACAAGTGCGGCGACGCATCCCACACCTCTCTCTACACGTGAGAAAGGCGGGGAGCCCGCGGCGACCTGGGTGATAATAGTCACCACCCCGGTGTTGTCGGCTACACAGTTGTCTCTGTCGGGAACGCTGTAGGGCTCCGAAACAACCGCCACCTGGATAGACCACTGCGCCAGGCTTTGGACCAATAAGTCCTGGGCCCTAGCACAGTGGTTAATGTTCGCATGTAACACACGGAGAGCCATTATTGGTCTTCCATGTGTTGCACCTCCTCAGGCCCAGCTGGGATATTAGACCTGGCCGATGTTGCCGGCACTCGTCTGCGCTTTCCACCGTTATTGGTGCTAGCCTTTCCACAGGCAGCATTCCCCAACATGTGATTAGCGGGCCTTTGCGCCGCCTCACACACCGGACAATGAGGCTCTGCCGAACACGATCTCTGCTGATGCCCGGTCTGGCCACACTGGAAACACTGTTTGCTGCGGTCCACCTGGCTACTGCACTTCGCAGCCATGTGGCCCACTTCGTGGCAACGGAAACAACGTTGCGCACGGGGCATCAACAGCCTCACTCCAGCAGAGACGAAGCCAACAAGTAGTCTCGCCCCGCTAATCTTCTGCGCTGCGCCGACAGGACATCGGACCCATACTGTTCCTAGACCGGCCCGGTCCTGTCGGATCTCTCCGACTTTTATATTACCCGCAGCACAGCCGGAAACTCGGCTTATTGCCGCCGTCACGTCCTCAGCAGTGGCGGAGTCATCGAGGCCAAACACCCTCAATTCCGCACATTTCACTGGCCTCGACACCTGGACCTTTTTGGGGGTGAGAACCCCACGCAACTTCTCAGCTAGCGCATCCGCCTTCTCAGCAGTGTTGGCGCCAGGCAACTCTAGCATTCTAGCGCCAGTAGACGCAACACGGAATCTCAGGTCCTCTATACCCAGGTCTTCCAACTTTATACTTTCCTTGACCCGGGTAAGGACATCGCTATACGACATCTTGTCGGCGACGGCTGGCTGCAACTTAATCGTCACAACTTGCGATCTAGGACGACGCAACTTTGGCTCCTTTTGCGCTTTAGCCTTTTGCGCTTTCGGCTTAGGAGCTGGCTTTCTCTTCTTGGCCCCCTTCCGGGCTACTACAGTCCAGCCCTCAGACATATCAGCCGGAGCGGGTGGCAGAGGTCGAGGCTCAGTAGATGCGGTCTTCACCGGGCCTTTCTTCTTCTTGGCCTTTTTAGACCTTTGCTCCTTTGGTGCCGGATTAGCCGGCGCCATCAAAGTGGATGCGACAGGGTCCACTTGCGCCTGCTTTGGGCTATCCACCTTGCGCTTGTCCGCCGCTAGCGGAGGTCGCAGATTTCTCTCCGGTGGTAGCCGATCTTTAAAGGCTTCCAGCCTGGTGGAGACCATAGTGCCCACTATGTCCTCCACAGCAATAGACTCCGTGGGAGTGGGTCGCAAGTCCGATGCTCTAGACCGCTCCAACTCCGCTCTCAAAAGGGCAAACTCCTTCCGCAACTCCACCAACTCCGACTGCAGTCGCGAGTTTGTTGCCTTGAGGATATCCACTTCCTCTGATGCCGTCCTCTTTGCCAGAGTATTAACGGCAGAAGAGATAACTCCGGCAGCGTCTTTAAGGGCCCTAGTAAATGTGCCCTTCAGATTCCCCGACTTGCAGGCGACTCTATTGATTATAGCCAAGCTATCAGATACTTGGCTACGCAAGTCGGAGACCATGTGCTCCTCACCGTAAAGTTCCAGGGGCACATCCGAGAGCCTAGAACTTGCTCTAGTTTGTATCGCCGCGGAGATTTCAGCAACTTCCTCCTCCGCCCTCAGCCGGCGCTCCTCGCGCTTGGCATCGTTTAGCGCCTTCTTTCCAGCAGCTAGCCCTATATTCTCATCAGGAATATTTGGTACGACCACGACTCCCTCTGGCCGAAGCAACCTTCGCTTTCGGCTTGTCTCTGTCTCCCCATCCGCATCCGAGGATTCAGAGTTACTCTTCCTGTGATGGCGCCTCTTTCTGTCCTTTCGGAACTGCGCTTTAGCCCCCTCGATAGCATTGGAGCTGTTCGACCCAACAGACATCACGCCATCGGCGTCTGACTCGGAAGCCGCCCAGAAACGGCCTCGCGACGAAAGTGACGACCTGGACCTATCTCTTATAATAGAGGCAACCTCCTCATGGTCCAGACGCTCTAACACGACTCGCGCATCCTTCAACCCCCCTCCTATTGGCACAAGTGCCGGACTTTTGCCCCTTTCGAGCAAAGTACTCCCTACGCCTTTCTCGGGCCTCCCTACGTCATCATTTTGGGTTTTTAAGTTAACATTTTCCATTTTGTTCCCACGAGTGTGGGGGAAAAACGGTCCATCCGAGCAGTGCCCCCTGTACTCGGATAAGCCTATTACGCCAGGGTGTCGGCCGGTACCCTGGCGGGACCAGCAGTAGCGACTGATCTCCCCATCAGCCATGAACCCCTCGCGCTGCTTCGCCGCTTGGGTTGGGGTAATTTTTTATAGAGGTTTTCTTCCTCGCAGCCCGGCCGGTAAAGGCAAGGCCCTCAGTTCCATTCCTGATTACGAGACATGACCGCAACCAAGAGTGGAGTTCCGATATTTTCGGCGCTGGCACATCACTGCACCTGCGTGGCGGTAGGGTGAGTACACACCACGCACGCCCTCCGGTTCCTCACACTGTGACCTCTGCATGACAGAGGACACGCGAAGAACCACGCCGGATTATTAGCCAGCGAGCAATCATTACCCAAGAACGAATCCTGTAGGCACCAATTACTCGCCGCCCAGGGTGCACCGGTCCGCAACACTGTTCGTCCCCCCCGAACGACAAGCATTCGAGAAAGGGCCAACAGCGGGTGAACACACGAGGAGGTCATCCGACCAAGCACCCCAACCTAACCTGACATTTTTTTTTTTTTTTAAACGGTTTTATTTAGCTCACCCCGTTTGTTTATTTGTTTGTTTGGGTCAAATTTAGTAATTGAAATTTAACCCTCTTCCCGTTAACCGATTGATCTGAAATTTGGTATACGCATTTGATTCTGGTGACAATACAATTATCCATATTCAATATTATTGTGAATCCAAGATGGCCGCCGCTACAAGATGGCGGACAACTTCGTTTTTTTCAATCCCATCAATATGGGTATCAAATGAAAGGGCTTGTCAATTAGAATTCAGTGGACTATACAAAATTAAAATCCAAGATGGCCGCCGCTACAAGATGGCGGACAAGTTAGTTTTTTTCGATCCCATCAATATGGGTATCAAATGAAAGGGCTTGTCAAGTAGAATTCAGGGCACTATACAAAATCAAAATCAAAGATGGCCACTGCTACAATATGGCGGATAATGTAGTTTTCAATCCCATCAATATGGGTATCAAAATAAAGGGCTTGGTAAGTATAATACAGTATACTATACACAATTACAATATGAATCTCCCACCTAAGTCAAGATCTGGTATCCTGTCGAGGACTGTGTGGCTATAGGGTGCCTAAAAATGAGACGTCGCTAGGGGTACACCACCCAAGGTAAAAGGTAAAAGCGCGCCGAGAACTGTATGGCACTAGGTGGATAAAAATGATATGTCGTTAGCGTTTTCCCCTCAAGATTCAGACACATCTTTTTGTACATAGCCTTGCTCCTCTATTGGACCTCTGGGGGGTCGATCGTAACATTCTCCATTAACCTTGCAATAATGAGGCACTCAACGAATTGAATAGTAGGAGAAATAAAAACTAAAAACTTAAAAATAAAAAAGTAAAAAAAAAATTTTAAGTTAAACGGTTTTATATTGCAGATAAATGTACTAAAAAATAAAAAATAATTTCATGGAAATTATGATTACTAAAATAAAATCGTGGGGCACGTCCAATATCTACAATCGAAAGACATGGCATGAGACTTCACCCACCTAGTGGTAAGTAGAAAGTGTCCCCACGATTTTATTTTAGTAATCATAATTTACATGAAATTATTTTTTATTTTTTAGTACATTTATCTGCAATATAAAACCGTTTAACTTAAATTTTTTTTTTTACTTTTTTATTTAACATGAGGAAATCCTTTTACGGATACCGGCCCGAGTGGGGACTCGAGCGGGTTATGTGGGACTCATGGACCGGCTGAAGGCCAATCCCAATACCCAGTAAAACCTCACGGTGCTCCTCCTCGACCGCCACTGACCGCGAGACGCGGGGACTAGAATCGTCCACGAAACGCGGCGGCGGGAGCCTGCTAGGCACGTCGCGGAGTCAAGGGTGTGTGGGCACCCTCGACGGCCTGCTCGGAGTAGCGCGCGGGAGCAACCTGCGCGCGCCTACTCAGGCCAGGTTGGTAGGCGGCCAGCTTCCCCAAGCTGACCGCCCTCTGGCACATTAGGGCGGAAGGTGGCGGTCGTGTGCCGCCCTCCGGCGACCCGGTCTCTTACGGTGGATGGCGACTTCGGCAAAAGCCTCCCTCGCCCGTTCCGCTGACTCCTTCTCGGGCACCACTGCCTCGCAGAAGGATGGTTTTCGCCACTTACCGCCGGCACCTTCCCGCGCATTCCCGCGGGTTGTATACCACCTTGAAGGCCCCTCGGAGCCCGAACGATCGACACCAGTTTCAACTGAATCCGAGCGGGGAAAACTGAAAAAATCGGTTTTCGCCACTTACCGCCCGCACCTTCCCGCGCATTCCCGCGGGTTGTATACCACCTTGAAGGCCCCTCGGAGCCCGAACGATTGACACCAGTTTCAACTGAATCCGAGCGGGGAAAACTGAAAAAATCGGTTTTCGCCACTAACCGCCGGCACCTTCCCGCGCATTCCCGCGGGTTGTATACCACCTTGAAGGCCCCTCGAAGCCCGAACGATCGACACCAGTTTCAACTGAATCCGAGCGGGGAAAACTGAAAAAATCGGTTTTTGTCACTTACCGCCCGCACCTTCCCGCGCATTCCCGCGGGTTGGAAAAAATCGTTTTTCGCAACTTAGCGCCCGTACCTTTCCGCGCATTCCCGCTTGTTGTATACCACCTTGAAAGCCCCTCGGAGACCGAACGATCGACACCAGTTTCAACTGAATCCGAGCGGGGAAAACTGAAAAAATCGGTTTTCGCCACTTACCGCCGGCACCTTCCCGCGCATTGTTTACCACCTTGAAGGCCCCTCTTTCCCCGCTCGGATTCAGTTGAAACTGGTGTCGATCGTTCGGGCTCCGAGGGGCCTTCAAGGAGGTATACAACCCGTGGGAATGCGCGGGAAGGTGCCGGCGGTAAGTGGCGAAAACCGATTTTTTCCAACCCGCGGGAATGCGCGGGAAGGTGCGGGCGGTAAGTGACGAAAACCGATTTATTCCAACCCGCGGGAATGCGCGGGAAGGTGCCAGCGGTAAGTGGCGAAAACCGATTTTTTCCAACCCGCGGGAATGCGCGGGAAGGTGCGGGCGGTAAGTGGCGAAAACCGATTTTTTCAGTTTTCCCCGCTCGGATTCAGTTGAAACTGGTGTCGATCGTTCGGGCTTCGAGGGGCCTTCAAGGTGGTATACAACCCGCGGGAATGCGCGGGAAGGTGCCGGCGGTAAGTGGCGAAAACCGATTTTTTCAGTTTTCCCCGCTCGGATTCAGTTGAAACTGGTGTCGATGGCGGTAAGTGGCGAAAACCGATTTTTTCAGTTTTCCCCGCTCGGATTCAGTTGAAACTGGTGTCGATCGTTCGGACTCCGAGGGGCCTTCAAGGTGGTATACAACCCGCGGGAATGCGCGGGAAGGTGCGGGCGGTAAGTGGCGAAAACCGATTTTTTCAGTTTTCCCCGCTTGGATTCAGTTCAAACTGGTGTCGATCGTTCGGGCTCCGAGGGGCCTTCAAGGTGGTATACAACCCGCGGGAATGCGCGGGAAGATGCGGGCGGTAAGTGGCGAAAACCGATTTTTTCAGTTTTCCCCGCTCGGATTCAGTTGAAACTGGTGTCGATCGTTCGGGCTTCGAGGGGCCTTCAAGGTGGTATACAACCCGCGGGAATGCGCGGGAAGGTGCCGGCGGTAAGTGGCGAAAACCGATTTTTTCAGTTTTCCCCGCTCGGATTCAGTTGAAACTGGTGTCGATGGCGGTAAGTGGCGAAAACCGATTTTTTCAGTTTTCCCCGCTCGGATTCAGTTGAAACTGGTGTCGATCGTTCGGACTCCGAGGGGCCTTCAAGGTGGTATACAACCCGCGGGAATGCGCGGGAAGGTGCGGGCGGTAAGTGGCGAAAACCGATTTTTTCAGTTTTCCCCGCTTGGATTCAGTTTCAAACTGGTGTCGATCGTTCGGGCTCCGAGGGGCCTTCAAGGTGGTATACAACCCGCGGGAATGCGCGGGAAGATGCGGGCGGTAAGTGGCGAAAACCGATTTTTTCAGTTTTCCCGCTCGGATTCAGTTGAAACTGGTGTCGATCGTTCGGGCTTCGAGGGGCCTTCAAGGTGGTATACAACCCGCAGGAATGCGTGGGAAGGTGCGGGCGGTAAGTGGCGAAAACCGATTTTTTCAGTTTTCCCCGCTCGGATTCAGTTGAAACTGGTGTCGATCGTTCGGGCTCCGAGGGGCCTTCAAGGAGGTATACAACCCGTGGGAATGCGCGGGAAGGTGCCGGCGGTAAGTGGCGAAAACCGATTTTTTCCAACCCGCGGGAATGCGCGGGAAGGTGCGGGCGGTAAGTGACGAAAACCGATTTATTCCAACCCGCGGGAATGCGCGGGAAGGTGCCGGCGGTAAGTGGCGAAAACCGATTTTTTCCAACCCGCGGGAATGCGTGGGAAGGTGCGGGCGGTAAGTGACGAAAACCGATTTTTTCAGTTTTCCCCGCTCGGATTCAGTTGAAACTGGTGTCGATCGTTCGGGCTTCGAGGGGCCTTCAAGGTGGTATACAACCCGCGGGAATGCGCGGGAAGGTACGGGCGGTAAGTGGCGAAAACCGATTTTTTCAGTTTTCCCCGCTTGGATTCAGTTGAAACTGGTGTCGATCGTTCGGGCTCCGAGGGGCCTTCAAGGTGGTATACAACCCGCGGGAATGCGCGGGAAGATGGGGGCGGTAAGTGGCGAAAACCGATTTTTTCAGTTTTCCCCGCTCGGATTCAGTTGAAACTGGTGTCGATCGTTCGGGCTTCGAGAGGCCTTCAAGGTGGTATGCAACCCGCAGGAATGCGCGGGAAGGTGCGGGCGGTAAGTGGCGAAAACCGATTTTTTCACTTTTCCCCGCTCGGATTCAGTTGAAACTGGTGTCGATCGTTCGGGCTCCGAGGGGCCTTCAAGGAGGTATACAACCCGCGGGAATGCGCGGGAAGGTGCCGGCGGTAAGTGGCGAAAACCGATTTTTTCCAACCCGCGGGAATGCGCGGGAAGGTGCGGGCGGTAAGTGACGCAAACCGATTTTTTCCAACCCGCGGGAATGCGCGGGAAGGTGCCAGCGGTAAGTGGCGAAAACCGATTTTTTCCAACCCGCGGGAATGCGCGGGAAGGTGCGGGCGGTAAGTGACGAAAACCGATTTTTTCCAACCCGCGGGAATGCGCGGGAAGGTGCCGGCGGTAAGTGGCGAAAACCGATTTTTTCCAACCCGCGGGAATGCGCGGGAAGGTGCGGGCGGTAAGTGACGCAAACCGATTTTTTCCAACCCGCGGGAATGCGCGGGAAGGTGCCAGCAGTAAGTGGCGAAAACCGATTTTTTCCAACCTGCGGGAATGCGCGGGAAGGTGCGGGCGGTAAGTGACGAAAACCGATTTTTTCCAACCCGCGGGAATGCGCGGGAAGGTGCCGGCGGTAAGTGGCGAAAACCGATTTTTTCCAACCCGCGGGAATGCGTGGGAAGGTGCGGGCGGTAAGTGACGAAAACCGATTTTTTCCAACCCGCGGGAATGCGCGGGAAGGTGCCAGCGGTAAGTGGCGAAAACCGATTTTTTCCAACCCGCGGGAATGCGCGGGAAGGTGCGGGCGGTAAGTGATGAAAACCGATTTTTTCCAACCCGCGGGAATGCGCGGTAAGGTGCCGGCGGTAAGTGGCGAAAACCAATTTTTTCCAACCCGCGGGAATGCGCGGGAAGGTGCGGGCGGTAAGTGACGAAAACCGATTTTTTCCAACCCGCGGGAATGCGCGGGAAGGTGCCAGCGGTAAGTGGCGAAAACCGATTTTTTCCAACCCGCGGGAATGCGCGGGAAGGTGCGGGCGGTAAGTGACGAAAACCGATTTTTTCCAATCCGCGGGAATGCGCGGTAAGGTGCCGGCGGTAAGTGGCGAAAACTGATTTTTTCCAACCCGCGGGAATGCGCGGGAAGGTGCCGGCGGTAAGTGGCGAAAACCGATTTTTTCTAACGCGCGGGAATGCGCGGGAAGGTGCTGGCGGTAAGTGGCGTGACAAGCCGTGGTCAAGGCTATGGCCGGCAGCGAGACGTCGTGGGATGCGGTCTCATCCTTCTGCGAGGCAGTGGTGCTCGAGAAGGAGTCGGCGGAACGGGCGAGGGAGGCTTTTGCCGAAGTCGCCATCCACCGTAAGAGACCGGGTCGCCGGAGGGCAGCACACGATCGCCGCCTTTCGCCCTAATGTGCTAGAGGGCGTTCAGCTTGGGGAAGCTGACCGCCTACCAACCTGGCCCGAGTAGGCGCGCACAGGTTGCTCCCGCGCGCTACTCCGAGCAGGCCGTCGAGGGTGCCCACACACCCTTGACTCCGCGACGTGCCTTGCAGGCTCTCGCCGCCGCGTTTCGCGGAAGACTCACGTCCCCGTGTCTCGCGGCCAGTGGCGGTCGAGGAGGAGCACCGTGAGGTTTTAGTGGGTATTGGGATTGGCCTTCAGCCGGTCCACGAGTCCCACATAACCCGCTCGAGTCCCCACTCGGGCCGGTATCCGTAAAAGGATTTAAAAATAAAAAAAAAAAAAAAAAAGGTTAGGTTAGGTTGGGGTGCTTGGTCGGATAACCTCCTCGTGTGTTCGCTCGCTGTTGGCCCTTTCTCGAATGCTTGTCATTCGGGGGGGACGAACAGTGTGCGGGTCGGTGCACCCTGGGCGGCGAGTAATTGGTGTCCACAGGATTCGTCCTTGGGTAATGATTGCTCGCTGGCTAATAATCCGACGTGGTTCTCCGCGTGTCCTCTGTCATGCAGAGGTCACAGTGTGAGGAACCGGAGGGCGTGGTGTGTACTCACCCTACCGCCACGCAGGTGCAGTGATGTGCCTGCGCCGAATATATCGGAACTCCACTCTTGGTTGCGGTCATGTCTCGTAATCAGGAGTGGAACCGAGGGCCTTGCCTTTACCGGCCGGGCTGTGAGGAAGAAAACCTCTATAAAAATTACCCCAACCCAAGCGGCGAAGCAGCGCGAGGGGTTTATGGCTGATGGGGAGATCAGTTGCTACTGCTGGTCCCGTCAGGGTACCGGCCGACACCCTGGCGTAATAGGCTTATCCGAGTACAGGGGGCACTGCTCGGATGGACCGTTTTTCCCCCACACTCGTGGGAACAACATGTTCAACACAATTTCTAAAAACAAAAAACCAAAACGATGAGGTGGAGTGTGTTGAGCCCGAGAAGGGCGGCGATGTGATGTTGCCTGAGAAGGGAGGAGTAGATGTGCTTAAGGCGGAGGAAGTTGTTGGTGTTATTGCGGCGTCTCGAAGAGTGTCTGTTTCGAGTGTCGCTGCGGAGGGGTCAGTTGGTGATGGCCAGAACGTAGGAGTGTGGAAGGAGCCGAGAGTGGTTCTGACCAGATTGGACGTTGATGACGGAATGTCGACTGTCGGTAGTGTCAGGTCGAGACGAAGGTCCGGATCATCATATGGACGGTTGTGGGGAGTGTTGGAGTCAAAGGACTCAGATACTGAAAGTTTTGTGTCGATGGTGTCAGAGAAGTCAAGGACACGGGCACAATACCTGAAGGACAGGCGGAAGAGGCCTCGGAAGCCGATCGATCAGTCGGGGTCTTCTGGTGAAGGAGAGCCAGATAGACCGGCGCCAAAAGTGGTTGCCATGAGGAGACGGAAAGGTCTCGGTGAGGCAGAAAGGAAGGAGTTGCCGCTGAGGTCAGAACAGGAGGTGTCTGACAGCGCTGCGGCCGTACTGGCCAGGGCTAGCTCCAGGCTCTCGGACATGTCTCTACCATCCGAGAAAGAGCAGGACGAAGCCATACTTGCGTCTGACCTACAAAATCAGGTGGTGGACAGCCTAGCGGTGATAAGGAAGGTTGCCAGCAGATCGGGAAACCTTAAAGGAACTTTCACCAAGGCCTTTTGACGGATACCGGCCCGAGTGGGGACTCGAGCGGGTTATGTGGGACTCGTGGACCGGCTGAAGGCCAATCCCAATACCCACTAAAACCTCACGGTGCTCCTCCTCGACCGCCACTGGCCGCGAGACACGGGGACGTGAGTCTTCCGCGAAACGCGGCGGCGGGAGCCTGCAAGGCACGTCGCGGAGTCAAGGGTGTGTGGGCACCCTCGACGGCCTGCTCGGAGTAGCGCGCGGGAGCAACCTGTGCGCGCCTACTCGGGCCAGGTTGGTAGGCGGTCAGCTTCCCCAAGCTGACCGCCCTCTAGCACATTAGGGCGGAAGGCGGCGATCATGTGCCGCCCTCCGGCGACCCGGTCTCTTACGGCGGATGGCGACTTCGGCAAAAGCCTCCCTCGCCCGTTCCGCCGACTCCTTCTCGAGCACCACTGCCTCGCAGAAGGATGAGACCGCATCCCACGACGTCTCGCTGCCGGCCATAGCCTTGACCACGGCTTGTCACGCCACTTACCGCCAGCACCTTCCCGCGCATTCCCGCGCGTTGGAAAAAATCGGTTTTCGCCACTTACCGCCCGCACCTTCCCGCGCATTCCCGCGGGTTGTATACCACCTTGAAGGCCCCTCGGAGCCCGAACGATCGACACCAGTTTCAACTGAATCCGAGCGGGGAAAACTGAAAAAATCGGTTTTCGCCACTAACCGCCGGCACCTTCCCGCGCATTCCCGCGGGTTGTACACCACCTTGAAGGCCCCTCGGAGACCGAACGATCGACACCAGTTTCAACTGAATCCGAGCGGGGAAAACTGAAAAAATCGGTTTTCGTCACTTACCGCCCACACCTTCCCGCACATTCCTGCGGGTTGGAAAAAATCGGTTTTCGCCACTTACCGCCGGCACCTTCCCAAAACTTCATTTAATTAGGGTTTATTTTTGCGCAAAGTAACATTTTGGTATATTGACAAGAACATACATAAAAAGTATTCGGGCGAATTGGGAATCTCCCTTTTTTCAAGTTGGTTGAAAATGAGAACATTCTCTTTTTTGAGGTTGATTGAAAAGAAATGTAACGATCAGGAATCTCACTTCTGACATCGAGTTAAAAAGTTTTTGCTTGTAACTATTACAGTATAATCAATTTTTTACCAAAAAAAACAAACTTTCTCAAATTTCACCGGATTCCATAATCGGAATCTAGCCAAACTTTCACCAAATTATCCTTGAAGTGTATCCTTTCAAATAAAATAAGAATCATCAAAATCAGTTTGCGCGACATTAAGTTATGCGTCTATTTGTCGCGCACATACCTAATGCAAATTTAAGACTTATGTGATTTTCTCATGGATACCATTGTCAGACATGGACCAAAAAAAAATGGGACCATTCGGGAAGCTTCACCTTTCAAATAAAAAAAAAATATCAAAATCGGTTCACCCAGTCAAAAGTTATGAGGTAACAAACATAAAAAAAAAAAAAAAATAAAAAATAAAAAAAAAAAAATACAGTCGAATTGATAACCTCCTTTTCTTACAGAAGTCGGTTAAAAATATATAACAATCGTAATGATGGAAGTGCAATAAAAATTAAAGTAATAGCTGGTAAAATAGTTCAAATTAATTCAATTATTTGACCCTCTAATAAAAATCGATTAATATAATTATTGAAAAATAAATTTATTATTAAATATGCTACTAAAATTGTAATTATAATTAAAATAATTAATGTATGGTCATGAAAAAAAATAATTTGTTCTATTAATGGAGAAGCTCTATTTTGGTAATTTAAATTAAATCAGGTTGCCATTTCTAAAAAAAGGATATTCCTTTATAAATGGGGTTTAAATCCATTACATATAATCTGCCATATTAGAAATTTCTTAAAATAGGAAGTTCATTATAAGAATGTTCAGAAGGAGGTAAATTTTGATATCATTCAATAGAGGATGGTATATTTAATGAAAATAGGATTATTCGTTGATTAATTATTGATTCTCAAATAATAATAATAATGAAAATTATGGAAAATAATGAAATATATGAACCAAATGAAGAAATAATAGGCCTAGTGTCCGGGGAACCGGCAAGCCAGGCACGCACTGAGGAGGTGCGGGTAGCCGCAATGGAGTTGTGGGAAACTCGGCTGGCAACACCAACTGCCGGCCTGAGGACGATCGAGGCTGTTCGTCCAGTGTTCCGCCAGTGGTTAGCGCGGCGTCACGGCGTCCTAACCTTCCGCATGACACAGGTGCTCACGGGGCATGGCTGCTTCGGGGGTTACTTGTGTCGGATCGCCGGGAGGGAGCCCGACGCTCGCTGCCACCACTGCGACGACTGCCTCGATGAGACGGCCCAGCACACGTTGGAGGTGTGCTCAGCCTGGGCGTCTCAACGTCGCGCTTTGCGCGACGTCATAGGGGACGACCTTTCCCTGCCGGCCGTGATCAAGGCTATGGCCGGCAGCGAGACGTCGTGGGATGCGGTCTCATCCTTCTGCGAGGCAGTGGTGCTCGAGAAGGAGTCGGCGGAACGGGCGAGGGAGGCTTTTGCCGAAGTCGCCATCCGCCGTAAGAGACCGGGTCGCCGGAGGGCGGCACACGATCGCCGCCTTCCGCCCTAATGTGCTAGAGGGCGGTCAGCTTGGGGAAGCTGACCGCCTACCAACCTGGCCCGAGTAGGCACGCACAGGTTGCTCCCGCGCGCTACTCTGAGCAGGCCGTCGAGGGTGCCCACACACCCTTGACTCCGCGACGTGCCTTGCAGGCTCCCGCCGCCGCGTTTCGCGGAAGACTCACGTCCCCGTGTCTCGCGGCCAGTGGCGGTCGAGGAGGAGCACCGTGAGGTTTTAGTGGGTATTGGGATAATACTATCCAATTAGCAGAAAATGTTAAATTCTTAGGCATGATTCTCGATAAAAGACTGAACGGAATTGCCCATGCTGAACATGTCAGTAAAAAATGTGAAAACGGCATCAACGCTTTAAGAGCTGTGTCTGGTGTGTGGTGGCGTGCACACCCTGAAGTAAGTAATACAGGTATTAATATACTTAATTATTTATTAATTATTTTAATTATTGTTCAAATTTTATTATTAATTCTTGAATCTGCCGTAGCAATTATTCAATGTTATGTAATTTCTATTTTAAGAACTCTTTATTCTAGAGAAGTAAATTAATGTCTAATCATAATCATCCCTATCACTTAGTTGACTATAGACCTTGACCCTTAACAGGAGCTATTGGAGTAATAACCTTAGTAACTGGTTTAGTAAAATGATTTCATAATTTTAATATAAACTTATTTTTTATTGGATATATTATCGTGTTATTAACTATATTTCAATGATGACGAGATATTTGTCGTGAAAGAACATTCCAAGGAAAACATACTATTATAGTATCAAAAGGTTTACGGTGAGGAATAATTTTATTTATTATTTCTGAAATTTTTTTCTTCATTTCTTTTTTCTGAGCATTTTTACGCATTTCAGCGGTGAGGAATCATTTTAGAATAGAATAGAATAGAATATACTTTATTGCACACATAAAAGAAATATATAGAAAGAACAACACAAATAAAATTTAAAGAAAAACACGTATGTAAAGGCGGTCTTATTGCTTTAAGCAATCTCCACCAGACAACCTTTGAAACATTACGGATAAAATGTAACGAGGAGAAAGGGGATAACGTCTCAGTGCAAATTTTATGAAATATAATTAAATATTATATAATATATAATAAACTAAGTCAATAATATAAAATAAACTTACATAAAATGTGTTTAATGTTTATATACTTTACACATACATACATACATACATACAAATATTGAAAAAAACAATATATACTTACACATATATACATACATACATAAAACGTGTTCAAAAATATATACATAATATTAAAAAAAATAAATAAAGATAAACTATTATACTAAATTAAATAAGTACTCTTTCAGACGATTTTTAAAACTGTATAGAGATTTGGAATGACGAACTTCTGTAGGAAGTTCATTCCAAAGAATTGCAGATTTCATAGTAAAAGACTTAGAATAAAATAGGGTATGGGAAGTTGGTAATTTAAGGAGATTATCACAACGGGATCTAAGGTGGAGGTGAAGAAGTGAATCGGCACCTAGGAAACAAAATCGATCTTTTAAGTAGGAGGGAGAGAGAGAGTTGTACAGGATAGAATAGAGGAGAGTCAGCATGCGGAAATTTCGGCGATGTCGGATAGGAAGCCATCCAAGCTGACGACGATGATCAGAAACATGATCAAATTTACGTAAACCGAAGATAATAGATTTTGTAACCGCTCTAGTTTATTTAGTTGTTCCTCAGATAAGTCTGGGTAACACGAATCAGCATAGTCTAAAATCGGTAACAGTAGTGAATGAGCTAGAGCAGTTTTGGTCTTTATAGGTAGGAAATATTTCCATCGTTTGAGCGATCCGATAGTGGCAAATAATTTACGGGTAACCTCAGCTATCTGTACTGACCAAGATAGGGAATTGTCTATAATAATACCAAGGTTCTTAATAGATGGACTCAGGCTCAAATCGACGCCGCCAAACTGTATAGCAGGGAGGCTATTCTGGTCAAGTTTTTTTAGTTGCTTAGAGCCACCAATAATACTGACCTGTGACTTGGCAGGATTGACAGTTAAGCCAAAAGATTTGCTCCACCTACTAACATTCCGCAAATCTTCGTTAAGCTTATGAATAGCCTCACTAACATCATCAAACGGGGCGGCTAAGTAAATTTGAAGGTCGTCAGCATATAGATGAAAGGAAGAGCGAGAGATTTTGGGAAACTGAATTAATAAAAATGGAGAAAAGGAGAGGATAGGGACATCACCTTGGGGAACACCGGCAGAAAGAGAGCAAAGGGAAGATGACTTGTCATTGGCTTGAACGTACTGTTGCCGATCACATAAATAGCTTCTGAACCACTCAGTGGCTTCAGGAGAGATATTTATTGAACGCAGAACAGCAACCAAGAGATCAGTATCAACAGAATTAAAGGCGTTGCTAAAGTCCAGCAAAGCAATGACTGTAAGATTTTGTTTGTCCATGCTAAGTCTGATATCGTCACAAACTTTAATCAAAGTAGTGACTGTGCTATGCCCGTTACGGAATCCAGACTGGAACTCGGATAATATATGGTTGTCAAATAGATATTGATTTAGTTGCTGAAAAACAATACGTTCCAAGACCTTTGACAAGAAAGGAAGGATGGAGATAGGACGGTAGTGAGAGAAGGATTTTGGATCTTTGGTTTTGGGTATGGGGATAACGCAGGCAATGCGCCACAAACTGGGAAAAGTGTTATGGGAAATAGAAAAATTTAAAATATGGGTAATGACTGGAACTAAGACTTCCAAGGGCAAATGCGGTTGATGCCATCATAACCAGAAGCATCAGATTTGATGGCTAGGATACTGTTTCTTACCTGGGATGAGGTTATAGAAGCAAAGTTAAAAGGAACGATTGTGGGAGACGGCAAGGAGTTGATATAATTCAATGTATTTGCTTTAATTGTGTTGTCCATAGATGTTATCGAGGCAAAGTGTTTATTCAAGGCATCAACGTCTAGATTGCAATTCAAATCCTTACGTTGCCGGCCAATGCCTAGCGATTCCAGAAATTTCCACAACTTACGTGGGCTTAAGTTTTTCATTCATTCATTTTATTTATTATTTCTGAAATCTTTTTCTTCATTTTTTCATAGTTTCATGATATAAAATTATCTGGGTAATCAGAATAACGACGGGGTATACCAGCTAATCCTAAAAAATGTTGAGGAAAAAATGTTAAATTAACACCAATAAATATGGAAATAAATTGAATTTTTAATAAATAAGGATTTAATAATAATCCAGTAAATAGAGAATATCAATGAACAAAACCCCCTAAAATAGCAAATACAGCTCCTATCACATCACTGCACCTGCGTGGCGGTAGGGTGAGTACACACCACGCCCTCCGGTTCCTCACACTGTGACCTCTGCATGACAGAGAACACACACGACAGTGAGACACACACGAGACAAAAATTATTGTGCATTTTACACTAAAATATATTTTTTTTATAATGAATTTAAATTCATCTTTAGAATATTTTATTCTTATTTTTTATTTTATTAATTAATAATTCCAATAAAATGTTTTTCTTATTTATTTTATTTTTCAGAACTATAATTTCTATTTCATCAAATTCATGATTAGGATGCTGAATTGGCTTAGAAATTAATTTACTTAGATTTATCCCCTTAATCTCTTCCCCCAATAATCTATTAAGTTCAGAAGCTTCCTTAAAATATTTTTTAACTCAATCTATTGCATCAATTATTTTTTTATTTTCTATCCTATTGAATTTATTTCTTATAAAAATATTTATTAATGATTTATTATCAATTATTATAAATTCTGCAATATTAATAAAAATAGGTTCTGTTCCTTTTCATTTTTGATTTCCTAATATTATAGAAGGATTATCATGATTTAATAGATTTATTTTAATAACATGACAAAAAATTTCACCAATAATTTTATTATCTTATAATATAAATTTTATTTTTTTAATTTTTGAATTAAGGATTAGACGGAGAAGAGGACAAGGGATGAGGAAGAGAGGTAAATTTCAGGAAACTATTGAGCAAGTAGGGTAGGGGCCTGCCCGGAGGAATGAGGTCCGCTAAATCAGATAGCTTGGACCATAGAGGGTGGGATGACAGCTGTAACATTTTACCAACAAACCGATCAGACAGGAATTGGCGACGGATAGGATAAGGAGGATCAACACACTCAACCTGCAGTGCGTTGGTGGGAGAAGACTTCATTGCACCTATAATAATTCGTAGGCATTTGTATTGGATCCTATTGAGTTTTTCAGTAGCAACTTTGTTAAAGGGGTCTAAAACAAATAATCCGTAGTCAATGTGACTACGGATAATGGCATTGTACAGTAGTTTGAGAGTATAAGGGTGTGCACGCCACCACACACCAGACACAGCTCTTAAAGCGTTGATGCCGTTTTCACATTTTTTACTGACATGTTCAGCATGGGCAATTCCGTTCAGTCTTTTATCGAGAATCATGCCTAAGAATTTAACATTTTCTGCTAATTGGATAGTATTATCCCAATACCCACTAAAACCTCACGGTGCTCCTCCTCGACCGCCACTGGCCGCGAGACACGGGGACGTGAGTCTTCCGCGAAACGCGGCGGCGGGAGCCTGCAAGGCACGTCGCGGAGTCAAGGGTGTGTGGGCACCCTCGACGGCCTGCTCAGAGTAGCGCGCGGGAGCAACCTGTGCGTGCCTACTCGGGCCAGGTTGGTAGGCGGTCAGCTTCCCCAAGCTGACCGCCCTCTAGCACATTAGGGCGGAAGGCGGCGATCGTGTGCCGCCCTCCGGCGACCCGGTCTCTTACGGCGGATGGCGACTTCGGCAAAAGCCTCCCTCGCCCGTTCCGCCGACTCCTTCTCGAGCACCACTGCCTCGCAGAAGGATGAGACCGCATCCCACGACGTCTCGCTGCCGGCCATAGCCTTGACCACGGCCGGCAGGGAAAGGTCGTCCCCTATGACGTCGCGCAAAGCGCGACGTTGAGACGCCCAGGCTGAGCACACCTCCAACGTGTGCTGGGCCGTCTCATCGAGGCAGTCGTCGCAGTGGTGGCAGCGAGCGTCGGGCTCCCTCCCGGCGATCCGACACAAGTAACCCCCGAAGCAGCCATGCCCCGTGAGCACCTGTGTCATGCGGAAGGTTAGGACGCCGTGACGCCGCGCTAACCACTGGCGGAACACTGGACGAACAGCCTCGATCGTCCTCAGGCCGGCAGTTGGTGTTGCCAGCCGAGTTTCCCACAACTCCATTGCGGCTACCCGCACCTCCTCAGTGCGTGCCTGGCTTGCCGGTTCCCCGGACACTAGGCCTATTATTTCTTCATTTGGTTCATATATTTCATTATTTTCCATAATTTTCATTATTATTATTATTTGAGAATCAATAATTAATCAACGAATAATCCTATTTTCATTAAATATACCATCCTCTATTGAATGATATCAAAATTTACCTCCTTCTGAACATTCTTATAATGAACTTCCTATTTTAAGAAATTTCTAATATGGCAGATTATATGTAATGGATTTAAACCCCATTTATAAAGGAATATCCTTTTTTTAGAAATGGCAACCTGATCTAATTTAAATTACCAAAATAGAGCTTCTCCATTAATAGAACAAATTATTTTTTTTCATGACCATACATTAATTATTTTAATAATAATTACAATTTTAGTAGCATATTTAATAATAAATTTATTTTTCAATAATTATATTAATCGATTTTTATTAGAGGGTCAAATAATTGAATTAATTTGAACTATTTTACCAGCTATTACTTTAATTTTTATTGCACTTCCATCATTACGATTGTTATATATTTTTAACCGACTTCTGTAAGAAAAGGAGGTTATCAATTCGACTGTATTTTTTTTTTTTTTATTTTTTTTTTTATTATTTTTTTTTTATGTTTGTTACCTCATAACTTTTGACTGGGTGAACCGATTTTGATATTTTTTTTTTATTTGAAAGGTGAAGCTTCCCGAATGGTCCCATTTTTTTTTGGTCCATGTCTGACAATTTTATCCATGAGAAAATCACATAAGTCTTAAATTTGCATTAGGTATGTGCGCGACAAATAGACGCATAACTTAATGTCGCGCAAACTGATTTTGATGATTCTTATTTTATTTGAAAGGATACACTTCAAGGATAATTTGGTGAAAGTTTAGCTAGATTCCGATTATGGAATCCGGTGAAATTTGAGAAAGTTTGTTTTTTTTGGTAAAAAATTGATTATACTGTAATAGTTACAAGCAAAAACTTTTTAACTCGATGTCAGAAGTGAGATTCCTGATCGTTACATTTCTTTTCAATCAACCTCAAAAAAGAGAATGTTCTCATTTTCAACCAACTTGAAAAAAGGGAGATTCCCAATTCGCCCGAATACTTTTTATGTATGTTCTTGTCAATATACCAAAATGTTACTTTGCGCAAAAATAAACCCTAATTAAATGAAGTTTTGGGAAGGTGCCGGCGGTAAGTGGCGAAAACCGATTTTTTCCAACCCGCAGGAATGTGCGGGAAGGTGTGGGCGGTAAGTGACGAAAACCGATTTTTTCAGTTTTCCCCGCTCGGATTCAGTTGAAACTGGTGTCGATCGTTCGGCCTCCGAGGGGCATTCAAGGTGGTGTACAACCCGCGGAAATGCGCGGGAAGGTGCGGGCGGTAAGTGGCGAAAACCGATTTTTTCAGTTTTCCCCGCTCGGATTCAGTTGAAACTGGTGTCGATCGTTCGGGCTCCGAGGGGCTTTCAAGGTGGTATAAAACCCGCGGGAATGCGCGGGAAGGTGCGGGCGGTAAGTGGCGAAAACCGATTTTTTCAGTTTTCCCCGCTCGGATTCAGTTGAAACTGGTGTCGATCGTTCGGGCTTCGAGGGGCCTTCAAGGTGGTATACAACCCGCGGGAATGCGCGGGAAGGTGCCGGCGGTTAGTGGCGAAAACCGATTTTTTCAGTTTTCCCCGCTCGGATTCAGTTGAAACTGGTGTCGATCGTTCGGGCTCCGAGGGGCCTTCAAGGTGGTATACAACCCGCGGGAATGCGCGGGAAGGTGCGGGCGGTAAGTGGAAAAAACCGATTTTTTCAGTTTTCCCCGCTCGGATTCAGTTGAAACTAGTGTCGATCGTTCGGGCTTCGAGGGGCCTTCAAGGTGGTATACAACCCGCGGGAATGCGCGGGAAGGTGCCGGCGGTTAGTGGCAAAAACCGATTTTTTCAGTTTTCCCCGCTCGGATTCAGTTGAAACTGGTGTCGATCGTTCGGGCTCCGAGGGGCCTTCAAGGTGGTATACAACCCGAAGTTGGGAGGTGAAGGTGCGGGCGGTAAGTGGCGAAAACCGATTTTTTCACTTTTCCCCGCTCGGATTCAGTTGAAACTGGTGTCGATCGTTCGGGCTCCGAGGGGCCTTCAAGGTGGTATACAACCCGCGGTAATGCGCGGGAAAGTGCGGGCTATAAGTGGAAAAAACCGATTTTTTCAGTTTTCCCCGCTCGGATTCAGTTGATACTGGTGTCGATCGTTCGGGCTTCGAGGGGCCTTCAAGGTGGTATACAACCCGCGGGAATGCGCGGGAAGGTGCCGGCGGTTAGTGGCGAAAACCGATTTTTTCAGTTTTCCCCGCTCGGATTCAGTTGAAACTGGTATCGATCGTTCGGGCTCCGAGGGGCCTTCAAGGTGGTATACAACCCGCGGGAATGCGCGGGAAGGTGCGGGCGGTAAGTGGAAAAAACCGATTTTTTCAGTTTTCCCCGCTCGGATTCAGTTGATACTGGTGTCGATCGTTCGGGCTTCGAGGGGCCTTCAAGGTGGTATACAACCCGCGGGAATGCGCGGGAAGGTGCCGGCGGTTAGTGGCGAAAACCGATTTTTTCAGTTTTCCCCGCTCTGATTCAGTTGAAACTGGTGTCGATCGTTCGGGCTCCGAGGGGCCTTCAAGGTGGTATACAACCCGCGGGAATGCGCGGGAAGGTGCGGGAAGGTGCGGGCGGTAAGTGGCGTAAACCGATTTTTTCAGTTTTCCCCGCTCGGATTCAGTTGAAACTGGTGTCGATCGTTCGGGCTCCGAGGGGCCTTCAAGGTGGTATACAACCCGCGGGAATGCGCGGGAAGGTGCGGGCGGTAAGTGGCGAAAACCGATTTTTTCAGTTTTCCCCGCTCGGATTCAGTTGAAACTGGTGTCGATCGTTCGGGCTCCGAGGGGCCTTCAAGGTGGTATACAACCCGCGGGAATGCGCGGGAAGGTGCGGGCGGTAAGTAGCGAAAACCGATTTTTTCAGTTTTCCCCGCTCGGATTCAGTTGAAACTGGTGTCGATCGTTCGGGCTCCGAGGGGCCTTCAAGGTGGTATACAACCCGCGGGAATGCGCGGGAAGGTGCGGGCGGTAAGTGGCGAAAACCGATTTTTTCAGTTTTCCCCGCTCGGATTCAGTTGAAACTGGTGTCGATCGTTCGGGCTCCGAGGGGCCTTCAAGGTGGTATACAACCCGCGGGAATGCGCGGGAAGGTGCGGGCGGTAAGTGGCGAAAACCGATTTTTTCAGTTTTCCCCGCTCGGATTCAGTTGATACTGGTGTCGATCGTTCGGGCTCCGAGAGGCCTTCAAGGTGGTATACAACCCGAGGGAATGCGCGGGAAGGTGCGGGCGGTAAGTGGAAAAAACCGATTTTTTCAGTTTTCCCCGCTCGGATTCAGTTGAAACTGGTGTCGATCGTTCGGGCTCCGAGGGGCCTTCAAGGTGGTATACAACCCGCGGGAATGCGCGGGAAGGTGCGGGCGGTAAGTGGCGAAAACCGATTTTTTCAGTTTTCCCCGCTCGGATTCAGTTGAAACTGGTGTCGATCGTTCGGGCTCCGAGGGGCCTTCAAGGTGGTATACAACCCGCGGGAATGCGCGGGAAGGTGCGGGCGGTAAGTGGCGAAAACCGATTTTTTCACTTTTCCCCGCTCGGATTCAGTTGAAACTGGTGTCGATCGTTCGGGCTCCGAGGGGCCTTCAAGGTGGTATACAACCCGCGGGAATGCGCGGGAAGGTGCGGGCGGTAAGTGGAAAAAACCGATTTTTTCAGTTTTCCCCGCTCGGATTCAGTTGAAACTGGTGTCGATCGTTCGGGCTTCGAGGGGCCTTCAAGGTGGTATACAACCCGCGGGAATGCGCGGGAAGGTGCCGGCGGTTAGTGGCGAAAACCGATTTTTTCAGTTTTCCCCGCTCGGATTCAGTTGAAACTGGTGTCGATCGTTCGGGCTCCGAGGGGCCTTCAAGGTGGTATACAACCCGCGGGAATGCGCGGGAAGGTGCGGGCGGTAAGTGGCGAAAACCGATTTTTTCAGTTTTCCCCGCTCGGATTCAGTTGAAACTGGTGTCGATCGTTCGGGCTCCGAGGGGCCTTCAAGGTGGTATACAACCCGCGGGAATGCGCGGGAAGGTGCGGGCGGTAAGTGGAAAAAACCGATTTTTTCAGTTTTCCCCGCTCGGATTCAGTTGAAACTGATGTCGATCGTTCGGGCTCCGAGGGGCCTTCAAGGTGGTATACAACCCGCGGGAATGCACGGGAAGGTGCGGGCGGTAAGTGGCGAAAACCGATTTTTTCAGTTTTCCCCGCTCGGATTCAGTTGAAACTGGTGTCGATCGTTCGGGCTCCGAGGGGCCTTCAAGGTGGTATACAACCCGCGGGAATGCGCGGGAAGGTGCGGGCGGTAAGTGGCGAAAACCGATTTTTTCAGTTTTCCCCGCTCGGATTCAGTTGAAACTGGTGTCGATCGTTCGGGCTCCGAGGGGCCTTCAAGGTGGTATACAACCCGCGGGAATGCGCGGGAAGGTGCGGGCGGTAAGTGGAAAAAACCGATTTTTTCAGTTTTCCCCGCTCGGATTCAGTTGAAACTGGTGTCGATCGTTCGGGCTTCGAGGGGCCTTCAAGGTGGTATACAACCCGCGGGAATGCGCGGGAAGGTGCCGGCGGTTAGTGGCGAAAACCGATTTTTTCAGTTTTCCCCGCTCGGATTCAGTTGAAACTGGTGTCGATCGTTCGGGCTCCGAGGGGCCTTCAAGGTGGTATACAACCCGCGGGAATGCGCGGGAAGGTGCGGGCGGTAAGTGGCGAAAACCGATTTTTTCAGTTTTCCCCGCTCGGATTCAGTTGATACTGGTGTCGATCGTTCGGGCTCCGAGAGGCCTTCAAGGTGGTATACAACCCGAGGGAATGCGCGGGAAGGTGCGGGCGGTAAGTGGAAAAAACCGATTTTTTCAGTTTTCCCCGCTCGGATTCAGTTGAAACTGGTGTCGATCGTTCGGGCTCCGAGGGGCCTTCAAGGTGGTATACAACCCGCGGGAATGCGCGGGAAGGTGCGGGCGGTTAGTGGCGAAAACCGATTTTTTCAGTTTTCCCCGCTCGGATTCAGTTGATACTGGTGTCGATCGTTCGGGCTCCGAGAGGCCTTCAAGGTGGTATACAACCCGAGGGAATGCGCGGGAAGGTGCGGGCGGTAAGTGGAAAAAACCGATTTTTTCAGTTTTCCCCGCTCGGATTCAGTTGAAACTGGTGTCGATCGTTCGGGCTTCGAGGGGCCTTCAAGGTGGTATACAACCCGCGGGAATGCGCGGGAAGGTGCCGGCGGTTAGTGGCGAAAACCGATTTTTTCAGTTTTCCCCGCTCGGATTCAGTTGAAACTGGTGTCGATCGTTCGGGCTCCGAGGGGCCTTCAAGGTGGTATACAACCCGCGGGAATGCGCGGGAAGGTGCGGGCGGTAAGTGGCGAAAACCGATTTTTTCAGTTTTCCCCGCTCGGATTCAGTTGATACTGGTGTCGATCGTTCGGGCTCCGAGAGGCCTTCAAGGTGGTATACAACCCGAGGGAATGCGCGGGAAGGTGCGGGCGGTAAGTGGAAAAAACCGATTTTTTCAGTTTTCCCCGCTCGGATTCAGTTGAAACTGGTGTCGATCGTTCGGGCTCCGAGGGGCCTTCAAGGTGGTATACAACCCGCGGGAATGCGCGGGAAGGTGCGGGCGGTAAGTGGCGAAAACCGATTTTTTCAGTTTTCCCCGCTCGGATTCAGTTGAAACTGGTGTCGATCGTTCGGGCTCCGAGGGGCCTTCAAGGTGGTATACAACCCGCGGGAATGCGCGGGAAGGTGCGGGCGGTAAGTGGAAAAAACCGATTTTTTCAGTTTTCCCCGCTCGGATTCAGTTGAAACTGGTGTCGATCGTTCGGGCTTCGAGGGGCCTTCAAGGTGGTATACAACCCGCGGGAATGCGCGGGAAGGTGCCGGCGGTTAGTGGCGAAAACCGATTTTTTCAGTTTTCCCCGCTCGGATTCAGTTGAAACTGGTGTCGATCGTTCGGGCTCCGAGGGGCCTTCAAGGTGGTATACAACCCGCGGGAATGCGCGGGAAGGTGCGGGCGGTAAGTGGCGAAAACCGATTTTTTCAGTTTTCCCCGCTCGGATTCAGTTGAAACTGGTGTCGATCGTTCGGGCTCCGAGGGGCCTTCAAGGTGGTATACAACCCGCGGGAATGCGCGGGAAGGTGCGGGCGGTAAGTGGCGAAAACCGATTTTTTCAGTTTTCCCCGCTCGGATTCAGTTGAAACTGGTGTCGATCGTTCGGGCTCCGAGGGGCCTTCAAGGTGGTATACAACCCGCGGGAATGCGCGGGAAGGTGCGGGCGGTAAGTGGCGAAAACCGATTTTTTCAGTTTTCCCCGCTCGGATTCAGTTGATACTGGTGTCGATCGTTCGGGCTCCGAGAGGCCTTCAAGGTGGTATACAACCCGAGGGAATGCGCGGGAAGGTGCGGGCGGTAAGTGGAAAAAACCGATTTTTTCAGTTTTCCCCGCTCGGATTCAGTTGAAATTGGTGTCGATCGTTCGGGCTCCGAGGGGCCTTCAAGGTGGTATACAACCCGCGGGAATGCGCGGGAAGGTGCGGGCGGTAAGTGGCGAAAACCGATTTTTTCAGTTTTCCCCGCTCGGATTCAGTTGAAACTGGTGTCGATCGTTCGGGCTCCGAGGGGCCTTCAAGGTGGTATACAACCCGCGGGAATGCGCGGGAAGGTGCGGGCGGTAAGTGGCGAAAACCGATTTTTTCAGTTTTCCCCGCTCGGATTCAGTTGAAACTGGTGTCGATCGTTCGGGCTCCGAGGGGCCTTCAAGGTGGTATACAACCCGCGGGAATGCGCGGGAAGGTGCGGGCGGTAAGTGGAAAAAACCGATTTTTTCAGTTTTCCCCGCTCGGATTCAGTTGAAACTGGTGTCGATCGTTCGGGCTTCGAGGGGCCTTCAAGGTGGTATACAACCCGCGGGAATGCGCGGGAAGGTGCCGGCGGTTAGTGGCGAAAACCGATTTTTTCAGTTTTCCCCGCTCGGATTCAGTTGATACTGGTGTCGATCGTTCGGGCTCCGAGAGGCCTTCAAGGTGGTATACAACCCGAGGGAATGCGCGGGAAGGTGCGGGCGGTAAGTGGAAAAAACCGATTTTTTCAGTTTTCCCCGCTCGGATTCAGTTGAAACTGGTGTCGATCGTTCGGGCTCCGAGGGGCCTTCAAGGTGGTATACAACCCGCGGGAATGCGCGGGAAGGTGCGGGCGGTAAGTGGCGAAAACCGATTTTTTCAGTTTTCCCCGCTCGGATTCAGTTGAAACTGGTGTCGATCGTTCGGGGCTCCGAGGGGCCTTCAAGGTGGTATACAACCCGCGGGAATGCGCGGGAAGGTGCGGGCGGTAAGTGGCGAAAACCGATTTTTTCAGTTTTCCCCGCTCGGATTCAGTTGAAACTGGTGTCGATCGTTCGGGCTCCGAGGGGCCTTCAAGGTGGTATACAACCCGCGGGAATGCGCGGGAAGGTGCGGGCGGTAAGTGGAAAAACCGATTTTTTCAGTTTTCCCCGCTCGGATTCAGTTGAAACTGGTGTCGATCGTTCGGGCTTCGAGGGGCCTTCAAGGTGGTATACAACCCGCGGGAATGCGCGGGAAGGTGCCGGCGGTTAGTGGCGAAAACCGATTTTTTCAGTTTTCCCCGCTCGGATTCAGTTGAAACTGGTGTCGATCGTTCGGGCTCCGAGGGGCCTTCAAGGTGGTATACAACCCGCGGGAATGCGCGGGAAGGTGCGGGCGGTAAGTGGCGAAAACCGATTTTTTCAGTTTTCCCCGCTCGGATTCAGTTGATACTGGTGTCGATCGTTCGGGCTCCGAGAGGCCTTCAAGGTGGTATACAACCCGAGGGAATGCGCGGGAAGGTGCGGGCGGTAAGTGGAAAAAACCGATTTTTTCAGTTTTCCCCGCTCGGATTCAGTTGAAACTGGTGTCGATCGTTCGGGCTCCGAGGGGCCTTCAAGGTGGTATACAACCCGCGGGAATGCGCGGGAAGGTGCGGGCGGTAAGTGGCGAAAACCGATTTTTTCAGTTTTCCCCGCTCGGATTCAGTTGAAACTGGTGTCGATCGTTCGGGCTCCGAGGGGCCTTCAAGGTGGTATACAACCCGCGGGAATGCGCGGGAAGGTGCGGGCGGTAAGTGGCGAAAACCGATTTTTTCAGTTTTCCCCGCTCGGATTCAGTTGAAACTGGTGTCGATCGTTCGGGCTCCGAGGGGCCTTCAAGGTGGTATACAACCCGCGGGAATGCGCGGGAAGGTGCGGGCGGTAAGTGGCGAAAACCGATTTTTTCAGTTTTCCCCGCTCGGATTCAGTTGATACTGGTGTCGATCGTTCGGGCTCCGAGAGGCCTTCAAGGTGGTATACAACCCGAGGGAATGCGCGGGAAGGTGCGGGCGGTAAGTGGAAAAAACCGATTTTTTCAGTTTTCCCCGCTCGGATTCAGTTGAAACTGGTGTCGATCGTTCGGGCTCCGAGGGGCCTTCAAGGTGGTATACAACCCGCGGGAATGCGCGGGAAGGTGCGGGCGGTAAGTGGCGAAAACCGATTTTTTCAGTTTTCCCCGCTCGGATTCAGTTGAAACTGGTGTCGATCGTTCGGGCTCCGAGGGGCCTTCAAGGTGGTATACAACCCGCGGGAATGCGCGGGAAGGTGCGGGCGGTAAGTGGCGAAAACCGATTTTTTCACTTTTCCCCGCTCGGATTCAGTTGAAACTGGTGTCGATCGTTCGGGCTCCGAGGGGCCTTCAAGGTGGTATACAACCCGCGGGAATGCGCGGGAAGGTGCGGGCGGTAAGTGGAAAAAACCGATTTTTTCAGTTTTCCCCGCTCGGATTCAGTTGAAACTGGTGTCGATCGTTCGGGCTTCGAGGGGCCTTCAAGGTGGTATACAACCCGCGGGAATGCGCGGGAAGGTGCCGGCGGTTAGTGGCGAAAACCGATTTTTTCAGTTTTCCCCGCTCGGATTCAGTTGAAACTGGTGTCGATCGTTCGGGCTCCGAGGGGCCTTCAAGGTGGTATACAACCCGCGGGAATGCGCGGGAAGGTGCGGGCGGTAAGTGGCGAAAACCGATTTTTTCAGTTTTCCCCGCTCGGATTCAGTTGAAACTGGTGTCGATCGTTCGGGCTCCGAGGGGCCTTCAAGGTGGTATACAACCCGCGGGAATGCGCGGGAAGGTGCGGGCGGTAAGTGGAAAAAACCGATTTTTTCAGTTTTCCCCGCTCGGATTCAGTTGAAACTGATGTCGATCGTTCGGGCTCCGAGGGGCCTTCAAGGTGGTATACAACCCGCGGGAATGCACGGGAAGGTGCGGGCGGTAAGTGGCGAAAACCGATTTTTTCAGTTTTCCCCGCTCGGATTCAGTTGAAACTGGTGTCGATCGTTCGGGCTCCGAGGGGCCTTCAAGGTGGTATACAACCCGCGGGAATGCGCGGGAAGGTGCGGGCGGTAAGTGGCGAAAACCGATTTTTTCAGTTTTCCCCGCTCGGATTCAGTTGAAACTGGTGTCGATCGTTCGGGCTCCGAGGGGCCTTCAAGGTGGTATACAACCCGCGGGAATGCGCGGGAAGGTGCGGGCGGTAAGTGGAAAAAACCGATTTTTTCAGTTTTCCCCGCTCGGATTCAGTTGAAACTGGTGTCGATCGTTCGGGCTTCGAGGGGCCTTCAAGGTGGTATACAACCCGCGGGAATGCGCGGGAAGGTGCCGGCGGTTAGTGGCGAAAACCGATTTTTTCAGTTTTCCCCGCTCGGATTCAGTTGAAACTGGTGTCGATCGTTCGGGCTCCGAGGGGCCTTCAAGGTGGTATACAACCCGCGGGAATGCGCGGGAAGGTGCGGGCGGTAAGTGGCGAAAACCGATTTTTTCAGTTTTCCCCGCTCGGATTCAGTTGATACTGGTGTCGATCGTTCGGGCTCCGAGAGGCCTTCAAGGTGGTATACAACCCGAGGGAATGCGCGGGAAGGTGCGGGCGGTAAGTGGAAAAAACCGATTTTTTCAGTTTTCCCCGCTCGGATTCAGTTGAAACTGGTGTCGATCGTTCGGGCTCCGAGGGGCCTTCAAGGTGGTATACAACCCGCGGGAATGCGCGGGAAGGTGCGGGCGGTTAGTGGCGAAAACCGATTTTTTCAGTTTTCCCCGCTCGGATTCAGTTGATACTGGTGTCGATCGTTCGGGCTCCGAGAGGCCTTCAAGGTGGTATACAACCCGAGGGAATGCGCGGGAAGGTGCGGGCGGTAAGTGGAAAAAACCGATTTTTTCAGTTTTCCCCGCTCGGATTCAGTTGAAACTGGTGTCGATCGTTCGGGCTCCGAGGGGCCTTCAAGGTGGTATACAACCCGCGGGAATGCGCGGGAAGGTGCGGGCGGTAAGTGGCGAAAACCGATTTTTTCAGTTTTCCCCGCTCGGATTCAGTTGAAACTGGTGTCGATCGTTCGGGCTCCGAGGGGCCTTCAAGGTGGTATACAACCCGCGGGAATGCGCGGGAAGGTGCGGGCGGTAAGTGGCGAAAACCGATTTTTTCAGTTTTCCCCGCTCGGATTCAGTTGATACTGGTGTCGATCGTTCGGGCTCCGAGAGGCCTTCAAGGTGGTATACAACCCGAGGGAATGCGCGGGAAGGTGCGGGCGGTAAGTGGAAAAAACCGATTTTTTCAGTTTTCCCCGCTCGGATTCAGTTGAAACTGGTGTCGATCGTTCGGGCTCCGAGGGGCCTTCAAGGTGGTATACAACCCGCGGGAATGCGCGGGAAGGTGCGGGCGGTAAGTGGCGAAAACCGATTTTTTCAGTTTTCCCCGCTCGGATTCAGTTGAAACTGGTGTCGATCGTTCGGGCTCCGAGGGGCCTTCAAGGTGGTATACAACCCGCGGGAATGCGCGGGAAGGTGCGGGCGGTAAGTGGCGAAAACCGATTTTTTCAGTTTTCCCCGCTCGGATTCAGTTGATACTGGTGTCGATCGTTCGGGCTCCGAGAGGCCTTCAAGGTGGTATACAAACCGAGGGAATGCGCGGGAAGGTGCGGGCGGTAAGTGGAAAAAACCGATTTTTTCAGTTTTCCCCGCTCGGATTCAGTTGAAACTGGTGTCGATCGTTCGGGCTCCGAGGGGCCTTCAAGGTGGTATACAACCCGCGGGAATGCGCGGGAAGGTGCGGGCGGTAAGTGGCGAAAACCGATTTTTTCAGTTTTCCCCGCTCGGATTCAGTTGAAACTGGTGTCGATCGTTCGGGCTCCGAGGGGCCTTCAAGGTGGTATACAACCCGCGGGAATGCGCGGGAAGGTGCGGGCGGTAAGTGGCGAAAACCGATTTTTTCAGTTTTCCCCGCTCGGATTCAGTTGAAACTGGTGTCGATCGTTCGGGCTCCGAGGGGCCTTCAAGGTGGTATACAACCCGCGGGAATGCGCGGGAAGGTGCGGGCGGTAAGTGGAAAAAACCGATTTTTTCAGTTTTCCCCGCTCGGATTCAGTTGAAACTGGTGTCGATCGTTCGGGCTTCGAGGGGCCTTCAAGGTGGTATACAACCCGCGGGAATGCGCGGGAAGGTGCCGGCGGTTAGTGGCGAAAACCGATTTTTTCAGTTTTCCCCGCTCGGATTCAGTTGAAACTGGTGTCGATCGTTCGGGCTCCGAGGGGCCTTCAAGGTGGTATACAACCCGCGGGAATGCGCGGGAAGGTGCGGGCGGTAAGTGGCGAAAACCGATTTTTTCAGTTTTCCCCGCTCGGATTCAGTTGATACTGGTGTCGATCGTTCGGGCTCCGAGAGGCCTTCAAGGTGGTATACAACCCGAGGGAATGCGCGGGAAGGTGCGGGCGGTAAGTGGAAAAAACCGATTTTTTCAGTTTTCCCCGCTCGGATTCAGTTGAAACTGGTGTCGATCGTTCGGGCTCCGAGGGGCCTTCAAGGTGGTATACAACCCGCGGGAATGCGCGGGAAGGTGCGGGCGGTAAGTGGCGAAAACCGATTTTTTCAGTTTTCCCCGCTCGGATTCAGTTGAAACTGGTGTCGATCGTTCGGGCTCCGAGGGGCCTTCAAGGTGGTATACAACCCGCGGGAATGCGCGGGAAGGTGCGGGCGGTAAGTGGCGAAAACCGATTTTTTCAGTTTTCCCCGCTCGGATTCAGTTGAAACTGGTGTCGATCGTTCGGGCTCCGAGGGGCCTTCAAGGTGGTATACAACCCGCGGGAATGCGCGGGAAGGTGCGGGCGGTAAGTGGAAAAAACCGATTTTTTCAGTTTTCCCCGCTCGGATTCAGTTGAAACTGGTGTCGATCGTTCGGGCTTCGAGGGGCCTTCAAGGTGGTATACAACCCGCGGGAATGCGCGGGAAGGTGCCGGCGGTTAGTGGCGAAAACCGATTTTTTCAGTTTTCCCCGCTCGGATTCAGTTGAAACTGGTGTCGATCGTTCGGGCTCCGAGGGGTCCTTCAAGGTGGTATACAACCCGCGGGAATGCGCGGGAAGGTGCGGGCGGTAAGTGGCGAAAACCGATTTTTTCAGTTTTCCCCGCTCGGATTCAGTTGATACTGGTGTCGATCGTTCGGGCTCCGAGAGGCCTTCAAGGTGGTATACAACCCGAGGGAATGCGCGGGAAGGTGCGGGCGGTAAGTGGAAAAAACCGATTTTTTCAGTTTTCCCCGCTCGGATTCAGTTGAAACTGGTGTCGATCGTTCGGGCTCCGAGGGGCCTTCAAGGTGGTATACAACCCGCGGGAATGCGCGGGAAGGTGCCGGCGGTTAGTGGCGAAAACCGATTTTTTCAGTTTTCCCCGCTCGGATTCAGTTGAAACTGGTGTCGATCGTTCGGGCTCCGAGGGGCCTTCAAGGTGGTATACAACCCGCGGGAATGCGCGGGAAGGTGCGGGCGGTAAGTGGCGAAAACCGATTTTTTCAGTTTTCCCCGCTCGGATTCAGTTGATACTGGTGTCGATCGTTCGGGCTCCGAGAGGCCTTCAAGGTGGTATACAACCCGAGGGAATGCGCGGGAAGGTGCGGGCGGTAAGTGGAAAAAACCGATTTTTTCAGTTTTCCCCGCTCGGATTCAGTTGAAACTGGTGTCGATCGTTCGGGCTCCGAGGGGCCTTCAAGGTGGTATACAACCCGTGGGAATGCGCGGGAAGGTGCGGGCGGTAAGTGGCGAAAACCGATTTTTTCAGTTTTCCCCGCTCGGATTCAGTTGAAACTGGTGTCGATCGTTCGGGCTCCGAGGGGCCTTCAAGGTGGTATACAACCCACGGGAATGCGCGGGAAGGTGCGGGCGGTAAGTGGCGAAAACCGATTTTTTCAGTTTTCCCCGCTCGGATTCAGTTGAAACTGGTGTCGATCGTTCGGGCTCCGAGGGGCCTTCAAGGTGGTATACAACCCGCGGGAATGCGCGGGAAGGTGCGGGCGGTAAGTGGCGAAAACCGATTTTTTCAGTTTTCCCCGCTCGGATTCAGTTGATACTGGTGTCGATCGTTCGGGCTCCGAGAGGCCTTCAAGGTGGTATACAACCCGAGGGAATGCGCGGGAAGGTGCGGGCGGTAAGTGGAAAAAACCAATTTTTCAGTTTTCCCCGCTCGGATTCAGTTGAAACTGGTGTCGATCGTTCGGGCTTCGAGGGGCCTTCAAGGTGGTATACAACCCGCGGGAATGCGCGGGAAGGTGCCGGCGGTTAGTGGCGAAAACCGATTTTTTCAGTTTTCCCCGCTCGGATTCAGTTGAAACTGGTGTCGATCGTTCGGGCTCCGAGGGGCCTTCAAGGTGGTATACAACCCGCGGGAATGCGCGGGAAGGTGCGGGCGGTAAGTGGCGAAAACCGATTTTTTCAGTTTTCCCCGCTCGGATTCAGTTGATACTGGTGTCGATCGTTCGGGCTCCGAGAGGCCTTCAAGGTGGTATACAACCCGAGGGAATGCGCGGGAAGGTGCGGGCGGTAAGTGGAAAAAACCGATTTTTTCAGTTTTCCCCGCTCGGATTCAGTTGAAACTGGTGTCGATCGTTCGGGCTCCGAGGGGCCTTCAAGGTGGTATACAACCCGCGGGAATGCGCGGGAAGGTGCGGGCGGTAAGTGGCGAAAACCGATTTTTTCAGTTTTCCCCGCTCGGATTCAGTTGAAACTGGTGTCGATCGTTCGGGCTCCGAGGGGCCTTCAAGGTGGTATACAACCCGCGGGAATGCGCGGGAAGGTGCGGGCGGTAAGTGGCGAAAACCGATTTTTTCAGTTTTCCCCGCTCGGATTCAGTTGAAACTGGTGTCGATCGTTCGGGCTCCGAGGGGCCTTCAAGGTGGTATACAACCCGCGGGAATGCGCGGGAAGGTGCGGGCGGTAAGTGGAAAAAACCGATTTTTTCAGTTTTCCCCGCTCGGATTCAGTTGAAACTGGTGTCGATCGTTCGGGCTCCGAGGGGCCTTCAAGGTGGTATACAACCCGCGGGAATGCGCGGGAAGGTGCGGGCGGTAAGTGGCGAAAACCGATTTTTTCAGTTTTCCCCGCTCGGATTCAGTTGATACTGGTGTCGATCGTTCGGGCTCCGAGAGGCCTTCAAGGTGGTATACAACCCGAGGGAATGCGCGGGAAGGTGCGGGCGGTAAGTGGAAAAAACCGATTTTTTCAGTTTTCCCCGCTCGGATTCAGTTGAAACTGGTGTCGATCGTTCGGGCTTCGAGGGGCCTTCAAGGTGGTATACAACCCGCGGGAATGCGCGGGAAGGTGCGGGCGGTAAGTGGCGAAAACCGATTTTTTCAGTTTTCCCCGCTCGGATTCAGTTGAAACTGGTGTCGATCGTTCGGGCTCCGAGGGGCCTTCAAGGTGGTATACAACCCGCGGGAATGCGCGGGAAGGTGCGGGCGGTAAGTGGCGAAAACCGATTTTTTCAGTTTTCCCCGCTCGGATTCAGTTGAAACTGGTGTCGATCGTTCGGGCTCCGAGGGGCCTTCAAGGTGGTATACAACCCGCGGGAATGCGCGGGAAGGTGCGGGCGGTAAGTGGAAAAAACCGATTTTTTCAGTTTTCCCCGCTCGGATTCAGTTGATACTGGTGTCGATCGTTCGGGCTCCGAGAGGCCTTCAAGGTGGTATACAACCCGAGGGAATGCGCGGGAAGGTGCGGGCGGTAAGTGGAAAAAACCGATTTTTTCAGTTTTCCCCGCTCGGATTCAGTTGAAACTGGTGTCGATCGTTCGGGCTCCGAGGGGCCTTCAAGGTGGTATGCAACCCGCGGGAATGCGCGGGAAGGTACGGGCGGTAAGTGGCGAAAACCGATTTTTTCAGTTTTCCCCGCTCGGATTCAGTTGAAACTGGTGTCGATCGTTCGGGCTCCGAGGGGCCTTCAAGGTGGTATACAACCCGCGGGAATGCGCGGGAAGGTGCGGGCGGTAAGTGGCGAAAACCGATTTTTTCAGTTTTCCCCGCTCGGATTCAGTTGAAACTGGTGTCGATCGTTCGGGCTCCGAGGGGCCTTCAAGGTGGTATACAACCCGCGGGAATGCGCGGGAAGGTGCGGGCGGTAAGTGGCGAAAACCGATTTTTTCAGTTTTCCCCGCTCGGATTCAGTTGAAACTGGTGTCGATCGTTCGGGCTCCGAGGGGCCTTCAAGGTGGTATACAACCCGCGGGAATGCGCGGGAAGGTGCGGGCGGTAAGTGGAAAAAACCGATTTTTTCAGTTTTCCCCGCTCGGATTCAGTTGAAACTGGTGTCGATCGTTCGGGCTTCGAGGGGCCTTCAAGGTGGTATACAACCCGCGGGAATGCGCGGGAAGGTGCCGGCGGTTAGTGGCGAAAACCGATTTTTTCAGTTTTCCCCGCTCGGATTCAGTTGAAACTGGTGTCGATCGTTCGGGCTCCGAGGGGCCTTCAAGGTGGTATACAACCCGCGGGAATGCGCGGGAAGGTGCGGGCGGTAAGTGGCGAAAACCGATTTTTTCAGTTTTCCCCGCTCGGATTCAGTTGAAACTGGTGTCGATCGTTCGGGCTCCGAGGGGCCTTCAAGGTGGTATACAACCCGCGGGAATGCGCGGGAAGGTGCGGGCGGTAAGTGGCGAAAACCGATTTTTTCAGTTTTCCCCGCTCGGATTCAGTTGAAACTGGTGTCGATCGTTCGGGCTCCGAGGGGCCTTCAAGGTGGTATACAACCCGCGGGAATGCGCGGGAAGGTGCGGGCGGTAAGTGGAAAAAACCGATTTTTTCAGTTTTCCCCGCTCGGATTCAGTTGAAACTGGTGTCGATCGTTCGGGCTCCGAGGGGCCTTCAAGGTGGTATACAACCCGCGGGAATGCGCGGGAAGGTGCGGGCGGTAAGTGGCGAAAACCGATTTTTTCAGTTTTCCCCGCTCGGATTCAGTTGATACTGGTGTCGATCGTTCGGGCTCCGAGAGGCCTTCAAGGTGGTATACAACCCGAGGGAATGCGCGGGAAGGTGCGGGCGGTAAGTGGAAAAAACCGATTTTTTCAGTTTTCCCCGCTCGGATTCAGTTGAAACTGGTGTCGATCGTTCGGGCTCCGAGGGGCCTTCAAGGTGGTATACAACCCGCGGGAATGCGCGGGAAGGTGCGGGCGGTAAGTGGCGAAAACCGATTTTTTCAGTTTTCCCCGCTCGGATTCAGTTGAAACTGGTGTCGATCGTTCGGGCTCCGAGGGGCCTTCAAGGTGGTATACAACCCGCGGGAATGCGCGGGAAGGTGCGGGCGGTAAGTGGCGAAAACCGATTTTTTCAGTTTTCCCCGCTCGGATTCAGTTGATACTGGTGTCGATCGTTCGGGCTCCGAGAGGCCTTCAAGGTGGTATACAACCCGAGGGAATGCGCGGGAAGGTGCGGGCGGTAAGTGGAAAAAACCGATTTTTTCAGTTTTCCCCGCTCGGATTCAGTTGAAACTGGTGTCGATCGTTCGGGCTCCGAGGGGCCTTCAAGGTGGTATACAACCCGCGGGAATGCGCGGGAAGGTGCGGGCGGTAAGTGGCGAAAACCGATTTTTTCAGTTTTCCCCGCTCGGATTCAGTTGAAACTGGTGTCGATCGTTCGGGCTCCGAGGGGCCTTCAAGGTAGTATACAACCCGCGGGAATGCGCGGGAAGGTGCGGGCGGTAAGTGGCGAAAACCGATTTTTTCAGTTTTCCCCGCTCGGATTCAGTTGAAACTGGTGTCGATCGTTCGGGCTCCGAGGGGCCTTCAAGGTGGTATACAACCCGCGGGAATGCGCGGGAAGGTGCGGGCGGTAAGTGGAAAAAACCGATTTTTTCAGTTTTCCCCGCTCGGATTCAGTTGAAACTGGTGTCGATCGTTCGGGCTCCGAGGGGCCTTCAAGGTAGTATACAACCCGCGGGAATGCGCGGGAAGGTGCGGGCGGTAAGTGGCGAAAACCGATTTTTTCAGTTTTCCCCGCTCGGATTCAGTTGAAACTGGTGTCGATCGTTCGGGCTCCGAGGGGCCTTCAAGGTGGTATACAACCCGCGGGAATGCGCGGGAAGGTGCGGGCGGTAAGTGGAAAAAACCGATTTTTTCAGTTTTCCCCGCTCGGATTCAGTTGAAACTGGTGTCGATCGTTCGGGCTCCGAGGGGCCTTCAAGGTGGTATACAACCCGCGGGAATGCGCGGGAAGGTGCGGGCGGTAAGTGGCGAAAACCGATTTTTTCAGTTTTCCCCGCTCGGATTCAGTTGATACTGGTGTCGATCGTTCGGGCTCCGAGAGGCCTTCAAGGTGGTATACAACCCGCGGGAATGCGCGGGAAGGTGCGGGCGGTAAGTGGAAAAAACCGATTTTTTCAGTTTTCCCCGCTCGGATTCAGTTGAAACTGGTGTCGATCGTTCGGGCTCCGAGGGGCCTTCAAGGTGGTATACAACCCGCGGGAATGCGCGGGAAGGTGCGGGCGGTAAGTGGCGAAAACCGATTTTTTCAGTTTTCCCCGCTCGGATTCAGTTGAAACTGGTGTCGATCGTTCGGGCTCCGAGGGGCCTTCAAGGTGGTATACAACCCGCGGGAATGCGCGGGAAGGTGCGGGCGGTAAGTGGCGAAAACCGATTTTTTCAGTTTTCCCCGCTCGGATTCAGTTGATACTGGTGTCGATCGTTCGGGCTCCGAGAGGCCTTCAAGGTGGTATACAACCCGAGGGAATGCGCGGGAAGGTGCGGGCGGTAAGTGGAAAAAACCGATTTTTTCAGTTTTCCCCGCTCGGATTCAGTTGAAACTGGTGTCGATCGTTCGGGCTCCGAGGGGCCTTCAAGGTGGTATACAACCCGCGGGAATGCGCGGGAAGGTGCGGGCGGTAAGTGGCGAAAACCGATTTTTTCAGTTTTCCCCGCTCGGATTCAGTTGAAACTGGTGTCGATCGTTCGGGCTCCGAGGGGCCTTCAAGGTGGTATACAACCCGCGGGAATGCGCGGGAAGGTGCGGGCGGTAAGTGGCGAAAACCGATTTTTTCAGTTTTCCCCGCTCGGATTCAGTTGAAACTGGTGTCGATCGTTCGGGCTCCGAGGGGCCTTCAAGGTGGTATACAACCCGCGGGAATGCGCGGGAAGGTGCGGGCGGTAAGTGGCGAATACCGATTTTTTCAGTTTTCCCCGCTCGGATTCAGTTGAAACTGGTGTCGATCGTTCGGGCTCCGAGGGGCCTTCAAGGTGGTATACAACCCGCGGGAATGCGCGGGAAGGTGCGGGCGGTAAGTGGCGAAAACCGATTTTTTCAGTTTTCCCCGCTCGGATTCAGTTGAAACTGGTGTCGATCGTTCGGGCTCCGAGGGGCCTTCAAGGTGGTATACAACCCGCGGGAATGCGCGGGAAGGTGCGGGCGGTAAGTGGCGAAAACCGATTTTTTCAGTTTTCCCCGCTCGGATTCAGTTGAAACTGGTGTCGATCGTTCGGGCTCCGAGGGGCCTTCAAGGTGGTATACAACCCGCGGGAATGCGCGGGAAGGTGCGGGCGGTAAGTGGCGAATACCGAGTTTTTCAGTTTTCCCCGCTCGGATTCAGTTGAAACTGGTGTCGATCGTTCGGGCTCCGAGGGGCCTTCAAGGTGGTATACAACCCGCGGGAATGCGCGGGAAGGTGCGGGCGGTAAGTGGCGAAAACCGATTTTTTCAGTTTTCCCCGCTCGGATTCAGTTGATACTGGTGTCGATCGTTCGGGCTCCGAGAGGCCTTCAAGGTGGTATACAACCCGAGGGAATGCGCGGGAAGGTGCGGGCGGTAAGTGGAAAAAACCGATTTTTTCAGTTTTCCCCGCTCGGATTCAGTTGAAACTGGTGTCGATCGTTCGGGCTCCGAGGGGCCTTCAAGGTGGTATACAACCCGCGGGAATGCGCGGGAAGGTGCGGGCGGTAAGTGGCGAAAACCGATTTTTTCAGTTTTCCCCGCTCGGATTCAGTTGAAACTGGTGTCGATCGTTCGGGCTCCGAGGGGCCTTCAAGGTGGTATACAACCCGCGGGAATGCGCGGGAAGGTGCGGGCGGTAAGTGGCGAAAACCGATTTTTTCAGTTTTCCCCGCTCGGATTCAGTTGATACTGGTGTCGATCGTTCGGGCTCCGAGAGGCCTTCAAGGTGGTATACAACCCGAGGGAATGCGCGGGAAGGTGCGGGCGGTAAGTGGAAAAAACCGATTTTTTCAGTTTTCCCCGCTCGGATTCAGTTGAAACTGGTGTCGATCGTTCGGGCTCCGAGGGGCCTTCAAGGTGGTATACAACCCGCGGGAATGCGCGGGAAGGTGCGGGCGGTAAGTGGCGAAAACCGATTTTTTCAGTTTTCCCCGCTCGGATTCAGTTGAAACTGGTGTCGATCGTTCGGGCTCCGAGGGGCCTTCAAGGTGGTATACAACCCGCGGGAATGCGCTGGAAGGTGCGGGCGGTAAGTGGCGAAAACCGATTTTTTCAGTTTTCCCCGCTCGGATTCAGTTGAAACTGGTGTCGATCGTTCGGGCTCCGAGGGGCCTTCAAGGTGGTATACAACCCGCGGGAATGCGCGGGAAGGTGCGGGCGGTAAGTGGAAAAAACCGATTTTTTCAGTTTTCCCCGCTCGGATTCAGTTGAAACTGGTGTCGATCGTTCGGGCTTCGAGGGGCCTTCAAGGTGGTATACAACCCGCGGGAATGCGCGGGAAGGTGCCGGCGGTTAGTGGCGAAAACCGATTTTTTCAGTTTTCCCCGCTCGGATTCAGTTGAAACTGGTGTCGATCGTTCGGGCTCCGAGGGGCCTTCAAGGTGGTATACAACCCGCGGGAATGCGCGGGAAGGTGCGGGCGGTAAGTGGCGAAAACCGATTTTTTCAGTTTTCCCCGCTCGGATTCAGTTGATACTGGTGTCGATCGTTCGGGCTCCGAGAGGCCTTCAAGGTGGTATACAACCCGAGGGAATGCGCGGGAAGATGCGGGCGGTAAGTGGAAAAAACCGATTTTTTCAGTTTTCCCCGCTCGGATTCAGTTGAAACTGGTGTCGATCGTTCGGGCTCCGAGGGGCCTTCAAGGTGGTATACAACCCGCGGGAATGCGCGGGAAGGTGCGGGCGGTAAGTGGCGAAAACCGATTTTTTCAGTTTTCCCCGCTCAGATTCAGTTGAAACTGGTGTCGATCGTTCGGGCTTCGAGAGGCCTTCAAGGTGGTATACAACCCGCGGGAATGCGCGGGAAGGTGCCGGCGGTTAGTGACGAAAACCGATTTTTTCAGTTTTCCCCGCTCGGATTCAGTTGAAACTGGTGTCGATCGTTCGGGCGCCGAGGGGCCTTCAAGGTGGTATACAACCCGCGGGAATGCGCGGGAAGGTGCGGGCGGTAAGTGGAAAAAACCGATTTTTTCAGTTTTTCCCGCTCGGATTCAGTTGAAACTGGTGTCGATCGTTCGGGCTCCGAGGGGCCTTCAAGTTGGTATACAACCCGCGGGAATGCGCGGGAAGGTGCGGGCGGTAAGTGGCGAAAACCGATTTTTTCAGTTTTCCCCGCTCGGATTCAGTTGATACTGGTGTCGATCGTTCGGGCTTCGAGGGGCCTTCAAGGTGGTATACAACCCGCGGGAATGCGCGGGAAGGTGCCGGCGGTTAGT